>NC_064850.1:63870003-64170003 GCF_024139225.1 Suncus etruscus
GTGCTCAGAGAATACTCTGCTCAGTGCTCAAGGGTCCCTCCTGGTGCCAAGGATGAGTCTTATATACAAAGCATGATTTCAAGTTCAGTGAACTCTGTCCAGCCCCAGCAGTATATTTGGGGGAGGAGTTCAGAAGATACACCTGGCAGTGTTCAATGGTTTCTCATACACTTAGGAATTATTCCTGCTGGTGCTGAGGGGAGCACAGGGAATGCTGGAAATTGAAGCCACCGTACTGTCGCTCCTGCCCAGAAGAACATTTCTTATGATGTGCTCCCCCACCACCAGATCTGTCTCTTGTTCCCACATCATAGATTCTCTTGTTTCACCAACCACCACCACAGATTGGCCTGTTAGTCTGTGCTGGGTCCTCCCTATATCCACTGTAAAACTTGCAATTGCTTTGCTTTTGTCCATGTCTCTGAAAAGTATTTTCAAGCATGTTCTCTTGAATCATGCACATTCTAAGCTGTGGATTTTGGAACAACTTTGGAAACCCCTTCCCAGAAGGCAGGTTGGCCACACCGTTCCCCTTCCAAGGTTACAAATCACATTAAGGCTTGCGGTCGAGAAATAACTAAACTGGGCATGTAGAGAGCCTTTTCCATACCAGACTTTCCAATAAGTCTTGAAACTTTCATTTCTTATAAGTCATTTTTGCAACAATCCTTAGAGACAATGAGAGGAGGGCTGGAACTTCCAGCTCACTTCATAAAGCTCACCACAAAGAGTGGTGAGTGCAGTTATAGAAATAACTACACTGAGAACTACCATAATCATGTGAATGAATGAGGAAACTGGAAAGCCTGTCTGGAGTACAGGTGGGGGTGGGGTGGGATGGAGGGAGATTTGGGACATTGGTGGTGGGAATGTTGCACTGGTGAAGGGAGGTGTTCTTTACATGACTGAAACCTAATCACAATATATTTGTAATCAAGATGTTTAAATAAAGAAAAAAAAGAAACTTTCATTTCTAGGATTATGCCTTGGGAGTTAGTGATTTTACCAACTTCTGTCAGTGGAAAGTCCTTGTAAAGAATGTCTGGCACAGGGGCCCAGAGCAATGGGCATTTACTTTGTATATGCTGCTCTGGATTTGATTTCCAGTATTCCATAAAGCCAGGAGTAATTCTGAGCACAGAGCCAGAAGTAATGCCTGAGCACCACCAGGTATGGCCCCCCCAAAAAATAAGGAAAGAATTCCTGGTACAGTCAGGCTGACCAGAAGCTGGGGTTCAAGAGATTCAGTGGATCCTTCTCCATCAGACACAGTTTCAGCTAACCATTTCCCAAGGCTCAGGGACAGGGCTTAGGCAGGAGAGCATGCAGGAAACACCCATTCCTCCAGAGCCACCAGGAGAAATGCTTGAGCACAGAACCAGAAGTAGCTCCCAAGACTGCTCAATATGACTCCTCAAAAAAAAAAAGTTTAAAGGCACAAATACAATGAAAAAAGTATGTGTTGATTTTGTTTACAACACTCAGGGGAAGTCTAGGCAAAAGAGAGACACTAAAGATGAACTAAAGATCCTTATACATGCATGTGGTGATCAAAAGGAGCATTCAATCAAACACTTTGATCCTATTATACTCCAAAAGATTACTTTCTGTTTTTTTCAAAAAGCCCCACAGATTAAATTGGCCTGTGAAAAATGCACCCAAACAGACTGACAAAAATTTCTCAAACTCGATCCCATAAAATTTGAATCATATCTGTGACTATTTGTCAAATGTCACTGAGCCCTTTCAATCCTCTTCTCTCATACAAAAGAGCTAAAATTGCAGCACATGAACTTCCTGTTACCCATAATTATAAATTTTATGGAAATGTTTCAAAAAAATAGAAATAGAAAAAATATATATTATCTCAGCCCACCAAGTGATTGCTTTAGAACTTCTGTTGGGTTTGGTGAATAACCACACCCGGTGGCTGGTGGTGGGGGCAGAATTTGTCTTTTTGTTTTGATGTATCAGGAATCAAACTCAGGACCTCAAGAACACCATGCAAGACAAGTTCTTTTCCTCTAACTTCTAATGTACCTCTGACTTCTCCAAATGATCACTTTTTAAAACTAATGCTTAAATTGCTCCAAAGCACAGACTTCATTTCATCAGTAGTAAGTTAGTACCCATGGCATATATATTAAACTAATGAATATATCTCGAGAAATTTCATTATAATCAGTTACATTAAAAAATACATAATTTTCGGGGCCGGAGAGATAGCATGGAGGTAAGGCGTTTGCTTTGCATGCAGAAGATCCGTGGTTCAAATCCCGGCATCCTATATGGTCACCCAAGCCTGCCAGAAACAATTTCTGAGTGTAGAGCCAGGAGGAACCCCTGAGTGCTGCCAGGTGTGACCCCAAAAAACAGACAAAAAAATACATAATTTTCAGGCTGGAGTGATAACACAGTGGGTAGGGCATTTGCTTTGCACGAGGCTAACCTAGGGCCAACCCAGGACCCACCTGGGTTCGATCCCCAGTATCCTAGATGGTCTCTTTAGTCTACCAGAAGCCATTTCTAAGCACAAAACCAGGAGTAACCCCCGAGTGTCACCGGGTATGGCCAAAACAAAACAAAAAATACATAATTTTCAATGTTATTAACTTAAATCATTTTTAAAGTTGTTGGTGTTTTGCTTCTAGCTGAGGCATAGCTTACTCCTGGCAGTGCTGGGAACTCATATGCAATGCAGAGAATCAAATCACGGGTTGAACCTGGGTTGCCCAAGTACAAGGCAAATGTTCTACCCACTGTCCTCTCTCCAGCCCCTCACAATTTGATCCTGTAAATATTCATGTTCAAGGGCCAGAGTAATAAGCACAGCAGTAGGGCATTTGCCTTGCATGAGGACCCAGGTTCATTCCTCAGCATCCCACATGGTCCCCCAAACCTGTCAAGAGCAATTTCTGAGTGCAGAGCCAGTAGTAACAACCTCTGAGCACCACTGGGTATGCCCCCGAAACAAACAAACAAATAAATACTCATGTCCAGAGACATTATCCAGTGCCTATTGGGATAATTTTTTTAGCAAACTTCATGCTTCTCATTCTTTCCTAGAAAATAAATATGATTATTATAAATTTAAAAATACATCAAAATCATGGCCTACAGGTGTAAAGCAACTTGGCCTTTCTCTTTTCTTTTTAAATCCACCAAGTCGTGGAGCAACTGCCTTCTGGTTATTAGTTCAAAGAGATTGCTATTTTCTCATTCCTGGGTTTAAAGTATTTCATACAGTATTTAAAACAGTGGTGCCAAGTAAAACGTTCACCATTGCTTAGGAAACAATGTTTGCTTTAAAGTGCTTTTGATTCAAACAATCACACACTCTGTCCTTTCCTGGCTTTGGAGTGCTCTGCTCAGTGTAAGATGTGTGGTCTTTCCATTTCTTGAGACTTAAAATCTAGTGCTGAGGATTCAATCTTGTTCTATTTCTCCAGGAAGATTCAAGGGCAGTTTTATGGGACACATATCACAGTGTATCAGCGCCAAAGCCAGGTTTCTGATGAGATCTCCCGTCATTACATTCTCCCCTTGAAAACAGGGAACAGGGGCAGGGAACTTGGGGCCCCTGCAGGATGGTGTGGATGCTGCCACCTCTTGGTTTTAAGAGGAAATGCACCCCCGGGAGGAAAAAAAAAAAACGAGCATTTTCTTGTTGTTTGAGCTCCGGTAAAGCTTCATGTGGGTAGGAGGTGTCACAGACAATTTGGGAGAATATTAGAAAAGCATGAGTTTCTTTTTTGTTCGTTTGTGTTGGGCCACACCCGGCAGCGCTCAGGTTTTGCACCTAGAAATTACTCCTGGAAGTCTCTGGGGGACCATATGGAATGAAGGGGATTGAACCTAGGTGGGCTGCGTGCAAGGCAAATGACCTACCCACTGTGCTATCGCTCCAGCCTCACATGAGCCTCTTCCTAAAAGAAAAATAAAACACATCACACGAGCATTTGTTTTTTTGGAGATCACATCCAAAGATGCTCAGGGATCACTCCTGGGCATGCTCAGAGAACTATATGGGTGATGGGGATTGAACTCTATTCGGTTGCATGCAAGTCAGATATCTTACATGCTGTGCTATTGTTGCACACACCCTCCCCAATTTTGCACGAATTTCTGGACAACCTGACATACTCTATTTTAGACAACATAGTCTACAAAGCAACCTGATATTTTTTAATGTTCTAACAAAAATTCTGCAAAATGAAAGGAAATGGGTGTTCTGTCTGGGTAACGAGAATGTGAATTTTAAAGTCAGAATAGCATTCAATAAATGTAAATTCAAAATTAATCATATGTTGAAACATTGAAACTCACACACACTCCATGGACTTTTCCCTTCAATAGAAAATGTTTAGATTTTGTTTGCAAGCTAACCACTGGGAAAGGCTCTTTGAGAGATTTAGGGAAATATGATGCTTTTGATGCTTCCAAAGCTGATGAAATTCTGCCCCTGGCTGAGCGGCAGACACTGACCTGTTTATTGGTTTTAACCATGGAAATGCCTCTGGGTTTCTAAGATTTGCAGCCAGGGCTGCCCGGAGTCATCGGTTGGCATCATGTTGTTCTGACTCTTTTTCAGTTCTTGAGGGACCCACTCACTGACCCCATGCATGACACTCCCTCACAAGCCCATCAGGGAAGAAGCACCCAGAGCAGCAGCACAAATCCAACCCATCCCTCCCTAACGGAATGACTGACAGTCACACAAAAGATATGGATTGGGCCAGTTGTGGTCTTTTCACTTGTCAGTATTAATCCAGTAGCCCTGGGTGCCTTGTACTGTCCTCCAAGAAATGCAGGACTTGTTCAGTTTCCCATTCAGCTTGGCCTTTCCACAGCTACCCTGCTAGAACTGTTCCACAGTTGATCTCAAGGAACTAGAAGTTTTCCTGCTCTGCTTTTTGTTGTCATTGTGTTTTTTGGGTTTTTTTTTTTTTTTTTTTTTTTTTTTTTGGTTTTGGGGCCACACCCAGCAGCACTCAGGGTGCCGGGAATCGAACCAGGGTCCATTCAAGGTTGGCCCAGTGCAAAGCAAACACCCTACCGCTGTGCTATTGCTCCAACCCCAAGATTAATATTTTTAAATCTTTATTATATTGCTCTTCTAGCCTGTACATAGTATGTTATCCCATCAGTAGGCAGCATTTTATCTCAAAAAATTAATCATCTTTATTTTATGGAGGAGTATCCCCAACACATTGTGACTGTCCAACCAGGGAACTGCCGTGGCCTAAGTGGTGTTCCTACCACCCCATTCTGCATTTTCCATTTTATGAGTGTAATAAAATGTAACATTCATAGTTCTTTACAGTGCGTAATTATAAATGCATAGCTATTGACATGGCCAAAGTAATGCTGGAATTTAGCTTTCCATGAACAGAAGCCCTGCATTTTATATGCGAATGACACGTGAATTAATGAGGGCTCAGACAAGTCTCTGGGCAGGGAAATGTTTTAGAAGTGATTACCTCACAGCAGAATAGCACCCTCCTTCGTAATGGGTTTGGTTTCAACAATCATTTTAAATGCATTTGTTCCTAAACATAAAGTGGTGCTGAGACAAGGAATAAATGAACACATGCATGTAAAACTCAGCTTTATAAGAGAACAGCCTAGGTGTTAACACGGCATTCATTCTTGTAAAATCCCACCTAAATATATAGGCATTTGGGCTTGGCTTTGTACTAAAACTGTTGAGAGCAAAGCATTCAACCTTAGCTTGTCCAGAACAAAAATGTTATAAAATCTGCTATCTTCCTAGTAGAAAAATGGCCTGGCTACTATGTTACTAAGCTCCCAAAGAAAATTATGGCATCCGATTCTCCTCAGGTAGTCTTATCTGGCCTTCGAATAGGGGCACATGTCCTTTTCTGCCTAAAGTCACAGCAGCCCACAGCCATACCCTGCACCCTCTGACAGAAATGGCCTAGTTTCCACACCTGAAAGTTATCAAATTGCCAAGCCACCAAATTTGTCTCATATCTACAGATCCTGGACTACACAGTCATGCAACACTTCAACATTTTATAGTAGAGTCAGCCCAGTTGGGTCACAGGGAATCTAATGGAATGGTTCCAAGCTCAGTAACACAGCAACAAACTGTAACACAGAAGGTTCAACTAGCACCAACCACAACCCAGCAAATCCTTAAACAATGACAAACATCATTGAGAGATATAAAAATTATCACAAATTGATCCTTATTGATCTAGGCTTTGATAATTCCATTCACCTCTATGTTGTAATAAGCAATATGAAGTAAATTTGTTTGTGCCTTCAAGTGGACAGGCTAGGACGGTGGGTGAGAAACTGGAGATACTGGTGAAGGGAATGTCATACTGGTGATGGGATTGGTATTGGAACATTAAATGCCTGAAACAACTGTATTATGAACAGTTTAGAAAATTACAGTGTTATAATAAAAAAAAAGGGGGGGCCAGAGAGATAGCATGGAGGTGAGGTGTTTGCCTTGCATGCAGAAGGATGGCGGTTCGAATCCCAGCATCCCATATGGTCCCCGAGCTTGCCAGGAGCAATTCCTGAGCATAGAGCCAGGAGTGACCCTTGAGCATTGCTGGGTGTGGCCCCAAAAATAAATAAATAAACAAACAAAAGAAAAGTGTTTTAGGATTGGAGAGATAATAGAGGGTAAGGCGCATGCCTTGCACGTGGCTGACCTTGATTCAATTCTCAAAATCCCATATAATCCCCCTAGCACCAGGACTAATTCTTGAGTGCAAAACTACAAGTAACTCCTGAATATCACCAATATCACCTGTGTGGCACCGAGAGAGAGAGAGAGAGAGAGAGAGAGAGAGAGAGAGAGAGAGAGAGAGAGAGACAGAGAGACAGAGACAGAGACAGAGAGACAGAGACAGACAGAGAGAGAGAGAGAGAGAGAGAGAGAGAGAGAGAGAGAGAGAGAGAGAGAGAGAGAGAGAGAAGAAAAAGAAAAAGGAAAAGAAAAATTTGTCACCTATGATATTTACATCGTGGGGCAGGGAGAGAACTCCAAGAGCTTGTGTGTGAACTCTAACTTTGCATGCAGAGTCACTGGGTGGATCTAGGTACTACAGAGACTCCCAAACATCATATCAGGCACATCTTAGAGTGACCTAAATACTAAAAAAAGAAAAACTTCACATCTTTTACTAAGGTACCACAGCACTTTTCTGAGAGAACTACTAGAAGTCCAGGCTGACTTGTAAGCTTGTCTTTCAATGACACAGACTATGCCACTGAGGAAATAAACTGATGTCAAGCAGGAGAGAGCACTAATAAACTGAACCCATGCTCTGAATGCAAGTTAAGCCCCCTGGTACCACATAGTCCCCTGAGCACTGAGCAAGGATTCACCCCTGAGCACTATAGGGGAGAGCAAGCAAAAATGTTGTAATCAAGGACTAGAGCAATAGTACAGGAGGTAGAGCAGTTGCCATACAGACAGCCAATACAGGTTTCATCTGCAACATCCCATTTGGTTCCATTTCTCCCCCACACCTAGCTCAGAACAAGGACTAATCTCTGAGCACTGCTGGTGTTGCTCCCCAAAAAGTTTTTAAGCAAAAAAAATTTAAATTCAGTCATCCCCAGTTCAATTCTGAGTACCACATATAGTCCCTAGAGTGATGCCTGAGCACAATGCCAGAAGAAAACTCTGAGTACCAATCCCAGCACCTCCAGCAATAAGTAAATAAATAAAATTGAAAAGTATCCCTCATCTCCAATAGACAACACTACCCAATGGGACAATGCCTTACCCTGTCATAGTTATTGCTCATTGTCTGTTGATACCTTCCCCTTTGCTTCCCTTGAGGATGCTGTGCTGCTCCTACCTCTTACTTGGGTCAACTTATCCCAGGCCCTCCATGTTTGTGTCTAGCTGGCTTCACTTTCCAGTGACCTCTACCTGCCCAGCCCTCTGGAGACCTACTCTCAACCTGTCCTGCCCAAAATCTTAACAAAAGCATATGATTGGCTAGGGTCATTGATAACTACAGTTATTATTTAATAAGCTTCCACACTCAGGAGGCAAGCCAAGACCAATGATGACAAATGGCACCAACATAATAGCCACAGTAATTCACTGTCCTGTTTAAGTATATTATTTAGCAAAGTCAAGGTTAAAACCATTTCTTGGAAAAAATTAAAGGTGACATTACAAGACGTCCAGAGCACTTAGCATATATACCTCACTAACAGAAACACAGCTATGTTCTATACTCACATGAATTAAAATGTTTTCCCAGATTAAAAGAAAGTTAAGCTTTAAAATTTCTCAGGTGAGACTGTTGAAATCTATTTAAATTAAAAAAAAAAAAACTCTTTTTTGGGAGGAGGGGTCACACCCGGCAACACTCAGGGGTTACTCCTGGCTCTACGCTCAGAAATCGCTCCTGGCAGGCTCTGAGGACCATATGGGATGCCGGGATTCGAACCACCATTCTTTTATGTGCAAGGCAAATGCCCTATCTCCATGCTATCTCTCCAGCCCCCAAAGGAAAACTCTTTTTTTAAAACCTTTAGCCAACGCAACCTTCACTTTTGTCAATTTGAGAAATTTCAGACTATAGGGCCAGAGCTACCATAGCTATAATAGCTGACAGGCTGTTACCCTTGCATGAAGCAGATCCAGGTTTGATTCCCTACACCACATATGGTCTCCCGAATTCCATCAGGAGTGATTCCTGAGCACAGAGCCAGGAATAAGACGTTAGTACCACCAGGTGTGGCCCAAAAGCTGAAAATAAATAAAAAGAAGGCTGGCTGGACGGCTGTAATGAACTGCTCTGTGTTGAATTTGAACAGAGCAATAGGAATACACCATCTGGAGAAAAAAAGAAAAAGAAAAAGCTACCCCACACCTTGAGAAAGTTTCTTTTTTAAAATCTTTTTTTTTTTTTGGACTTGGGGCCACACCCAAAGGTACTTAGGGTTCACTCCTGGCTCTGTGCTCAGGGATCATGCCTGGCGGGACTTGAGAGACTATATGTGGTGCAGGGAATTGAACTTAGGTCAGCTGTGTGCAAGGAAAGCACCCCAACTACTATACTATTGCTTTGACCCCTGGAGAGAGATTGTGTGTCCTGTATACAGGGGTTGGGGATGAGGGGACTTCCGGTGGTGCTCATGTAGACTTCTCAGATCCTGCGGGGGAGGCTACTCCTGGAGACTTCAGAGGACCTTGTGCCAGGGATGGAAGCGAGCCTCCAGCATGCGCAGCACACACACTAACCTTGAGGTTAACTCCCCTCTCCTGCAGCCCATGTTCCAGAGGAAAAGCAGTGGGCACGGTGCAATGAGCCAAGATCCCTCTGAGATGAACAGGAGGCACTACGGAACCTCTGTTCTGGATGAACCTTCTGCTTCTAAAACGAAGAACACACCGGAGCATACAGATTCCTGGAGAGGGGCTGGGAACAGTGCTTCATGGGCACCTCTGGGGAGCATCCAGTAGCTCACTGGCTGAAGTCTTTGAAACCCTCCATCCCAGCACAGAGACCCGGTTCCTCGCCAAACACTGCCTCAATTTCCAAATTCCCATAGGTGGAAGGCAGGCCGCAGCTTGGTTTCTCCCACTCTGACATATTTATTCCCCTTCTCCAGACTGGAACCATTGCAAAAGGCGAGCAGAAAAATACAGCCCATGCCAGCGGCTAGTCCACCGTATCTACCTGCTTTACATATCCTAAAAATATGTAGCTTATTAATAACCCACCCAGCCCCTTCAATACACCCTTTTATTAGCATGACACCCTGTTCCCTGCAGTGCCACCCCGTCTGAACCGTCAGGCTTGCTTTCTGGTATTTAATAGAAAGACGGCGCCATATTTATGTCCCTCGCAATAAGAGAACGGATTGTTTTAAGGTGATACAGTGCAGATGTGATAAAGAAAGAAGGAGCCTTACAAAAATGATAAATATTTTCATTAAAAAACTTTAAAACTAAAAGTTCAAAGATATGTTCTCCTCTCTTATTTCTTGTCAAGACATGACTTAAGACCCAAAACTAATCTACTTTCCATTTATTCCATATTTCAGCGCTGTCACGGTACTCAGCAGAGAGTATTGGAATACGATCATTTTTTATTTTGTTGATGTTACCGACAGCTTTATTTCACAAAGCAATCTTATACTATGTCTACCAGTGGCGGGGCGCAGAGGTCAACGCGCCGCTCCCAGCAGGTAGAGCTTATTAAATGCCACGTCTATTAAAGCCGATGGACAACATAAAGAAACATCCCCGCACAAGACTTTTCACAGAGTTCAATGAAGATATGGCTCCAAAGGGCAGTAAATAATTGAAAAGGAGTCCATGAGGGAATTTGTTCTGTTTTTTACTACCATCTTCCAAATTATATTTCAAACAAAGTGGTCGGAAGAGAGAGCAACACAAAAGGCCGCAGAAGGACTCTGGGCTCTGAGGGAGTCATACCGGAGCCCCGAGGCTTTGCTCCCAACTGGATAAATCTGCAGTGCCATCAGAGCCCCCTAAAAATAATCCAGGCCTCAGTGGTTTGCGGTTCCAAAAAGGTGGAAACTTAAAAATATATTCTGAACTGGTGAAGGTGGTTTTTCTGGTTTTATTTTTTTATTTGAGCATGTTGCTTTGGAAAACTGTTGATTTTCAAGTTCTTCTGAGGGTTTATTCATAACAAGGCTTCACTTTAGGAGTAAAAGAGCTATCGCCACAAAGAAGAGAGTCAAAATTCTATAGAAAATATTTTCTTAAGTATCAACGGTTAAAATGTTAAAAGCAGGGTCAGAGCTATATAATACAGTGAGCAGGGCACTTGTTTTGCACAAGGCCGACTGCAGTTCAATCCCTGACACTCCATATGGTCTTTTGAGCCTCACTAAGATTGGTCTCTGGGCACAAAACCAAGAGTAAGCCCTGAATCCTACTGGGTGTGTCCCCCCAAATAAAATAAAATAAAATAAAAACAGGAGCTAGGGATGAGGCTCAGTGGCAAAGTGCACATTTGCATATGTTTAACCTGATTTGACGCTCATGAAAGTAAATAGAAACAAAAGCCAACAGCTAATCATACTACAAAAGATTGAAAATACATAGTTTGTGGGGAAGGTGGGAATTGGGGGGCGGGGTGTTAGGCCACACTGGGCAGTGCTCAGGGTTACTACTCCCGACTATATGCTCTGGGTCCTTTCAGGCAAAGCTTACGGGGACCATTTGGGGTGCACCAAGATCAGCTACAAGCAAGCAATTGCCTTAACACTACACTATCCCTATCAGCCATAAAACTCAATTCTTAATGCATGATTTTAGGATGTTCTTTTCTAGTATCTCTGGTCTCTCTTAGATTATCAAAAACCAAAGTATTTTCTCCTATACATGGTTAACCATAACCACAGTTTACTTATAAGGATATGAAATTGGGCTCTTTTTGCAGGAATTTGTGTTTATACACAAATATCCTTGTATGTATACTGTGGTTATAGTCAATCAAAAACAGCTGATAAGTTTACCAAAAATATGAGTTGATTTTGTTTTGTTTTGTTTTGGTTTATACCCAGTGGTGCTTCTGAGCTCCTGAGGAGCAGGTCAGCACTGGGAATTAAATCCAAGGGGGTTCCCACCACAACAAAGCATGTATCTCAGCTCACTGAGTGCTCTGGTCCATCCATATCTCTTCATCTTAAGGTGCCCTAAAATAAAGCCCAGAGATATCTCACAAGGAATAGAATGCACTTGTTCAAGCAAGACCTCTTCATAGATCCACTTGGTTGGATAATTAATAAGATACAGGGGTATAAAACCCAAGTTGTAAAACTTTACAATTACCATTCCTCCCAGCCTCACACAAAATGCACTGTCCTTGCCCGGGCATGCCGTCCATCATCCGCCTAACCGTATTTGCACCCCATCATTTTTTAAAGTCACAATCTTTGTAGTGTCAACTTGTCAAGGGTCAAAGGGAAGAACAGACAAGATTCCCAAATCAATCTGCTTGTAGAAACTGTCTCATTTCATTTCAAATTACCTGCAAGGGTTGGAGCCAGCTCTGGACAAACTGCCTCCCTCCATAAACCATGACAACACAGGTCGAAGGCGGGCAATCATTCATAAGGAGCGAGGGACGTGGCTTCTGTCATTAACTACTTTTAAACGGCTGTGCAGGGTTAAGTGATCTTGCAGGGCAGCCACAGAAATAAATACCGGTAGGACAGTTTAATGTCAAGAAACAACTCCTTCGGGATCAAATCTGTGTAACCCAATAGAACAGTTGCCCATGCAAGGATTAAAGGACTTTGGTGTTATTACTTGGAGTTGCATCTGTGCACACATTGTGTGTAAGGGACCCCATAAACACTCACTGTCATCTGTCAACATCTTACAACTCCTAGACAGTGTTGAGCATATCAAACTGAGCATATTAAAAATAACTTCAGGGGACTAGAATCCTAGTACAGGTATAAGGCACTTGTCTTGCACTCAGAAGACCTGCCATTGATTTCCTGACATTGCAGAGGTTCCCTGAGCACAGTCAGGTGTGGCCCCAGAAACAAAAAAAGCAGAATAGGGGGTAGGAAAAAAAAGCAGAATAGGGCGGCCAAGGCAATAACACAGTGGGTAGAGGGTAGAGTGTTTGACTTACATGCAGCTAACCTGGGTTCTATCACTGGCATTCTATATGGTTCCCCAAGCCTACCAGGAGTGATTTCTGAGTGCAGAGCCAGGAATAATCCCTGAGCGCTGCCAGTCATGGCCCAAAAAACAAAAAAGCAAAGCAGAATAAAATAATTTCTGCCATTCAGAAGTCCATTCTTCTGATGATAGTTGTTCATAGTGAGTTTGTACTCATCCTTGAAGGCTGCTCAGAGATGAAAGGTATCCTTCAAGTGCTGCTGCAGAGCCTGACTCTTGTCACACAGGGTTCACAGCCCATGGGCACAGCAAAAACGGGCTGCCATGCATCCATCCAGGATTTGAGTACAGTCACTTGTCAACTAATCTAACTAACTGATCTCAAAAATCAGACTAGAATTATGAGAGCCTCATCTCTGCAGACAGAAGTGAGTAGACACTGTCCAACTGAAAGGCAACAGTAGCCACTGTTCACTGAGGGGTTGGCGTCCATCAGGCCAGTCTAGCACGTGGCATGCTTGACTTCATCACATTTACTCTGGCATGGAACACTGGTAGCTCACAAATGGATGTCCCATGGGTGTGTGTACCTCAAGGAGCTGACTTTAGGATACCATGTCAGACAGATTATGTAGCATCACATATGTTCAATTGGTTTGAAAGTAGAAAAAAATGCCACAAACTGAAAATCAATTGACTTACTAGTCACTTCAAATTTTCTATTCCTATTAGTTGGAAGAAAGCAGAATTTATATTTATTTTAAGAAGCCGCCAAAGGAAGAGAAGGACAAATTGCAACTTTGGTGTCAACAACACCCAACCCCCTGGGAGAGATTTGGTTCCCAAACAACCATCTTGCCCTTCCTTGGGGAGAAAGTTGAGGACTTAAAAAGAGCCTTCAGGGGCCCAGAGAGATAGCACAGCGTTTGCCTTGCAAGCAGCTGATCCAGGACCAAAGGTGGTTGGTTCGAATCCCTGGTGTCCCATATGGTCCCCTGTGCCTGCCAGGAGCTATTTCTGAGCAGACAGCCAGGAGTAACCCCTGAGCACTGCCGGGTGCGACCCCCCCCCCCAAAAAAAAAAAGAGCCTTCAGGATCCCACTGTGGGGATAGAAGGGAACAGACAGGGGCCGGGCGGTGGCGCTGGAGGTAAGGTGCCTGCCTTACCTGCGCTAGCCTAGGAGACGGACCGCGGTTCGATCCCCCGGCGTCCCATATGGTCCCCCAAGCCAGGAGCGACTTCTGAGCGTATAGCCAGGAGTAACCCCTGAGCGTTACCGGGTGTGGCCCCCCCCCCCAAAAAAAAAGAAGGGAACAGACACAGCCATCAGGTTTGACTTGAGTGGGCTCTCTCAGTCCCAAGCTGGGCCACCCCTCATTTATGCCTCCTGTGAAAAACTCCACTGACTCAACTGATAAAATACACAAGGGTTTTGCTCTCTTTAAAATGCACCCGCTGTGTATCAGTCAGAAAGAATCCTTAAAGGCAAGGAGGGTTGTGACATTCCTGGGAGAGGTGAAGGGTAGGAAAGGCAACAGTAACCAAACACCTCTGCGGCACCAGGCAGATTTACCAGCTGGTAGCTGGCCAGGGCAGTTTAAAGAAAATCCATTTCAAAGCTTTCCATCCCTGTGTCTTCTTCCTGACAGCAGCTGCACTTGAGACAATGTCCTGCTATTTCTCAGTTTCTAGCCCCTTCACAGTGGCAATCCAGTTCTCTCCAAGTGGCATCTCTCCCCTCCCTTCCACCCAACTCAGAAGATGGGATTCTCAGGTCACTAAACTCCTAAATTCCATCTAAGTCAGTTCACAAACAGAATTTGCATTTCAAGTTGGACTCTCTGAGGTAGTAGTATCCTTTTGCATGTAAGGAACCCTGGGCTCAATCCCTAACAACCCATATTCTCCCCCAAAAAAATCCACCTATCAAATATAGTCACTTATATAGACATAGTGTTTTTTGTTTTGTTTTGTTTTGTTTATGAGTACACTCCATGGTACTCAGGGCTAACTCCAGTCTCTGATGCTCAGGGCTTCCTCCCAGCTCCATACTCAGAGATCACTTCTGGCAGTGCTTAGGAGTGATTTTCCTAATTTTCAAAATTTTCCTAATAAAATGTGTATGCAATTAAGAAATAGCTCAGTGGGTTAAGCACACAATTTTGTTTTGTTTAGTTTTGGAGTTACACCTGGTGGTGCTTGGGACTTACTCCTGGCTCCGTGCACAGGGATCACTTCTGGTAGGTATGGCTCTACTCACTGTTCTACCTCTCTGGCCTTAAGTGCATGCTTTGCACATAGTAGATCCTGGTTCAAGCCCTGGAACTATATGCTCCTTTGAGCACCTCTGGGAACAGCTGCTTGGCACTGTTTGGCTATGTCACCCCACCAAAAAGAAGTTTCTACATTTTGTTATGTAAATATTATTCTTTTGGACCACACCTGGCTGTACTCAGGGTCTGTTTTCAGGGATCAATCCTGGCAGGACTTTGGGGGACCACATGTGGTTCTTGGGATTGAACCTGGATCAGCTGTGTGGAAGGAAAGTGCTTTTCTCACTATACTATCTCCCAACCCTCTGCTATAGAAAATTTATGTAAGTAACTTGAATTGTTTAAAAAAAAAAAAACTATGACTGGATTTTTAAAGATTAATTTTTTTGTTTTGTTTTGTTTTTGGGCCACACCCGGCAGTGCTCAGGGGTCACTCCTGGCTGTCTGCTCAGAAATAGCTCCTGGCAGGCACGGGGGACCATATGGGACACCGGGATTCGAACCAACCACCTTTGGTCCTGGATCGGCTGCTTGCAAGGCAAACACCGCTGTGCTATCTCTCCGGGCCCAAAGATTAATTTTTTTCCTTCAATAACTTAGGCCAGAGTTTTTGCCTTGCATATGGCAGAATCAAGTTTGATCCCTAGCACCATATGGGGAGATGGGGAGCACTGGGCTATACCCAGTAATACCCTGAGAGATTATGTGGTGCGGGAAATAGAACCCAGTGCATGCTCTGTGCCCTAATCCCAATACTATCTCCCAAGCCTAGAAAAATAATTCTTTCTTTTGAGGCAGGACTGAGATCGATGAATTTGGGACTACACTCTATAGTACTTAGGTTCTACTTTTGGGTCTGCACTCAGGGATCACTACTGGGATTGCTCAGGGGTCCATAAATGGAATCAGAGATCAAACCAAGGTCAGTCATATGCAAGGCATAAGCCCTCCCCCCCACCCCGCCCCCCCGCCCCCGCTGTACTACTGCTCTACCCTTAAATGTCCATTCTTTTTATTTTTATTATTTTTTGATTTTTGGGTCACACTCGGCAGTGCTCAGGGGTTACTCCTGGCTCTATGCTGAGAAATCACTCCTGGCAGGCTCGGGGGACCATATAGGATGCCGGGATTTAAACCTTCTGCATGCAAGGCAAACACCCTACCTCCATGCTATCTCTCTGGCCCCAAATGTCCATTCTTTTAGAGGGGACTCCCAAGAGGTGCTTAGGAAATCTGGGGACCCCATCTCTTATCTCAGTCAATCATGTAAGTGTAGGAACCAAAGATGCAATGTTGCTCGGGTTCTCCAGGGTCAGCCTGGGGGTATTGGAGGCCTCCAGACCAGCACCAGAGATGCTCAGATACCAGGCAGTGCCTAGAATCTAGCTTGGCGCTGCTGTACTATATCCCAGCATTTTTGGGGTTTTGTTTGTTTGTTGGGTTACATTCTAATCCCGGCTTCCCATATAGTCCCCGAGCCTGCCAAGAGTGATTTCTGAGCATAAAGCCAAGAGTAACCCCTGAGTGCTGCCGGGTGTGACCCAAAAACCAAAAAAAAAAAAAAAAAAACCAACATTATATATATAGTAATTAACATTAACATTTTTGCCAGAGTGATAATACAGCAGGTAAGGTCTGGCCTTGCATGCAGAAGAGCCAGTTCAATCCTCGGCACCCTCTCTTTTAGGATTGATCCCTGAGCACAGAATCAGGAGTCAGCCCTGTGGCATTGCTGTGGTACTCCATGCAACTGTCAGCACAAATGGCACAGATGGTGCCTGTGTCTTGAAGTGTTTGAGGTTCTGAAAACAGCACAGATGCTGACTCAGGCAGCCAGAGACCATGGAACAGCATCTGTTCTCATCATGCATAGATGGGCTGTATCTCTGATCCTGTTACAAATGAAAGGAAATAATTTATTGCAAAGAGTTAGATTGTACTAGATGTTTAAAATCTATAGAATACAGGGGCAGGAGTAATAACACAGTGGTAGGGTGTTTGCCTTGCACGCAGCCAATCCAGGATGGACGGTGGTTCAAATCCCATTATTCCATATGGTCCCCCCAAGCATGCCAGGAGCGATTTCTGAGCACAGAGCCAGGAGCAACCCCCAAGCTCTGCTGGGTGACCCAAAAACAAAGAAAATAATCCATATAATAAAAAAAATTCCTACAAATGAACCTAATGGAAGCAAATCTTGACTGGGCGCTCGTTGAATCACACCCAACACAAGACCTGCATTCACTCCTTTAATTCACACATTTGGTGGAATGACCACTTCCTTGAAGGTGGTTTTGCTTGTTTGGTTTGGTTTGGGGGCCAAAGTAAGCCAGACTTACTCCTGGTTCTGTGCTCAGGGATAATTCAGGAGACCAGGGATACAGACAAGGGTCAGTCACATGCAAGACAAGCACCTTAACCCCTTAACCATCCCTCATGCCCCATATTATGATGAAACTGAGACGCAGGCTATCAAGGCAGGTGTTAATATTTTAATACAAATTAGTAGTCTCCAGAGCTAGTGTTCAAAATTATGCCAAAATCTATGCTCCTGCCCCATCCCTCTGCAAGTTCCAGGGCAGGTTCCTATGGAGAGTAAAGCTGAGAAGTCCACCAGGGTCTAGTCCTCCTTCCAGTCCTCTTTCTTGCATACAATAAGGCTAGTACTAGCCTTGCTCTTGATCAGTGTCCCCAAACCAGGCTCCCAAGTCTAATTCTTCTGAACCTTTTTTCATGTCTATTTCTGACTCAAGCCTGGAAGTTCTGGATCAAATCAGCAACCTCATCAATAATGAATTGAATCTCAGCCTTCATCCATGTTAGCAAGCAGCTAAGATTGGCAAATCGATGCCTTGGATTTTCGCTATGGATTTGGAGGCAGATGTGGTCAGCAGCTCCTCTGTTCCAGCACAGGGAAGCTCAATTCAACCTTACTGGGCCTGAATCTCCCCCTATGAGCAGTCAAGGACTCCCCCTCTCCCAGCTTCAATTTTGGGGAATGAGAGGTCATGGCTAGGGGATGGTCCTCTCCAATTGCCAGTCAATAATCTTCAAGATGCTTTCAAACTGATTTCCTCACTACAGAATTTACTGTCTAAACCCAGGCTTAGAGGAAGGGGCTGGGCAGTGCAAGTAATAATGACAGGGACAGCAAATGAGTGCCCTGGTATTGTCCTAGGTCAGGGAATGCACCGTCACCTTCTAGCTCCTTCTGAATTAACCCCCTTCCCAGAATCCCTCACCCCATTCCATGGAAGGGCAGGCAAATGGCTCATCATTCCATGTACCAAGCACTTGAGTCACATGGACCTTCACTGCTTTACCTGGCTTGTTCATGGCCAAAAAAATGTAATGTCATAGTCCAAAACTTGGATCAAAGGTTAGAGGCAGCTCCACCCAAAACATGGCAAATCCAGCTGCCCATTCCATACCCTTCCACATGCCAAAGATGGCTATCTCCTAGCCCCACAACCTTGCACATTACTTTTTCTTTGAAGAAACAGCATAAACTGTGCCTTATTTCTAACCAATGGCACCCCCTTGGGGCACCCCTTATTATGATTGATAAGAGGTAACTGAAGTCCTTCACTTCCCTTCAAGGCATGAGAAAGCAGAGAGGTGGGGGTGGGGGGTTCTGTAGCTAAGAACTCATGTGTGACCTTAGCATTGAGACTCTAGTTCTAATGGGTGGACTTCTCTACCCTGAGCACCCCCTGGGTATGGGGCATTGCAACTTAGTGGGGTTGAATTCACACCCTTGGAGCAGGAAGGCAGGTAGGGGGAGCTCCTTGGCAATGAATTTCAGGTGAATTTCACAACAGAATTAGCCTGAGCTATTAGGGATGCTCCAAAGAAAAGTCCAAGGAGGGACTCAACAGTGCTTCCTGGACAATCCCAACAATGGATCAGGCAGAGCAGCTCAGGGGAAAACTTCAGGCCAGCTGGTCTGGGGGTCACCCACCCTGTCTTTACTTTATGGGGTACTCTCCATTTCTGGGAAATCATTTGCATCCTAACTTGGAGTATATTATCATCCCAGCTTCTCTCTCTTCTCTCTCTCCTACCTCCCTACCCCACAATTCTTATATAAAATGTCTTTACTTCCTCTATTTTCTTCTGAAAATTTTTTGTTTATTTTTGGTGAAGACACACCTGGCTCTGTACTTAAGGATCACTCCTGCTGGGTTCAGGATGAAATACGGGTAGTGCTGGGAATTAAATCCTGGTCTGACTTGTGCAAGACAAGCTACTTAATTCCTGTACCATCTCTCCAGGATCCTGAAATTCTTTTCTGTGCAAATAGGAAAAAAAATCTTGGGGTTCCTGCTTGGACTCTGAATTTCAGTTCTCACACCAGGCTGGGGAGGCAGCAATGAGTCCTTCCCTCCAGGGTACCGGTATCCAGGGAACTGAGCACATTCTCCCAGTGCCTGCCTTCTCTTTGGTGGCTCCCCAATGATTTCTGGAGAAGAAATACACACACCTGTGTGCAAGTGTGGACGTATGCACACACTGACAACGCATGTGTGTGCACAAACACATGTGTGTGAACACATACATGCACACACCACACATGCATCGACATGCATATGTCAGCCCCAAACATAGGTGTCACCTTCCGATTCTCTTACTGAAGGTTGAGAAAGTCCCAAGAGCAAGTCTGAGAGTTCGAGGAAGGTTCTGTTTCTTGATCATAAGTTTTGAGGAGAGGACAAAGTTCAGGCCCCTCAGAAGAGAAGAGACAAGCTCAAGGAAATGAGGGAGGAAGGATCCAACTGAGCCGTCAGGCAGGACGGGCTGAAGCTGAGGCTGCTGGAATAGGAGCGTAGACAAGGTCTGGACCAGAGCTCTGGACCAGGGTCCCTCTGTCCCACCAGAGGGGGCTCAGGACCCAAGGGCAATTCCCAGACAAAGTGGGGGGTCCGTGGGATAGAGCAGGAGGGAAGTTCAGTGGTCAGGGATGTGCACACAATACACACACACAAGCCCACACACACTTCAATCCCTGGCTGTGTCTACAAATCAGGTGCTGTGTTTTCAGGGGAGAATGAACAATCTGTGCTGGAAAACTGAGCAGAAACTCCATATCCTGCCACTTATCTGGTTGCTGCCTATTCTGGGTAGCAGCCTGCAGTTGAAGAGACCCTAGCCCTGGAGAGACCCCAGTCCCAAGAAACCCCAGCCCCAGAAAGACCCCCAACCCTGGAGAGACCCCAACCCAGAAAGACCCCATCCCAGAAACCCTAGTACCCAAGAGACCCCAACCCTCAGAAACCTCAGTCCTGAGAAGCCCCAGCCCTTAGAGACCCCCATCTCTGGAGAGACTCCAGCCCTGGAGAGACCCAGCCCCAAGAGATTTCCTGCTCAGAGATACCCCAACCCTAAAAATAACCAGCGCTGAAAGACCCTAACCATCCTTTAGATTTATGTTCTTTCCTTCTGTGGCCTTCTCCTCTTCTTCCTCATGTGCCTCCTTGGGGGCTTCTCAATCCCCAGCTCACTCTCTCAACCTCCACCTGATACGGTCCCAAGCACCTTGCACAGGACACTAGTGACCATTTTTTGCAAAGTATTGGAGCCAGAACTCTGGCCTCAGCCCTGCCAACTGCATCTTGCCCTTCTCTCTGTATCCCAAAGGACTTGCTACAGGCCTCTCACTGGACTCTAGAGATGAAGTTCCAGGCAACACCCACTCCTAGTTAGCAGAACATTTGCTTCTCCTTGTCCTTCCTCTCCTCACGTAAAAGAAGGTGAAATGCTAGCCTGGCTCTTGAGCCTCTACTCCCAACTCCTGGGTCCCTGATTCTTATACCCAACAGCCAGCGGCCCCCAGAGCTCTGACCTCAGAACTCTCATAATTCTAATTCTCCTTTCAGTAGAATGTCAGCTGGATATTCCATTAAATAATAAGATGAAACTCATATAAATTAGGGGCAGCATATCACAGTGGGTAGGGCTCTTGCCTATCATACAGCCTACCAGAGTTCAAACCCCAACAATCCCATATGGTTCCATGAACACCAACAGGAGTGATTCCTGAATGTATAGAGCCAGGAATAACAACTGAGCATCATGGAGTGTGGCCCAAAAACTAACAAACAAAAAAATCTGCATATATTATATTAGAAAATATTTATTTATTTATTTATTTTGGTTTGAGGGCCACACGCGGTGGTGCTCAGGGCTTACTCTTCGCTCTGTGTTCAGAGATCACTCCTGGGGGTACTCACAGGACCCAATGTGGAACTTGTAACTTCTCCCATGCTCCTGGACTCTTCACAACCAACACAATTCACAGCTGGAGTAGCCTGCCCTGCCAGCCACGACTTCATGTCCTTCTGCAGATTCTGCAGATTGTTCTTATCCCTATCCAAGCCACACTGGTGATAAACACATCATGCTGATTTTGGGTCTTAGCAACAGGCAAGAGCAGATTCCCTCCTGGAAAAGAGCCTCAGAGGCATCCTCTAATCCAGAGTTCACTATGGTGAACTTCTGATACCTCAAGTGACCCTGTGAGTGTAACTGTCTATCAGTCTGTCACCCTGTCCCTTCTTCTGTATACTAAATGCTGAAACAAACAGCCACCAACCAGAATGATATTGAGAAATGATTGGCAACTATTGAGTAGCTCTTCTACTTCTCTTTTATCCAACACTGGGCAACCCTAAAATTAAAATAATATAATAAACATTCTGATGATCTGGAGAAATGACTCAACTGAGAGAGCATGTTCTTTGTAGAAGTGTTTGAGGCTCTGTTTGATCATCAACTCCTTGTGCTTCCCCCATCCCACCCAGCATGAATGCATGTGGCCCCAAAGGCTTTCAACACTGGGCCTTTATAAAAGGTCCTAATAAAAAATTTTACTGGGACAAAGAAATTGTATAGCGGGTAGGGTGCTTGCCTTGCAATGTGGCAGACCTGGATTTAATCCCTAGCCCCAAGTCTGACAGAAGTCATCTCTGAGCACAAAGACAGGAGTAAGCCCTAAGCACCACTGGGTGTGAATCCCTCCCCCCCAAAAAAAAAACTGGAGCAGAGAGGTCAGAGCAATAGCACAGTGAGTAGGGAGGGCATTTGCTTTGCACATGGCCAACCGGGGTTCAACCCCCCACATCCCATATGGTTCTCCAAGCCTGCAGGAGTGATTTTGAGCACAGGAACCAGGAGTAACCCCTGAGCAGTGCCAGGCCCAAAAGCAAAAAAAAAAAAAATAGAGCAGAGAGATAGTATAGTGATGAAGGCACTTGGTTATAGTAGTCAACCTTAGCTCAGTGTTAGCACCCCATATGGTCTCCTGAGCACCTCCAGGAGTGATCCCTGAGCAGATAGGAGAAAGCCCTAAGCACAGACTAATACAGTCTAACCAAAACTATTATAAGCACTTGCCTGGCATTTAGCTTCTGGCAGGCATGAAGACCATGTGGGATGCCGGGAATCGAACCATCCATCCTGGATTGGCTGCTTGCAAAGCAAACGCCCTACTACAGTGCTATCTCTCTGGCCCCACAACATGGTTTTAAATCTGGTATTACCAGAAATGATTCCTGAGCACAAAACTGAGAATAAGCCTGAGCACAGTTGGCTGTGGTCCCAAAACCAACCACACACAAAAAGGTTACATAGGTGACTTGGGATAGGAAACAAACAAACAGAAAGATCATCAGAGGCAGGTAGGTTGTGAAATCCCAAGAATGAGTCCATGGGGTCTGAGCAACATCCACTTCCTGCTCCGGAGGCACTTCCTCCCAGTGCTTTGAAAGGTCTCTTGGACTGGTCTTGGAATCTTCAGTGTCGACCTGTTTTCATCACCCGGAAAAGATTTCTGCAAACCATTTGTTGTTCCAACACTGCGTAGTGAAACAAAGGACAATGATGACTTCTGACTCTGAAGAATTCAGAGAACTGGAGAGTGGACTCTGAGAGCACATCGAAGACCCATGTCTGGCACCACAAGCCCCAAAAAAAGACCAAAAAAAAAAAAAAGTCAACTGTTGCTCTATCTATCCACAGAAGGTTAAAGCATTTTAAGTGAAAGCTTGAAGAAAAGTACAAAACAGAGAAACTTCAGTTCAAAAAAATTTTGAGAGCAGGGGAGACAGCATGGAGGTAGGGCATTTGCCTTGCATACAGAAGGATGGAGGTACGAATCCCGGCATCCCATATGCCCCCCCACCGAGCCTGCCAGGAGTGATTTCTAAGCGTAGAGCCAGGAGTAATCCATGAGCGCTGCTGTGTGTGACCCCCAAAAATTAATTGATTAATTAATTAAATTAAATAATTTTTTTGACAGCACTGGTAAGTTAGTATCTGGGTAAGGCACTTGTCTTTCAAGCAAAACAGACCGTGGTTAGATTCCCTGCAGCACATTTGGTCCATGGTCATCTCCAGGAGTAATCCTGTGTGCAGAGCCAAGAATAAGCCCTGAGCACAGCTTGGGGGAGGGCAGTGCCACAATAACAATCTCCCCTCCTTGGCCCAAAGGAAACACACACACACACACTTCTTTTTTTAAATTTTTGGGTCAAACCCAGTGGTACTCAGGGCTTAATCCTGACTCTGTGGATCACTCCTGGCAGGCTTGGGAAACCATATGTGATACCAGGGATTGAGCCTGCTTTGGCCACATGCAAGACAAGTGCCCTCCCCATGGTATTATTGCTGTGTGTTCCTCCCACCCGACTTTTGACCATCACAGAAGACTAACTGGCCTGGGGGGATGATTGGCTTCAGGACTAAGGTTGTGGATATGGCCAAGAAAGAATTTGATCTTCTCAATGCACCATGGAGGAGAGCCCCTGAAATTAAGGGTCTCCTTGGCTTGAAGGATCACTAGACTGGCCAAGGGCAAACCTCACCTCACCAAGCACCCTCAGAAACAGACATATCTTCTTTCTGGCTGTGGAAAACATGAAAAATTCCTTTCCAAGGAAAAAAATTTAAAAAAAGAAACTCCCCCACCCCCATGCAATTTGGATTTCTGTGTCCAAAACAACATCTGAGACTGCTATTTTAAAACCAAATTAGATGATTTTTATGACAGGAAACTACCCTAACAATGATACCTTATTTCCTGAGAACAAGTAAATTCCACATTTTCCCATGCTGGCTTTCCCAGAGTCCCTATCCGGGTGCCATGAATGCCAGTAGCAATATCATCGAACCACCAGGCCTACGTCACACCTCAGGCTCCAGAGCCAAACTAGACGTGACAGAAAAGACAAGCACAAACATAAAACCTGAACACTTGAGAGAAGCTTCATGATCCCTATTTACTTCAGATCTGGCCATATCACTCTGAAGAACAAGAAGATTCTCAAATAAACCTCCAGTCTGATATTGTTTGTTTGTTTGTTTGTTTTCAGGCACCACCTGCAGTGCTTAGAAGATACTCTCAGCTCTGCAGTCAGGAATTACTTCTGGCAGTGCTCAGGGGATCATATGGGGTGCTGGGAATCGAACACAGGTCAACATCTTGCAAGGCAAACACTCTACCCACTACAATAACAATACAGCTCCTGATACTGTGCTCTTTGCTTTAACTTCTGTTGCCTACCAACTTGGCCTAATGTTCACTAACATTGTGTTCTTCTTTTTCCTTCCTAGGCCAACCAGCAGTAAATTAATAACAGACAAGGGTTTTTCTGTGGCCACTGGAGTCTCGAGAACTTCTTATGCTAAAACCAAGAAGCTAGCCTCCCAATTCTTACCACAGGCTGTGTTCTTTACACTGACTGTATAGAAAGAGGAGGTACAGTAAATTCACCCCAAATATACCTCAACCCAGACCCTATGCCTGGTCTGTATTGTGAATTGGGGGACAAAAAAAATTAAATAAAACCAAGAGGCTAGGGAGATAGTATAGAGATAGACCTTGTCTGGCATGTGACTGACTCTGGTTCAGTCCCCAGCATTGAGTTTGGTTACCTGAGCACTGCCAGAAGTGATTTCTGAGCACAGAGCCAGAAGTAAGAGCCAGAAGTAAGGTGTGGTTCAAGCACCAAAAAGAATCTTGTAAATGTGGTGAGAGCACAGAGATCACAATGTTGACCTTGCATGCAGCTCAATCTGAAGTTCTCTTACACCACATATAGTCTCAGCACATCCCTGAGCCCTAGGAGCCCCAGATGTGGCTACAAAAAAGACTCTGTAACAGGGCCCAAGGATAGCATAGTATATAGAGCATTTGCCTTACATGCAACCAACCTGAGTTTGATCCCCGGCATCCCAAATGGTCTCCCAAGCCAACCAGGAGAAATTTCTGAGCACAGAGCCAGAAGAACCCCTGAGTGTCACTCTGTGTGCCTCCCTCCCCCTCCAAAAAAGACTCCAAAACTCAACATTTCCCAGAGTGGGTAGAATGATGGTTCACAGGACAAGACAGTCACTTTACTGAGGGTGTCCAGGGTTCAATACCCTGCCTCCTACCTAGAATGGCCCTAATGTCCATCAGGTATATCCCTCACTCCTTAAGAGTGCTCCTTCCTAGTTGTGATTGTTAATTTACAGATATCCTGAGCCTTGCTTGTTTTGGGGCCAAACCTGGCAATGATCAGGGCTTCCTCCTGACTCTGCACTTGGGAATAATTCCTGACAGACTTGGAAACTAGGATGCCAGGATGGAACCCAGGTTGGCCATGTGCAAGGCAAATCCCTGCCTACTGTGCTATGGCTCTAGTCCCAGAGCAGTTACAGTTTGAGTGAAAACAAAATTTCCTACATTGTCGAGAGAGTAGACTTGTTCCAGCGTACCCAGCACTGCAGACTCCGAAATCAGTCCAGTTCACCCGCCAGCATCTGCCTGTTGGTGCTTTCCTGCCCCTTCAATAGCAAATGGCCAGTCTACAAGGTGGGGCCTGGGCTCTGGCTCTGGTGTCAAGTTTTCTCTGCAGTCTCTGCCCCAGGGAGTTACCCAAAATGATATGTCGGAAAAAGACCCCATGTCTTATCCGCAAGGTTCTCCTGCCCACATGTGGATACGCTCAACCAATCCCTCCCCAGTGGGGTTCAGAGCTTCAGTCTAGTCACAGACAGTGCCCCCCCCCCAGGCTACCCTTTTCAGCAGTGACAATTGGTCATACCTCCCAGCCTGGCTGTCTTGACCAAGAAATAAGAGAGCTGGTGTGCATGTTCTTGTTTGTTTGTTTGTTTGTTTGTTTTGGGGGCCACACCTGGCAACACTCTGAGGTTACTCCTGGTTATGTGCTTAGAAATCACTCCTGGAGGGACCAGAGAGATAGCATGGAGGTAGGGCATTTGCCTTGCATGCAGAAGGACGATGGTTCGAATCTAGGCATCCCATATGGTCCCCCGAGCCTGCCAGGAGTAACCCCTGCACGCTGCTGGTGTGACCCAAAAACCAAAAAAAGAAAAAAAGAAAAAGAAAAAAAATGAAATCGCTCCTGGCTTGGGGGACCATATGGGACACAGGGGGATTGAATGATAGTTTTTCCTAGGTTAATCGCATGCAAGGCAAACGCCCTACCACTTGTGCCACCACTCTGGCCCTCCCCCCCTTTTTTCTAAGCAGTTTTATTTATTTATTAATTGATTGATTTTTGGGCCACACCAGATAATGCTCAGGGGTTACTCCTGGCTCTGTGCTCAGAAATTGCTCCTGGCAAGCTCAAGGCCCCATATGGGATGGCAGGGTCTGTCCTGGGTCGGCCACATGCAAGGCAAATGCCTTACTGCTGTGCTATCTCTCTGACCCCTGATGTGCATGTTCTAAAGAATAGATTTTAATGGAAAGATTCATAATGACAACATGGCTAGAGAAATATACAAATGATAAGGCACTGGTCTTGTTTGCGGCCAACCTGAGTTTAATCCCAATACTACATGTGGTCCCCTGAGCATTACAAGTGATCCCTGAGCACAGAGCCAGGAGTAAGACCTGGCTGTGCCCCATCCCAAACACAAATAGATCCTCTTCTCCAGTCAGCAGCTCTCAGGATTAACTCCTGGCTCTGTGCTCAGAAATCACTCCTGGTGGGCTCATGGACCATATAGAATGCGCAAGATGGAATCCAGGTTGGCCTCATGCAAGGTAAATGCCCTACTCACTGTGCTATTGCTCCAGCCCCTAAAAAAAATCTGTAAATATCTGTGATCAATCAATTGTAAACACCACTGCTTTCAGACCAACCTGTTTTTTTTCTAATGCTCAGATATCTGATCTCTGCAGCCCTTTCTTGATTTCCAACTCGTGGGTAAAGGCCTCTTTGCATTCTGCACAGCCCCCCCCCCCCTTCTTCCTCTCCCACTTTGGTCCTCATTTCCGGTGCTCTCTGAGCAGAGGGGACCATGTGAGGCACAGAAAGTGATCAGAGGAACCACAATGCCCTTCAATGGGGATTTGCCGCTGAGTACAAGCATCTAAAGCATTTTACAAGTTGGCATTTTGGAGGTGGCAGGGGGTGGACACAACTAGCACTGATCAAAGCTAGTTCTAGTGGGCTCAGTGCTCAGGAATCACCCCTGGCAGCATTTGGGGGCCAGATGTGATATTGGGATGAAACCAGGATTGATCGATGCAAAGCCAGTGCTTTATCCCCTATACTATTTCTCTGGCTGTATTGTCCATTTTTAATCTTTCAATTAAAATCTCTTTGGAATACAGGTACATCAGCTCTCCTAGTTTATGACTGAGACAACCAAGATTGGGGTGTGTTGACAGCAGCCTAGGTAGCCCTGCTGTAAAGTGGGGACAGTCTGGGGTTGAAGGGGAGCACAAAGCTGGAGCCTTTAGCTTGCTTTGCATGCAAAAGCCCTGCATTGGATTCCTGGCACCACATGGTCCCTGAGCACAACAGGGAGCAACCCCTGAGCTTGGAGCTTTGGTAATACTCAAGCCCTGCAGGGTATAGTGCAAAAACCAAAACAAAGAGACCAGCTTAAAGCACTAAAAATACTTTAAGCTTTTTTGCAAGCCACATGAACTCTTGCAGTGACTCAACTTGGCAGCACAGATAAAATGTAAATGAAGTGACTGTGCCTCCCAAAACATTTTATAGCCAAACATACAAATTTGGAAGTTTACATAATTTTGTGCATCATAAATTATTCTCTTTTGTTTGTTTGTTTTATTTTCAATCATTTAAAAGTGTAGTAGTTGAGAAATAGTACAGGAGATTCAATGCCCAGCAGTCTATAGTGTCCCGGAGGCCACACAGGAATGATTCCTGAATATAGAGCCCTGAGAACGGACACACCAACAACGCCCCCCCCCCAAAAAAAAAAGAGAACTACCTCTGGGGCCAGGAAAACAGCTCTCAAGATTGGAGTAGAGGGCATGTGAGGACTGGCACACAGAGGGAATTGGGCCCAAGGCCTGCTGAACACTGCTGAAAACTGCTGGGTATAGCCTACCTGGACCCTCTCCTAACACCACCCAAAAGAGAGGGGTGCATAGAAATTAAAATGCAAACATCCTAAACTTGTGCATCATTTAAAGCACATGAGAACTGATTTGGCCCTTGAGCTATAGTTTGTAAAGCTCTGCTTTTTTTTTTTAAATAAATTACTTTATGTAAAAATCATGATTTACATAGTTGTTCATAATACATTTGTTTCTGCCACTCTGTGTTCTAACACCAATCCCACTACCAGTGTAAAATTCTCTTCATTATTGTCCCCAAATTCCTTCCAAACCCACCATGTCTTGGTCAGCATGAAGTGATATATTTTATGTGACTTGCATACAGTGAAACAAGTAGACAAGGAAGTGGGTAGATACAAAATAATTCTCGACTATCTACAGGGTGCTGTGGGATTGTGCTGTGTGCTGCACACAGCAAGGAAGATAACCAGATGGAGTCCCTGCATTCAGAGAGCCTATGTTCTAAAAAGAAAAATACATCAGCCCACTCACATTTGAACCCCTCCACCCATATGACGGCCCTGAGCTTGCCAGGAGTGATCCCTGAGTGCAAAGTCTGGAGTAAGTCCTGAACACTGCACACACACACACACACACACACACACACACACACACACACACACACACACACACACACCATGTGCGTGCGCGAGCAGGGGGGGGAGGGAAGGAAGAAAATTCAGGGGTACTTGGTATGAAAGAAATCAGATTAATTTCTCAGAAAGCCTGAGATAAATGGGTGGGGGGTTACATTTAACCCACAGACCAGCCAATGGAGATGGAAAAGTGCTAGTTGGACCAGTTAAGCGACATGCCTGGCCTCATGGCAGCAGGTAGGTAACTGGAGAAACCAGGTCATAAATCAGGGTGTCTGTCTCCAAGTCTTGTGCTCCGTGGAGCAGGAGGAAAGAAGACTAAGGGAAGTGTCAGGTGTGAATCCTGACTTAGGATGCCTATCTCAGTTTCAAAAATGAGGGTGGAGGATAAGGAGATGAGTTAAAGAGTTGGTGTACAAGAGAAGCAAAGATAAACAAATGGTACCACATTAAACAATAAACTTCCTGCACCTCAAAGGAAATGAGGACCAGGATACAAAGACTACACATAAAATGGGAGGAATTATCCACTCAGTACCATCTGATAAGGTTATACTCTAAGATATATAAGGCACGGCCCGGAGAGATAGCACAGCGGTGTTTGCCTTGCAAGCAGCCGATCCAGGACCTAAGGTGGTTGGTTCGAATCCCGGTGTCCCATATGGTCCCCCGTGCCTGCCAGGAGCTATTTCTGAGCAGACAGCCAGGAGTAATCCCTGAGCACCGCCGGGTGTGGCCCAAAAAAAAAAAAAATATATATATATATATAAGGCACTGTTAAAACAAAAAATCCGGGGGGGGGGGGGGAGAAGAAAAAAAAACTTAAAAAATCCAATCCTGTTCAAAAAAATGAGAAGAAAAGATAAACAGAAACTTCCTTAACACAAAGAATAAGAACAAGCAGTGCTGGGAGGGATGTGGAGAGAAAGGAACTCTTATTCACTGCTGGTGGGAATGCAGTCTAGTCCAACTTTTATGGAAAACAATATGGAGATTCCTCAAAAAACTGTAAATTGAGCTCCCATACAATCCAGCTATACCACTCCTAGGGATAATTCCTAGAAACACACACACAAAATAAATACAAAAATCCCTTCCAGGGGGCCGGAGAGATAGCATGGAGGTAAGGCGTTTGCCTTTCATGCAGAAGGTCATCAGTTCGAATCCCGGCGTCCCATATGGTCCCCCGTGCCTGCCAGGAGCAATTTCTGAGCCTGGAGCCAGGAATAACCCCTGAGCACTGCCGGGTGTGACCCAAAAAAAAAAAATCCCTTCCTCACACCTATATTCATTGCAGCACTATTTATAATAGCCAGACTCTGAAAACAACCAAGATGCCCATCAACAGATGAATGGCTAAAGAAACGGTGGTACATATACACAATGGAATATTATGCAGCCGTCAGGAGAGATGAAGTCATGACATTTTCCTATACATGGATGTACATGGGCTCTATTAGGCTGGGTGAAATAAGTCAGAGGGAGAGAGATAGATGCAGAATAGTCTCACTCATCTATGGGTTTTAAGAAAAATAAAAGACATTTTTACAATAATTCTCAGAGACAAAAGAGAAGAGGACTGGAAGGTCCAGCTCTCAACATGAAGAGTGATGAGTGCAATTAGAGAAATAACTACACTGAGAACTATCATAACAATGTGAATGAATGAGGGAAGTATAAAGCCTATCTAGAGTATGGGCAAGGGTGGGGTGGGGAAGAGGGAGATTTGGGACCTTGGTGATAGGAATGTTGCACTGATGAACGGGGGAGGGGGGGGTGTTCTTTACATGACTGAAACCCAACTACAATCATATTTGTAATCAGGTGTTTAAATAAAGATATTAATTAAAAAAAAGTAAAACCCCAAGAAGTCAAGACAATTATTGAAAACTTAAAAAAAAAAGAAACTTCCTCAAAAAAGAAATATGAGTGGCCAAAGGCATGTGAAAAAAATGCTTAACATCACTAATCACTGATCATCAGGGAGATGCAAATCAAACAATGATGAGATATCATCTCACACCACAGAGATTGGCACACATCAAATAGAACAAGAACCACCAGTGCTGGCTCGAATGTGGGGAGAAAGGGTCTCTCATTCACTGCTGATAAGAATGTCATCCGAACCAGCCTTTTTGGAAAACAATATGGACATTCATTAAAAAAATTGATGGTTGAAACATTGCACTGGTGAAGGGAGGTGTTCTTTTTATGACTGAAACCCAACTACAAACATGTTTGTAATCATGGCGCTTAAAAATATTATTCAGGGCCGGAGAGATAGCATGGAGGTAAGGCGTTTGCCTTTCATGCAGGAGGTCATCGGTTCGAATCCCGGCGTCCCATATGGTCCCCCGTGCCTGCCAGGAACAATTTCTGAGCCTGGAGCCAGGAATAATCCCTGAGCACTGCCGGGTGTGACCCAAAAACCACAAAAAAAAAAAAAAATATATATATATATATTATTCAAAAATAATAAAATAAAAACAGGAAAAAAAAAACTAGAAATTGAGCTTTTATGTGACCCAGCAATTCTGTTCCTGAAATTATACTCTATGGACCCAAATACACAATGCAGAAAAGTCCTAATGGTTGAGGGTTTTTTGGTGTTTTTGTTCTGTTTTGTTTTGTTTTGTTTTTGGGTAACACCTGGCAGTGCTCAGAGGTTACTCCTGGCTCTACCCTCAGAAATCGCTCCTGGCAGGCTCGGGGGTACCATATGGGGTACCAGGATTCAAACTACCGTCTTTCTGCATGCAAGGCAAACGCCCTACCTCCATGCTATCTCTCTGGCCCCATTAGCAACTTTTTAACTTTACATTGCATAGCTGTGAAACCATAGGTTGAGTATTCCACAATCCCCAGGGAGGGAGGGAGAGTGATTCCCATGCCCCCAATCCGGGTAGAACAAGAGACAAGAGTCCGGTAGCTATTCTGACACAGGAAATAATCCATATGAGATTGGAAAAATAACAGTCCAGGAATTCACACTGCAAGCTGTACACACACAAGCCAGCCGATTCACCACATGGAACTGTGATCCAAGATGGCAGCAGCCCCTCCAGGCTTCCCAGGCAGTCTTTACTGGAAAAACAAAGCCCACCCCCATTGCAGCACTATTTACCATAGCAAGACTCTGGAAACAGCCAAGATACCCTTAAACAGATGAATGGCTAAAGAAACTGTGGTACATATACACAATGGAATATTATGCAGCTGTCAGGAGAGATGAAGTCATGAAAATTTCCTATACATGGATGTACATGGAATCTATTATGCTGAGTGAAATAAGTCAGAGAGAAAGATGCAGAATGGTCTCACTCATCTATGGATTTTAAGAAAAATGAAAGAGATTCTTGCAATAATAATTTTCAGACACAAAAGAGAGAAGGGCTGGAAGTTACAGCTCACCTCATGAAGCTCACCACAAACAGGGATGAGTTTAGTTAGAGAAATAACTACATTGTGAACTATCCTAAAATGAGAATGTATGAGGGAAATAGCCTGTACAGGCGGGAGTTTTGGTGGGGAGGAGGGAGATTTGGGACATTGGTGATGGGAATGTTGCACTGGTGATGGGTGGTGTTCTTTACATGACTGAAACCCAAACACAATCATGTATGTAATCAAGGAGTTTAAATAAAATATATATAAAAAAAAAAAAGAGTGGGGACAAGGCCAAGTGAAAACCGGCTAGTACCAACACATAATGATTCAATTTTTTAAAAAATGTTATTTAGGGGCCAGAGCAATAGCACAGTGGTAGGCGTATGCAGCTGCCCAGGATGGACCTGGGTTCGATCACCTGGCGTCCCATATGGTCACCCAACCCAGGAGCGATTTCTAAGCACGTAGCCAGGAGTAACCCCTGCGCGTCACCAGGTGTGGCCCAAAAACAAACAAAAAATAATTTAAAAATATAATTTAAAAAGAGGCTGGAGAGACAGCATGGAGATAGGGCATTTGCTTGCATGCAGACGGACAGTGGTTCGAATCCCAGCATCCCATATGGTCCACAGAGCCTGCCAGGAGCGATTTCTTCTTTTTTTTTTTTTTTTCGATTTTTTGGTTTTTTGTTTGGGTCACACCCGGCAGTGCTCAGGGGTTACTCCTGGCTCCACGCTCAGAAATTGCTCCTGGCAGGCTCAGGGGACCATATGGGATGCCAGGATTCGAACCAATGACCTTCTGCATGAAAGGCAAATGCCTTACCTTCATGGTATCTCTCAGGCCCTCAGGAGCGATTTCTGAGTGTAGAGCCAGGAGTAGCCCCTAAGTGCTGCCGGGTGTGACCCCACACACAAATAATAATAATAATAATAATAATAATAATAATAATAATAATAATAATAACAATAATAATAATAATTTAAGAGTTCACTTTAAAAAAAAGAAAAACAAACAAACAAAAAAGGGAGGCCAGAGAGATAGTACAGTGGGTGTGGCACTTGCCTTAGTTCTACCCCTGGCCTCTGATATGGTCTCTTGAGCCCTGCACAGAGTGATTCCTGCTGAGCATCGCTAAGGGTGGCTCCCCCAAAACAACAACAACAACAACAACAACAAGGAAGGGCCTGTGTCCATGCATTGCTGACAGGATCCTCAACTTAAGTCCCAGCATTTCATCATCCATTTGTCTCCCTGTCTCAAACACCACCAGGAATGGCCCCAAAGCACATAATGCTTGCCACAATTAACCTGAAGCACTTACAACTCCAGCTTCCCCAGCCAAATGAGTGCAGAAGGCTCAGCTGAGGTGAGAGGCACAGGTGTCTCAAATCCAAGCCCAAACACACAGCCCCATCTGGGGTCACCACACAGGCTGTGCTTTAGTCAGACCCTGGGGAAGGCCTGATGACATGGTTCCATTTGAAAATGATGGAGGAAGAAAGACTCTTAGATTCCAACATCAATAAGGGTTTTGTTTCACAGTGGCTCTTAGTTATTTTGTATTTAGGCAAACTTCAGGAAGACACAGCTGTGTAACTATTCAAAGGTCAAGATAATCTAAAGAATTTCCCCCCCTAAATATAAAAATTTCAAATCAGGTCTGGGGAGAGAGGACAAAAGGGAGTCCTGCATGCAGCCAGCCCTAGTTAGAGATCTGGCATCTGAGCACAGAGACAGGAGTAACCACTGAGCACTGCTGGGCTTGGCCAAAAACAAAACACATTAAAATGTGCTGCTACATGAAGTGTTCAAAAGAAAAAAATATCATGGAGCTAAAGAGATGGTACAGGCCTTTGCCCCGTAATGCAGTCAACCCTGGTTCAAATTCCTGGTCTCTCAGAACTGATCCCTGACAACAGGAATGGTACTCAGGTATCCAGGGTAATACTAAATGTGGCCCAACCCTTCCCCCAAACAACAATCTGAATATGAGATGAAATTTTATGTTTTGTATTGTATTTGTATTGTGTTTTGGTTTGTAGTCCACGTACCATACTCAGTTTTTTTTTTTTTTTTTTTTCCTGATTTGCACTTAGGGCTGATTCCTGGTGAGCTCAGAGGCCCATAAAGAATGTTGGGGAGCAAACCGGGATCAGCTATATGCAAAGCAAGTGTCCTACCTGCTTTACTATTGCTTAAACCCCATTAATTCCTTTTTTTTTTTTTTTTTTTTTTTGGTTTTTGGTTTTTGGACCACACATGGTGACACTCACAGGCTACTCCTGGTATACGCTCAGAAATCACTCCTAGCTTGGGGGACCATATGGGACATCAGGATCGAACCGAGGTCGCCATCCTGGATCAGCCACGTGAAAGGCAAACGCCTTACCAGTGCACTATCACTCCAGCTCCGTGACCCATTAATTCTTAACTGATTTTGTGGGGTCGGAGGGCTTGTGGTCACACCAAGCGCTGAAGACTTAATCCTGTGCTCAGGGCACAGTCCTGATATGCTCGAGGTTCTGTATACAGTGCCAGGGATCAAACCCAGGTCAGTTGCATGCAAGGCAAATACCTCACTGCTATATTATTTCTCTGATCCCTCTTAAATACTTCAGATAAAAAGGTAAGGAAATGGGGCTGGAGAGGTGGCGCTAGAGGTAAGGTGTCTGCCTTGCAAGCGCTAGCCAAGGAAGGACCGGGGTTGGATCCCCTGGCATCCCATATGATCCCCCCAAGCCAGGGACGATTTCTGAGGGCTTATCCAGGAGTAACCCCTGAGCATCAAATGGGTGTGGCCCAAAAAACCAAAAAAAAAAAAAAAAAGGTAAGGAAATAAAAAAGAAGAAAGCTATTTTGGCAAAATGTTAAGTCTGGTCACTCCACAGCAAAGAATACAGGTGCTCACTGTGCTATTCTTTCACCTTTTCTCTAGGTTTTAATTTTCTTAGAACAAGTGGAAGGAAGCTCAGTCCTAGCATAGGAATAGCATTTTTTTTTAATGAAGGAACTTTTAATTGACCTGAAAAGCAGATGCTGCTCATCAATCCTTTCTATGTTATCTGCCATATACCCCCAACCCCCCCATACTCACCCTTGCTCCCCTTCCCATCTTTTGTGTTTTTTCCCCCCAAAACCCTTCCCATCTTTTGTAACAAGAATAAAGGCTAGGGGGCGAGGCTATAGTACATCTGGGCAGGTGATTGCCTTGTACATGGCCCACCCAGGTTTGATCCCTGGCATCCCATATTCATCTGAGCATCTGAGCACTCTCAGGAGTGACCCCTGAATGAAGAGCAAGGAGTAAGGCCAGAGCATTACATGGTATGGTCCAGGAACAAAAAAACAGAAAAAAAAAAAAAAAAAGAATAGATGTTCCAACCAATCAGGCTCAATGCTTCCCCACTTCCCAGGGATGGAGCTAGGGCCAGAGCGCTTATATCCTGTGTATAGGCAAGACCTGGTTTTGAGCCTGTGCCATATTTATGCTCTCACAACAGCACAAAAAAGAAACTACCGTCATTCTGCTCATTATTAGACCACAGACCTGAGGGAGAGAGAAAGGGAGGGAGAAATGAAAGAATGAAGGGAAGGAGGGAGGAAAGAAGGGTGGGAAGGAAGAAAAGAAGAAGGGGAAGGGAGGAAGAAGGAGGAAGGAAAGGTGGATAGGAAGGAAGGAAGGGAGGAAGAGGATGAGATCTGGGTACACATTAGTTTCCACATCACATCAAAGGGTACAATCTTCATCACCGCATAGCCCCTCACTGTGTGATCCCTGAACATGTATTGAAGGGGCATCTGGCATTCATGGTAAGGATGGATACTTGTAGGCAAAAACAATACAAACCACTTACTTCCATTTTTAAATTTCTGACATGATTTATTTTATTTATATATTTACTTATTTATTGTGGTGTTGGGGGGTCACAACCAGTGGTACACAGGACTTACTTATGACCCTACACATTGGAATTTCTCCCAACAGACTTGAGGGACCACATGTGGTACCAGAGATCAAACACAGGTCAGCTATGTGCAAAGCAAGTGCCTCTCCCACTGTACTGTCACTTCAGCCCTCTGCCACCACTTCTAACACCACAACTCTAATTTGCTTATAAATAATCACATAAAGCAGTTTAAAGTGTAGCCTAAGCAATGAACAATCAACAACTTTAGAAACATGGAGTCATTCTCCTTGGTGGGTATGCTTGGAAATGACCACAAGAATAGAGACAGAGTGACTCTGTACAAGAGATGTTTCTTTTCCTTTTTTCACTAGAGTCAGGGAGAAAGAGTTGGGGCCATACCCCACGATGCTCAGGGTCGATTTCTAGCCTGTACTCAGCCCTCACTCCTGGTGGTGCACACATATACAGTGCAGAGGATCGAACAGGAGTGAAGTGCATGCAAGGCAAGATCCTCCCTTCCTGTGCTCTCTTGAGTCCCTCTGAGATTTTTTTCTTTTTCTTTTTCTCTTTGCAGTGCTCTAACCTTGGGCCTCACACAGTCAAGATAAGCATTGTGCCACTGAGTCACTGACCGAAATCTCCAACAAGCCAATAGTGACTTTATAGTACCAGAGATGGAACCAGAACCTCATGCAGCAAGGCAAGTGCTCACTGCTGAGCTGCATTCCAAGCTTGTATAAGATGATTTTTGATTGTTTGTTTGTTTTGTTTTTACTGTTTTTTTTGTTTTGTTTTTGGGTCACACCCAGCAGCACTCTGGGGTTACTCCTGGCTCTATGCTCAGAAATTGCTCCTGGCAGGCTCAGGAGACCATATGGGATGTCAGGATTTGAACCACCATCCTTCTGCGTGCAAGACAAACGCCTTACCTCCAAGCTATCTCTCCAGTCCCCAATATCTTTAATTAGTTCAATTATGCATTGAACTCAATATTTCTTGATTACCTCCTTTCTAAAAATGCATTGGAGATATTTGAGGTTAACACAGTATTAATAACTTTTCAATGTTTGAGTGATATATTACTCTTTAATATCAAGGACCAAAAAAGTAATATGAATAGATTTTTTTTCTAGACATGCCCTAACTCTTTGACAACATTAATTTGAAACACATACATACTCTAACTTAACTAAATCTAAATTTATAAATGCAGAAGCCACATCTGGCAGAGCTCAGAGGTATTCTTAGCTGTGTGCTCAGGATTGACTCCTCATAGTACACAGGGGAACATACATGATACCAGAGATTTGAACTGGAGTCAGCTACATGCAAGCTAAGCACTTTAATTCTCATGCTATCACTCAAGTCCAATATATGTTTATAATTTGAAACTAAATATTTAGGGGCCAGAGAGCTAATTTAAAGTTAAGGTACTTTAGGCCGGAGAGATAACATGGAGGTAGGCCATTTGCCTTGCATGCAGAAGGAAGGTGATTTGAATCCTGGCATCCATATGGTCCCCCAAGCCTGCCAGGAGCGATTTCTGAGCATAGAGTCAGGAGTAACCCCTGAGTGCTGCCAGGTGTGACCCAACCCCCCCCCCCCCGAAAGTTAAGGTACTTGCCTACCATGTGACTGCAGATATGACTCAGGTCAGAATTTTGGCACCTCATATGGTTCCCCAGCATCACCAGGAATGGCCTCATCCCCTGTTGGTGTACCTAGCTAAAACCCTGAAGTTGGGTGCAAAGACCCTAAGACCCACCCATATCTGGGAGGGGTCTTGGGAACCGGATAATAGGTGTAACTACCTGCAAGACCTCCCATTTCTGGGAGGGGTCTGGAAAAGGATAGATAAACCTCTGAGCCAGGGGATTCAGGCCTTTTGCCGTTTCTCTCTTGGCCCGGCTTGGCTTCCTGGCTTTTGGATCTTTGGGCCGCATGGAGCCCAAAGGGAAGATGGCTAACAGGAGATAAGATGCAGGGCTAGCAAAATATAGCTGAATGCTTAAAAGGTTGACATAGGCCACACACCTGTGGTGGCTAGGGCATAAATAAAGATGATTCTTCCTGAAGCCTGCGTGTGAGTGATTTCACCTGGGCCTGGAACTCGCCGGCTGCATGGAGGTTGCAGAGCCATGTGGGCTGGATGGCATCATCCACCATCCAGCCCCATCGTTAATTATTTAATGCAACAATCCCCCAAAATAAATATGTAAGGTCAGTGATATGGCTTGATGGACTAGTGCACATTTTGCATAAAAAGCCCTGGGTTCCTTGCCAGTCACCACACAGTCCCCTGAGCACACAGGGAGCAACAAGACAGGAATGACCCCTGCACTTTGTCAGGTGAGGCCCCCAATGAAAAAGCTAATTTAAGTATTTAAATTAGTAAAAACATATAAAATGTAAACAATTCCATTCATCAAATAATTCTGGGGAGCAAGGGTTGGCCCATGCCAACAGTGCTCAGACTTTACTCCTAGCTTTGCACTCAAGGATAGCTCTTGACAGAACTTCGGAGACTGCCAAATGGGATCAAATTCAGTTCAGTTGCAGGCTAATACCCTACCCATTTTACTATCTCTCTAGCCCTAGTTACCCAAAAATTTGTCCTAAAATTCAGATTTTTGTTTACATCTGTTATATAGTAAAGAATTGGTATGTTCAATGACCATAGAGAAAGTCTTTTAAAGGGCCACAAACATGCCTCTTTTTGTTTTTGTTGTTGGATCACACCCAGTAACACTCAGGGGTTACTCCTGTTTATGTGCTCAGAAATCACTCCTGGCTTGGGGACCACCATATGGGACACTGGGGGATCGAACCATGGTATGCCCTAGGTTACCACGTGCAAGGCAAACACCCATCCTACCGCCTGCACCACAGCTCCGGCCCATATGCCTCTTTTCTTTTTTTTTTCTTTTGTCAACTTGTCTATGCAAGTTGACACTCAGGGTTACTCCTGGCTATGCACTCAGAAATTGCTCCTGGCTAGAGGGACCATATGGGACACCGCAGATCAAACCAGATCCATCCTGAATTTGCCAAGTGCTAGGCAAACTGTGCTATCGCTCTGGTCCTTAACATGCCTCTTTTCATCGCTGTCAAGGCCCTGCAATCCCACCGCATTTCTTATTCTGTTCGTCTGCACCTGGCTTACTCTGAAAACTTGGGAAGCAAATGGAATCTAAGCCATGGGTTGAATTGCCCAGAAGAAATCAGCTGAGTTGCCCATCTGTATGGTTAAACTTGTCTATCTGACCATCGACTCATGAGCCAAACATGTGATCAGTTCAAACCGCTGCTTAGAGATAGGGAGAATGGAAAATAGGCCTCATTAGAACTGGGCTATGGTTTCACAACTCAAAACATTCCACCGAAATTAGTCTTGATGCCTGCACCCTGCAGTTCCGTCTTAGCACCTCCAGGCAACCTCAGCTCTGCCCAGAATGAACAGAGCACATGTCTATGTGCCTTCCAAGTATTAGAGAATAACCTACCTGCTGCTCTGTATTTGAGTCCAGTAGATGCACAAAAACTATTAAGATTATGAGGAAAATGAAAATATAAAACCATAACAACTCCATTATAATGAACCTGGGAATGAAGGGAGGCAGTATAGTATTAAGGTGAATGATGCTGGTTTAAACCCCCAATACTTCATGGGTTCCTTGAGCACCAGAATTGACCCCCAAGAACAAAGTCAGAAAGAGCCCCTGAATTCTGCTGGGTGTGCCCCTCTCCCAAGAATGTGCAGTCTCTGCTGCCTGTATTAAAACCTGTGATGTGCTCTCTCTCTCTCTCACTCTCTTTTTCTCTCTCTTTTCTCTCTCTCTTTCTCTCCCTCTATTTTTTTTTATTTTTTATTTTGACCATATTGGTTTACATATCTTTCACAGTAGTATTTTAGGTACATATTAACATTGAATCAGGGGAGTACCCATCACCAAATTTGTCCTCCCCCCACCCCTGTTCCCTTCCTGCAACCCATATCCCCCACCCTCACCCCCTGGGCTGCTAGAGTAAGTGGTCCCCTCTGTGTCTAGCTTAATATTAGTGATCATATATCTGTTTGGTCCTGGTACCCTCCCTTGTTTCCCCTCTATTTGAGAGGTGGAGCTAGATAGTTCGAGTTATATTGTTTTGTTTGAAGAAAAGAAAAGCAATAGAATGGGGTAAAAAAAAATCAAATAAGCTGAAAATGGGCAGAGTCCTAGAGGCTTTCAACCTCAGTTTGAGAGAGGACAGAAAAAAGGTAATTGAAACACCGCAACAATACAGAAAGAAATATCAAATAAATATCCAGTGAGCACTATAGCAATAAAGACAAGCACCACACAATAGTCTCAGTCCTGAAATCAAATCATGCTGGAGTGCAAAAAGAAAAAGATAAAATAAAATAAAATAAAATTGGAGACATCAGGGGCCTGCGAGGTGGCACTAGAGGTAAGGTGTCTGCCTTGCAAGCGCTAGCCAAAGAAGGACCTCGGTTCGATCCCCCGGCATCCCATATGGTCCCCCAAGCCAGGGGCAATTTCTGAGCGCGTAGCCAGGAGTAATCCCTGAGCATCAAACGGATGCGGCCCGAAAAAAACAAAACAAAACAAAACAAAAAATGGAGACATCAAATTCAATATCTACACCAAAATAAAGAAATCAAAAAATAAATCAGGGGCCGGAGAGATAGCATGGAGGTAAGGTGTTTGCCTTTCATGCAGAAGGTCCGTGGTTCAAATCCCGGCGTCCCATATGGTCCCCCGTGCCTGCCAGGAGCGATTTCTGAGCATAGAGCCAGGAGTAACCCCTGAGCACTGCCGGGTGTGACCCAAAAACCAAAAAAAAAAAAAAAACAAAAAAAACAAAAAATAAATCAATCAATCAATGAATATATATGTGGATAAAAGGATTATTTTGAGCTTTTTTTTTTTTCTTTTTCCCCCTGCATAGGCACAATAACTGTTGGGGACATTATAGAGGGAATTCCCTTGGTCTAGGTACAGCGGTTGGCAACCTTTTTTTTTTTCAACTGAGCCAAATCTCACAAAACCACGATTGAAATTTATTTTGAGAGCCACACAGGGCGCGCACTGACAGAGGCTAGGAGCAGAGTCCTGATTCCTGGAACGGCCACCCAGCACACAGAAGAGCCACATTAAAAGTATAAAGAGCCACATGTGGCTCGTGAGCCGTAGGTTGCCCACCACTGGGGAGATACAGGGTTTCTCCACCCCTAAATTATACTGTCATGGGATTAACTATAGACTCCTTGCATGATCATTTACTCTCCCCTCGGTGCTTTTGTGGTGTTTGGAAGACTTCTGCTTCGTCATGGATGGTAAAATTAGACCTCTGTATCCAGAGATCTTGGTGTCTGTACAGCTCAAGGAATGGAGCTTATGATGAAGTCTTCCCTTGTAGTTCTAGCAGTTCTGCTTCTTCAGTGTTGTTTTAATCCATCTTTTGTAGTTGGTTGTCTTGGTCATTGTGCTGCTCCTAGGATGAAGCCTGATCTCCCTCTATTTTTTTAAATAAAAAGTTTACCTAAAATAATTAAAAAATAAATTGGAGGGGCCAAAGTGATAGCACAGCCGAAGGGTGTTTGCCTTGCACACAGCAAACTAGGGACAGACCTGTATTTCATCCCTGGCATCCTATATGGTCCCCCAAGCCTACCAGGAGTGATTTCTGAGCGCAGAGGCAGGAGTAACCCCTGAGTGCTGCCAGGTGTGGCCCAAAGCCAAATAATAATAATAATAATAATAATAATAATAATAATAATAATAATAATAATAGGATCATTTGAATAGAATTCAGCATGTTAGGAGTGGGGGAGATGGGGTGGAAGGAACTAAGGTCCAACAGCCTGACCAGATGGTAAAGGGTAAGAGAAGTTAGACAAGGGGAATAAGGGGGTATTCAGGGAAACAGGAAAGAAGGGGTGCCAGTAAAAGATCACCTACACCCCCTACTCTTCCTACTCCAAATTTAAGATGTGTCCTGAGACTGGTCACTTATGTTTTTGTGTGTTTTTTAGGAGGATCATACTCAGTGGTGCTCAGGCATTACTCCTGGTGATGCTCCAGTGACCATGTACAGCGTCCAAGATTCAAACCAGGGTTGGCTACAGTACAATACTTATTTCTTGTAGTATTTCTCAGACTCACCTGGGATTGAAACCCAAAGAGCATAAATTGGGAACACCAGCAGCATGCTGGCAGAGGAGGAGCAGAAACTGGGATTTGTGACCCACTGACCACAGCCACCAAGGACATGGGACAAAACAGGTTGGAAGTGGGTGGCCAAGAACATCTACCAATACCCACAGGGTTCACAGTCCAGAGCTGGTGCTGGAGCTGGTCGTGGACAATGTCTAGGGAGCAGTGGGGGGAACATTCACTATAGATATGCCTGCCATTTGGGGGGGTGGTATTTGGGGGGTCACACCTGGCAATGCTCAGGGGTTACTCCTGGCTCTATGCTCAGAAATTGTTCCTGGCAGGCTCAGGGGACCATATGGGATGTCAGGATTCGGGAACTTCTGCATGCACGGCAAATACATTACCTCCATGCTATCTCTCTGGCCCCAGGTCTGCCATTTTTGACAGCTCTACAGAGACTCTTCCTTTGGGCAAGGTGGGACCGTGACCAGAGGCAGCTTCCCACCCTCCCACAAACCTCTCTTAGATTCCACCTCCATGAGAATACCAGAAGAGATTGACACCCACCCTGTCTGGGAAACCCCACCACCCTCGAGAGTCCCCTGGATCTTCTCTCTAATCTCTCTCTACCTAGTGAGCAAGGACCCAGTTTCCTCTATTACTGCAAGATCTGCCCCAAGTGTGCAGCCTGAGGTCAACCCTCGGGCAGACAAGGTCTGTGCAATTTCCTGGGAGGCAGGACTCCTGAATGCTTACCCAATTCTCAAGTTTTCTGTGACCCAAAAAAAGGGTAAGAATGAAGCTGGAGAGATAGCACAGTGGTAGGGCATTTGCCTTATACGCAGCCAAATCTGGATGAACCTGGGTTCAATTCCTGGCATCCCATATGGTCCCCTGAGTCTGCCAGGAGCAATTTCTGAGCACAGAGCCAGGAGTAACCCCTGAGCACCACGGGGTGTGGCCCAAAAACCAAAGGAAAAAAAAAGGGGGGGGGAGTAAGAAGCACACTTAAAAGGCTGGAGAGATAGTACAGAGGGTAAAGGTAGATTGCCTTGGGGTGATAGTACAATGGGAAGGACATTTGCCTTGCAGGAGGCTGACCTGGATTTGATCCCTGGCACTCCATGTGGTATCCTAAACCCTTCCAGGAGTGATCTTTGAGTAAAGAGCCAGTAGTAAGATCTGAATATGGCAGGGTGCAGCCCCAAAACAAAACAAAAAAGAAACAAACACAAAAACTCCCACAAAACCAGAGAACAACAAAAAAAAGGGGGGAAGGGGAAAGTTGACTATGATGTTCCTTTGTCCTATCAAACACCAGGATTTGTCCAAAATCAGTTTGTGGGGGCTCTGGAAGAAACAGGGGTTCCCACAGTTGGTGGCACTAGCAAGCAGAGAGAGGAAGGTTTGCCAAAGGAAGAAGGGAACGGAAACCCTTGACTTCTGGGGCTGAAAGATTCTATCACCACCTACTTGAGAGCAAAAGCGAAAGTGAAATGTGCCTGTTCCCGCAGTGCAGAATGAGAGAGCAAGCGAGAGAGCAAGCAGCTGGGGATCCAGCGGACTCACTCTGCTCAGTCCTCTGCACTGCCCCAACTCACCGTTATCTCCTCTCCAACTGGCTGGACATCGCTCGGGCCTCAAAGAAAAGATTCTTCCTTCCCTCACTGCTAGGAGGTTGTAAGGGAAACTAAAGCTTGATGTATGTGGTTCGGGACACTTGGTTGGGGAAACACTTTGCCAAGCTTCTTTCTTACCAGAGAGCCAATGGTCACACAAAAGGCCACTCCACTGTCCAAATCTTTGTTTGCATATCCCTGAAAGCTGTATTCTTTGGAGCAAAAATATTCCCAAATGTGCTCAAATTTAGCCCAGATGCTAAAGAAAGAAAAGGAAGGTATCAGTCTGAAGTGAGCTGGGCCACTGGTCCCTCTTTCTTGGACACTTTCCATTCCTGCACAAAGCCTCAGGAATCTCACCTCCTATTTATAAAATTGGATTAGAAAAAAGCCAGGTCTTTGGGCCTGGAACAATAGAACAGCAGGTAGTGCATTACCTTGCATGTGGATGACCTGGGTTCGATCCTTGGCATCCCACATGGTACCCAAGCCTGCCAGGAGTGATTCCTGAGTGTAGAGCCAGGAGTAACCCAGAGCACCACTGGGTATGGCCCAAAAGACAAAAAAATAATGAAAAGAAAAGAAAGAGAAAGAAAGGAGAGAAAGAAAGAAAGAAAGAAAGAAAGAAAGAAAGAAAGAAAGAAAGAAAGAAAGAAAGACAGAAAGAAAGAAAGAAAGAAAGAAAGAAGGAAGGAAGGAAGGAAGGAAGGAAGGAAGGAAGGAAGGAAGGAAGGAAGGAAGGAAGGAAGGAAGGAAGGAAGGAAGGAAGAAGGGAAGGAAGGAAGGGAAGGAAGGAAGGAAGAAGAAGAAAGAAGAAAGAAAGAAAGAAAGAAAGAAAGAAAGAAAGAAAGAAAGAAAGAAAGAAAGAAAGAAAGAAAGAAAGAGAGAGAAGAGAGAGAGAGAGAGAGAGAGAGAGAGAAAGAAAGAAAGAAAGAAAGAAAGAAAGAAAGAAAGAAAGAAAGAAAGAAAGAAAGAAAGAAAGAAAGAAAGAAAGAAAGAAAGAAAGAAAGAAAGAAAGAAAGAAAGAAAGAAAGAAAGAAAGAAAAAGAAAGAAAAAGTCAGGTTTTATCGGGCCAGAGAGAATAGGATGGCCAAAACTGGTTGGCATCCCATATGGTCCTCCAAGCCTGCCAGGAGTAATTTTTGAGCACAGAGTAAGAAGTATCCCCTGAGCACTGCAGGGTGTGGCCCAAAAACAACAACAACTTTTTTGTTTTGTTTTGTTTTGTTTTTGGGTCACACCCGGCAGCGCTCAGGGGTTACTCCTGGTTCTACACTCAGAAATCGTTTCTGGCAGGCTTGGGGGACCATATGGGATGCCGGGATTCAAACCGATGACCTTCTGCATGAAAGGCAAACGCCTTACCTCCATGCTATCTCTCCGGCCGCAATAACAACTTTTTATGAAAAGTTCAACACTGTTAAATTGCAGAGAAAACACTGCATTATCACTCCAAAAAAGAATACCCCCAAAACTGCCTGAATATGATTCCATTCACCAAAAACTCTAGGCCCAAAGAGATAGTACGATGGGAGACGACCATAGTGCATGCAGCTGACCCAGGTTTGATTCCCGTTGCCTCAAATATAAACAATCCAGCCCCACCAGGAAAGATACCTGAGTGCAGAGTCAAGAGAAAGCTCTGAACACTGCCAGTTGTGGCCACCCCAAAAGGTCTACAAAAGACAATAAATGGTTCTTTTATGTTTGCTTGTTCATTTATTTGGGGGCCACACCTGGCTGTACTTGGGGCTTACTCCTGGTTCTATGCTCAGGAATCACTCCTAGAGGGGGTTGGGGGAATCTTTGGGGTGAGGGATCAAATACTCCACAAATACTCATAATGCATACAAGTCAAGCGCCCTACCCACTGTACTATCTCTGTGGCCTGCAAATGACTTCTGAGAGAAATGAGATGAGTAGCTGGTGCATGTGAATAGGGATTGGAGCATGTCTCTGCAGGTGTGACAAGATGCTGTCAAAGGGCAGAAGCATGTCAGAACTGCTCAGCTAGGTGCATATATATTGTATGTGAATTCCACTTCAATAACTCTGAGGAGGTTTTATTTGGGGGATGGCTATACCCAACAGTGCTCAGGACTCATTCCTGTCTCTGTGTTCAGGGTTCACTCCTAGTGGTGCTCAGGGAACCAGGTATAATGCTAAGATTGAACTTGATCAGCTACATGCAAGGCAAGTGCCTTAACCCTGGTACTATCTCTCTGGTCTGATAATTAATTAATTTAAATTAGATTATAAGGTTAGATATCCTTTCTCTTTTGAAAGGGGTAAAGGGTACACCCATTAAAATTTTGGAGTTATGGGCCCGGAGAGATAGCACAGCAGCGTTTGCCTTGCAAGCAGCCGATCCAGGACCAAAGGTGGTTGGTTCGAATCCCGGTGTCCCATATGGTCCCCCGTGCCTGCCAGGAGCTATTTCTGAGCAGACAGCCAGGAGTAACCCTGACACCGCCAGGTGTGGCCCAAAAAACAAACAAACAAAAAAAAAAACTTTGGGGTCAGAGACCAAACCAAGGTCAGCTGCCCTTAACCCCTGTGCCCTCTCTGGGCCTGAACTCCCCAGCATAAACACTGACCTGAACAGTGTGCTGGTGGACCTGGGGGCACCTGGGCTCAGGATCTGAGATTCACCTTCCTACAGTTTGATCTCCCAACTCCATCGTGAGAGTAAACACCTCTGGAGGTGACTGGGGAGATAATCTAAGGTTGAAAGTGCTTTCCGGGCATGCAGCTGAATCACTAGCACTGTATAATAGTCTCCCAAGTGTGATCTCCTGAGCACAGAAACAGGAGTAAAGCATCTGTAAACAATAGATTCCAGACTAGCTCTCCAATGACTGAAACATTTGTCTGATGGAGGAACCTGATTTTTAACTGAAATATTAAACAACCAAACCTGCTGGTAGTCCAACATCTCCCATCATCTCAGAAGAATATGACAAGGATTGTTTCCAGAACAGAGCTAGAGTGGGAGGAGATGTTTCCAGAACCATGCTGGGACTTGAAAATATAGATGACAGGCACAGGCTCAGCCAACCACTGTGGCTTCTCCCACCACCAAATCTCTCCTGGGATGAGTGGGGCACATCTGGGCAGAGCTTAAGGACTGGTTAACTCAGCCTGGCTGATTGGGCCAGACCACCCAGTGGTCTATAGCTGCTATGTGGCTAACAGTGCTGGGGACCACTCAGCTGCACCTGACAATGTCCAGGGTACGAGACTACTGTCAGGGACCAAAACAAACCTGGCACATTCTTGTTCTCCTGTCCTTCAATCCACCTCCCCCGCAATCCCCAAACAGTTCCTAAGGAAATACCAGACTCAAGTTAAAGGTTAGTGCAAATGTCATCTTCGCTCAGGACCCCTGAAGTCCATTCAAGGACTGCATAGATGGGGATGTCTTGCTTCTCTTTGTGCTTTCAATGCTCCTAACATGGGGGGTAGGGAGGTTGAGGGTGAAGGAAGAGCTTTTTCACTTTATAGCCAAAGTGATATCTGATTCACTATGTTGAGCTTTGGCAGATATGGGAAAATAAAGACAAAAGAATTTCTCCTCATAATTCTCCTGTGTTGGACATTTACACCCCAGTATGTCCTGGAACATTGCTCATCACTGAGGAATGTCAAACACTTCTTTCTACCTGGAAGCACATCATTTCCTGGCTACCTGAGAACAAGCCCCTCTGTTCTTCAAGCGTGAGCACAAGCATGACGTCCTTCCCCTGGCACCCCCTGTCCAGTGAGACCCTGTGACTAACCCAGTGGATCTAGCCACAGAGGGCAGCAAAAGGCCACCCTGCACCCAGCCCTGTCCCAACCTGAGAGAGTAACACTAGTGGCCAGGGTTCCATCATGCCCTTCCACAGCTCACAACACACTTCCTGCTTCTCTTGGGGTTACTGCAGCTGTTGTCAAAAGCATTTCATAAGTGTGTGCAAAGAAAATCGATTCGGGTGAGCTGAAGTCAGCATTGGGCAGGGGCGACTGGGGTGTGTGTGTGGGGTGGTGCTACCAGGGCAAGTCCCCAGAGAACTTGGGTCTAGGGCAGTGCACAGACCAGCACCTGTGGCCCCTGAGCAGGTGAGCACCCCCGAGGCCAGACCATCGCCCAGAGAAGGCCAGACCACTCTCAGCCACCCACCTTCTAACCCACTTCCTTTAGCATTTGAGGCTGGCAGATTTCTTCACTTCCAGCATGATTCAGAAAACTATTAACCTGCAACTCTTTTTTTTTTTCCCCACACCAACTCAGGACATGAGAAGCCACTGTGCACCAAATCCACCAATTCCATGAGACTGTGAAGCAAGCATGTTAATCATGGGTGCATGTTAATCAACAGGCCCTAAAAAGCTGCAGTGTTTTTTTGAATTTTGATTGTTTGTTTGGGAGTAACACCCATCGGTGCTCACGGTTTACTTCTGGCAGGCTCAGGGGACCATATGGGTTGTTGGAGATTGAACCTGGGTCAGCTGCGTGCAAGGCAAGGCTCTCCCCCACTGGACTACCCCTCCAGCCCCAGCTGTGGTGTTTTTAAAAGCCCTTTCAAGGACCCGGAGAGATAGCATAGCGGCGTTTGCCTTGCAAGCAGCCAATCCAGGACCAAAGGTGGTTGGTTCGAATCCCGGTGTCCCATATGGTTCCCCCATGCCTGCCAGGAGCTATTTCTGAGCAGACAGCCAGGAGTAACCCCTGAGCACCACCGGGTGTGGCCCCAAAACAAAACAAAACAAAACAAAAAGCCCTTTCAAGATAACAGTTGGGAAGCTGCCTCACTAGCCCAAGGTAGAGGAGGGGAGAAGTGAGGTAGTGGTGGATCCACTCAGGCTCCGGTTGCATCTCTCTCCCCTCACTCACTCCACAGCCTTCTTCCTCCCGTCACTTCCTCCCGTCAGCAAACATGTCCAAGTTGATTGCATCTAAGAACCTTTACGCCATTTCTCCCCGGTTGCCAAACTCCTGCCCACTTATCTGGGCTCTGACTTTTCAAGAGGGGAGTGAACATTCTGTCTTCACTTCCTTCCTCTGACTATCTCTCTGGCCTCCCTAAGCTATGCAATCAATACACTCAAGCAGATGAGCCCAAGTCAAGGCCTTACAGCTTCCCAGCAGATCAGGATGGGTAGGGCTGGCACAACCCTAGGCACTAATGAACACCCATCCCCTTCTAGAAACTGTCCCCTGGATCTCACCTCGCCCCAGTTTCTCCTGCATTGTCGTTACATTTTCCTTTTTAATTTAGGGTCACACTATGCAGTGTTCATGGCTTACTTCTGGCTCTGTGCTCAGCTATCTTTCCTGGGCTAGAATCCAGTTCAGCTAGCTGTATGCAAGGCAAGAGCCTTACCACTGTACTATCTCTTCAATCCCTAAATTTTGCTTCTTGAGTCTTCTTGTCTCAACTGTTTAGATCCAATCCTCACCACTTCCCAAGCTTCTGTTTTTGCTTCCAAGTTCCCAAGAATACAAACAACATATTCCTACTCCATTTCTTATTTGACCAGTTCCAGTCTGACTAACCCAGCCAATTGTTTGCAAAGAACAAAGCTGATAGTATTTGGACAGACATTATTCCTACTTTAACCTTCAGGTATTTCACATCATTCTGATTTTCTTTCCAATGACCCCAAAGACTTACTCCAGCTTTCTTGAGATTTAATTCATCAGTCAATTGGGCCTATCATTCTAAAAAGCACCACTAAATTGTTTCGCATATTTGCTGAGTTGTATGACCATCACCACCACCACCAAACCCACCTCTAATTTCTAACATTTTATCAGCCCAAAATAATAACCCTTGCACATTAGCAGTTGTTTCTCTCTCTCTCACGCTCTCTCTCCTCTCTCTCTGTCTCTCTCTCTGTCTCTCTCTCTGTCTCTCTCTGTCTCTCTCTCTGTCTCTGTCTCTCTCTCTGTCTCTCTCTGTCTCTCTCTCTCTCTCTCTCACACACACACACACACACACACACACACACACACACACACACACTAACCACAGTCCGGGCAACATCTACTCTATTTGTTGCCTATAGACCTGCCTGTTCAGATATATTTTCCAAACAGATCATATAGTATTGAGGACTTTGGGGTCTTTCTTCTTACACTTAACGGGATATTTTCAGGGTTCATTACAGCAGGAAGCTGTAAGATCCTTTTTCATTGTTCAACAATATTCCATTGTGTGGTTGAGTCCCCCATTTTCACTTAGCCTTTTTAGCAGCTTGTGAGCAGGTGAATTATTTCAAGTTGTTGGCTAAATAGTACTGCTTCAAACATTTGTATTCCCATTTCTGGGGCACCACAGATTTTAAACTCCATTTCTTTGTATGTATCTAACCCTCTTATCAATATTTTATGTACATCAGCCACTAACTAAAGTACAATAAAGACTAAAGTAAAAACAGTTTGTATGGTTCACTGAGTCCAAAGGACTGGGTTGGGTGAGGAGTAAACACATCATTTCATCAACACTCATTTCATCAAAGTATCCATAAGTTTATCACAAATTTAAATAATCATTCAACAAAATAGGTAGCTTTATAGAAAACCCATCCTTCAATGAGATGAGCTGGGTTATTTTCTGATGACATGGGTCTGTTCTATGAATAAATTATTAATATAAGAATTCAGTGTAGGGCCCTTAGAGATAGTACAGTGGCGTTTGCCTTACAAGCAGCCAATCCAGGTTCGAATCCCAGTCTCCCATATGGTCCCTGTGCCTGCCAGGAGCTATTTCTGAGCAGACAGCCAGGAGTAACCCCTGAGCACTGCCGGGTGTGACCCCCCCCCCCCAAAAAAAATTCAGTGTAGTTAAATCTCTTCTTTTTAGAGGTGTCAGTCCTAGAACCATACCAAGTCAAAATGTAGCCAGAGAGATATGATATGGATTGAGTCAATTGCCTGAAACACAGCTGACCTGAATACAGACCCTGGCATTGCATATGGTCCATAATCACCCTAAAAAATAATAACCAGAGAACCACCAAGTGTGGTCTGATTCCCACACCACCCCCAAAGTCTAAGTTAAATTTTAAAAAAAAGGAAATATTTTACTTACCGGAATGCCACACAAATCTTTGAAATTTTTGCAAGGCACAGCTCCAGATTCACTGTGTAATCCTGCTTCAAAATGATATTTCAGTCCTTCTTCAGACATACTGAAAGCAAAAGTCAGAAGTACTGAATCCTGCCCTCCCCCAAGGAAATGTTTGGTTTCAAGTCATCATCACCTTCTTCTACCTGCATTAGGATTTAGAATTGAGAGAGAGAGAGAGAGAGAGAGAGAGAGAGAGAGAGAGAGAGAGAGAGAGAGAGAGAGAGAGAGGGGGGGGGGGGAGGGAGAGAGAGAGAGAGCAGTGTAGAGCTACCGGAAGACTACTGGAAAATTGCCCTCTCCCCAGGTATAGCTGTTCTCAATTGCTTCAACCATGTCACTTGGGTCCCTGAGCCCAATGGTGCCTGCAGCATCCCAGCTTCTCCCTGAGTACCTGCCTGTTGCAAGTCAGCCCCTGAAGAGGTTGACTGATGGAGGGATGGAGGATGAGGTCTTTCCCCTCCAGCTCGAAGCACGCGTCTGCCACCCTGTCCAGCCGACGGTTCTGAGGTGAAACGGCGGGTAAACAGCTCGCAGTCAGGCTTGTGGAAATATTAGCTTTATTCGGCGGACAAGACTGAAGTCCAAAGTCTCAGCCTAAGTTCCAGCAAAAAAAGCCTTTCGCCTTCCACAGACCCTTATTTTTACCCCCCCAGAATCAGGTATTACCCAATGGTGGGATCAGATACCTGAAACAGGTACCACCCCAGGGTGGGGGCAGAATGCCAGGTCACACCCTAGGGTAGGGCACAATCACCGATCAGGGTATGGTCAGTAACATAATAATCCCATAAAATGTTTACATACACAACACCTGCCTAGAGCTCTCTCCCTGCCCACCCTCCCTGGCACCTCAGCAGATCCTGTCCCACACACACCAAGCCAATAATCTCACCCAGTCACTACCTCCCTGGAAATCCTTCCCAATACCCCAAATCTCTCTTGAGCCTTTACAGATGGAAAAGCACCTCCTCCGGGAGAAGTGAGGTAAACTAATGAAGGCAAACTCTTGGGTCCTCCTGTCCCTCCAAGGTAGGGGTACAAAGAGCTACCCCAGGAAGAAGAAGAGGCTAGTGAATTGCTCTAAGAGTAGACTCTGGGGCTGGAGAACAGGACAGCAAATAAGGCATTGCTTTGCACGCAGCCAACCCAGATTCAATCCCTTGAGTCCCGCCAAGAGTAATTCCTGAATGCAGAGCCAGGTGTAACCTCTGAGCAATGAACGCTAGGTAATAGGATTGATGAGGAGATAGTACAGGGAGGTAAAGCACTTGTCCTGCACAGGGCTGACCTGAGTGCTTTCCTCAGCATCACATACTGTCTCCAGTCACCACCAGGAATGATCCCTGAGCACAGGCAGTTATAGCCCTAAAACAAACAACAACTACAAATAAAAATAAAACATTAAGCCACCATCCTATGTAGCAGTTATATCTCTATTTCATAAATGAGAAGGTAGGAATACTGTAAGATAAGGTGTTTTGTCATGCCCGCATTAAATGGGGTAAACCAGCCTATAATCTAAGAACTGAGGCTCCAACCCTGAAACTAACTTGTGAAACGAATAAGTGAAATGAACATATCCAATGCCACCCATACCTACTTTGCCTACCTCTTGGCCTGGTGCTAGGTAGAGAAAAGTGAATCTGAGACTTGAGCAATAGTACAAAAAGCAGGACATTTGCCTTGCACATGGCTTACTTGGGTTCAAACCCTGGAGCCCCTTGGGACCAGAGCTATAGTACAGAGGGTAGGGCACTTGCCTTGCATGTGTCCAACTCAGGTTCAATCCCCAGTATCCCATATGGTCTCCCAGAGCAACAACTGGAGTATTTTCTCAGTACAGAACCAGAAACCCATGAGCATTATGGATGTGCCTCCTCCCAAAAACCCAGGCACCCCATATGGTTCCCCAAGTCCTACCATGAGTGATCCTTAAGTGCAGAGCAAAGAGTAAGTTCTGAGCATAGCTGGGTGTGCAGAAAGAAAAAGAAAAGAAAGAAAGAAAGAAAGAAAGAAAGAAAGAAAGAAAGAAAGAAAGAAAGAAAGAAAGAAAGAAAGAAAGAAAGAAAGAAAGAAAGAAAGAAAGAAAGAAAGAAAGAAAGAAAGAAAGAAAGAAAGAAAGAAAGAAAGAAAGAAAGAAAGAAAGAAAGAAAGAGTGAATCAGATCCAGAAAGTTAGTACAGGACATAAGGTGTGTGTTCTCGGCACTCCATATGGTCCTTTTAAGCATTGCTTGGAATGATCCCTGAGTATAGTGTAAGCCCTGAGCATCACCAGAAATGCCCCCCAAATCAGAACAAGCATGGACTCTGGGGGCCAGAAAGACAGTACAGCAGTAGGTAGGGGATTTGCCTTGCATGCAGCTGATCCAAGACGGACTTGAGTTCGATTCCCGGCATCCCATATGGTCCCCCGAGCCTGCTAGGAACAACTTCTGAGCACAGAGCCAGGAGTACCCCCTGAATACAGTCAGGTGTGGCCCAAAAACTAAAAAAAAGAAAAAAAGAGTGGACTCTGGACAAGGCCATTGGGTTCAAGGCAGTTGGGCAAAGCATAGGCCTTGGATAAAATCTTTTAACCTCTTTGAATCCATTTCTTCATTTTTTGGAGGCCACTCTATTCTCTTTTTTTTGTTTGGTTTTGGTGTTGTTGTTTTTTTTATTTTTGAGCCATAACTGGTGGTGCTGAGGATTATTTCTGGCTCTGCACTCAGAAATCGCTTCTGGCAGGATGTTGAAAATCGAACCCAGGTCAGTCCAGGCTTGGCCGTGTGCAAGGCAAACACTCTACTCACTGTATTATCACTCCACTCCTCTATTCTCTTTTTTAAAGGATATGAGTGAAGATGAAATGCCCAGGACCAAAGAAACAGCCAAAAAGGTTGAGTGAATGCTCTGGAAGTAAAAGGCCTGCTGCAAGGTCCTCTGACCACTGGTGGTGAGACCTGAAAAATAACCAACGATCCAATTGCTGAAGTAACTGTGTGGGTCGTGGGCTCAGTGTAGCACTAACCGAAATCTCCCCTGAACTCTGCAGGCACGATCCTGCCACCGCCGACACCCCCACCCCCGAGTCTGAACTGAGACCCAGGTATGGGACATGGGGAGCCCCACTGTCTCGCTTCACTGCTGCTGCTTCACCTACTTTCCTCCCACACACTTCCAAGCCACATGATGCACCCCACTTCCTCCTCATCTCTGTGCTCTCTGTCAGTAAAGGCCACCTGACCTTACTGGAGGACTCTTGTCTCTGCAGATTCCTTCTGTCTTCTAAAATTCATGGCAGAATGCCTCACAGCTCAAGCTCAGCCTTGGACTGATTGACTGTCTCTGTATCTCTCTCTGTCTGTCCCCCCCACCCCACCCCCGGGATCAAAACTGAGTTGGCCACATGCAAGACAAGTGTCTTTAACCCCCACAGTATCTCTTTGTCCCCCAGACCTTTCCTGTTCTGATCAAAGGCCTTTTACGATCTCTTCAAGTCTCCTGGATTTAATTTTTATTGTATTTTATATACTCATTTATTTATTTTGGTTATTTGGGTCATATCTGACGATGCTCAGGGTTTACTAATGGCTCTGCACTCAGGAATTACTACTGGCGGTGCTCAGAGAACCATATGGGGTGTTGGGAATCAAACCCAGGTCAGCTGTGTGCAAGGCAAGTGCCCTGCCTGCTGCACTATCACTCTGACCTCAGGTTTCCAAATTTTACAAGTTTACACACTGGAACTTTCCAAGTCTGCACTAGTGGGCTGGATCTTCTCTCGGTGCAAATTCACCTCCACTGAGATCTAGTAAAATCTCCAGACAAGGACACAAGGGAACTAAAAAAAAGAAAAGGAAAGAAGGAAGGAAGGAAGGAAGGAAGGAAGGAAGGAAGGAAGGAAGGAAGGAAGGAAGGAAGGAAGGAAGGAAGGAAGGAAGGAAGGAAGGAGGAAGGAAGGAAGGAAGGAGAAGAAAGGAAGGAAGGAAGGGAGGAAGGAAGGAAGGAAGGAAGGAAGGAAGGAAGGAAGGAAGGAAGGAAGGAAGGAAGGAGAAGAAAGGAAGGAAGGAAGGGAGGAAGGAAGGGAAGGAAGAAGGAAGGAAGGAAGGAAGGAAGGAAGGAAGGAAGGAAGGAAGGAAGGAAGGAAGGAAGGAGGGAAGGAAGGAAGGAGAAATATAACTAAATATCCAAGACAATGAAATCATAAGACGCAGGGCTGGAAAGATAGCACAGTGGTAGGGCGTTTGCCTTGCAAATGGCTGACCCAGAACCGACGGTGATTTGAATCCCAGCATCCCATATGGTCCCCCCGGCCTGCCAGGAGCGATTTCTGAGTGTGGAGCCAGGATTGCGGAGCCAGGAGTAACCCCTGAGTGCTGCCAGGTGTGACCCAAAAGCCAAAAAAAAAAAAAATAGAAGAAGAAGAAGAAGAAGGAGGAGGAGGAGGAGGAGGAGGAGGAGGAGGAGGAGGAGGAGGGAGAAGAAGATGAAGAAGGAAGAAGGAAGAAGAAGAAGAAGAAGAAGAAGAAGAAGAAGAAGAAGAAGAAGAAGAAGAAAGAAAGGAAAGAAGAGAAAGAAGAAGAAAGAAGATGAAGAAGAAAGGAGAAAGAAGAAAGAAGAAAGAAAGAGGAAAGAAGAGAAAGAAGAAGAAAGAAGAGAAAGAAGAAAGAAGAAGAAAGAAGGAAGAAGAAAAAAGAAAGAAGAGGAAAGAAGAGAAAGAAGGAAGAAGACAAAGAAGGATGAAGAAAGAAGAAAGAAGGAAGAAGAAATAAGAAAGAGGAAAGAAGAGAAAGAAGAAAGAGGAAAGAAGAGAAAGAAGGAAGAAGAAAGAAGAAAGGAAAGAAGAGAAAGAAGAAAGAAGAAAGAAGGAAAGAAGAGAAAGAAGAAGAAAGAAGGAAGAAGACGAAGAAGAAGAAGAAAGAAGGAGGAAGAAGTAGTAGTCGTAGTAGTAGTAGTAGTAGTAGTCGTAGTAGTCGTAGTAGTAGTCGTAGTCGTAGTAGTCGTAGTAGTAGTAGTAGTAGTAGTAGTAGTAGTAGTAGTAGTAGTAGTAGTAGTAGTAGTAGTAGTGACTGTACAGGGTTAAGGTGTTTGCCTTGCGGGCAACTACCCTGCCTCAATTCCAGCCTGGTCCCTCGAGCACCACCAGGACTAGTCCCTGTAAACTGACCCAAGTTTTGAGCACAGCCAATCTGACCCCCAAGTCAAACCCAAGCCAAGTTACTCCTGGCTCTGTGTTCAGAAATCGCTCCTGGCAGGCACAGAGGACCATATGGGATGTCAGGATTCGAACCAACGTAGGTTCTGGGTCGGCCACTTGCAAGGCAAACCAACCAAAATCTCAGACCTTTATCTTTCCAGTCTCACTTCCACCCTTCTTACTTACTCACATCATCCCAAGTTTCTTTGCTATCCTTAACTCTTGCAAGAAGACCTTTTCCTGTTTTGCTTTAGCTGTTTTCTCTTCCATCAAGATTCTCACAGGGTTCCCTCACTCTGAAACTTCAGTCTTTGCCCAACTTCATCTTCTCAAGGGTCATCCTCGCCTGATCAGGGCAGAGACATGGGCACACCAACTCTTCTCCCAGCATCATGTTCAGGACAGTCAGACCTGGGCCTCTGACTAAATGAGAAGGAAAGTGTCACTTCATTGAGGGTCTGCTTTGGCCTGTGTATTGTCTCTGTTTTTAGTCTGATTTCCCTTTTTATTTTTGATCATGGCAGAAATTTATCCAGAGCCTTACACATACAAGTTCAAGCACCCTACCCCTAAAAAAATGCATATAATTATTACATATGCCTCCACTTCTCTATCTTGTTCCTTCCCTCCCTCCCTCTCTTCTCTTTCTCCCTCTCTCTTGTTTTGGTTTTTGAGTCACACCTAATAATGCTTAGGGCTTACTCCTGGTCTGTGTTCAGCAATCACTCCTAGTGGTGTTCAGGGGACCATATAGGATTCTGGGGATCAAACAAACACAAATTGGTCGTGTGAAAAAAAATGCCTTTACTCCTGTTCTTAACAACACCTCTCTCCAGCCCCAGAGGTGCTCAGATTTGATATTTTGCACAAATTGCAGTTCCTTAGTCCCCATTTTAAACATACTTCTGTCTCTCCTTTCCCAATTTGATTACAGAGCAAGTCAGAGCAGAGATGTGTATAAAGCTCCCGTTTTGGGAACTCACTGGGCTCCTGAGTCCTGTGCTACAGCCCTCAGCTCTGTCTCCTTACCCTGATTCTCTAGCCTGCCCCAGGAATGGATAGCCTTAATTGACTGGGTGAGTCACTCATGGTGAATGGCTTGCTGGTGTGGGGTCTCCTCTCTGATTCCATTCAGATTCCCAATCAGCCACTGCCAGGTGTGCTGGGCAGAGTCAACCTCTGTCTCTGTGTCTTAGGGAAACCCTTTTTGAGGGTCCCTGAGAAGGCTGGTGGTGAGAAAGCTGTTTCATCTGTTTCATGAGTGCTGAGCCCCAGACAAAGGTCTTTGTGGGTCTTCAGTCCATTCCCACCCTGCGAAAGGCCTTTGGATGTTTGTAAAAGCTGGTAAACTTCCTGCCTGCAGGGGGAGGAATGTTTGCACTCACTTTGGTCCTAAATACTTTACAGACAGACAACCAGTTTTATATCATATAAATAAAATGGCAGTTCTAAACACAAATTATTCTGGCTTTTATCTTTATCTAGCATCCACATTCCCAACAAGAGTTTTATAAACTTTCTGATTCGGAGGAAACACTGCGCCTTCCGGCAACTTCCCTATGAACACAGTGGCTGTGACACCTCAGGGTCCATTCAGCTGTAGGAGTAAAATAGGAAAACAGACTTCCGGAAAGCTCAGTCCCAGCTAGACATCAGCTTCCATCTCTGACTCATCACTGTTTTTTGTTTTTGCCTTTAAAAAAATCTTTTTAAACTGATTCCTTCAGAGAAAAGGAATTCAAGAATCTTAACTATGCCAAACCAGAGCTGTGCAAAAGACCAATTCTCTCTTTTTTTTCTAAACATTGCAAGACTGCTTATTGCCTTACCGCTTATGTTCATTTTCACTTTCTGGGGACATGAAGAAATATTTCAAGAATTTCACCCACAATTTATCAACCAGAAAGAAAGGAGTCCTTCTGAAACCACTGGAAATGTCTGCAAAACAAGTTTGAGGTGAATGATAAAATCATGGTGGGTCTTTGCATACAAATGTGGTGCACCTTTCCAGTTGGTTCTGTATCTGAATAACAACACACAGGCTCAGTGGGAGATACTGCAGAATCTTTCCCAGGTGCAAAATATTTGCCCCTGCAAAGGTGAGGCAACAACAGCAAGTGCAGAGTGTATTGATCAGTTTAGGGAAGCCAAATTGTGACTCTCCTGTGAGTTTTGTTGAGAAGATACTGGAAAAAGTATTGTTTACAATTTTTATTTATTTTAAAGACTAATCTTTTGTTATTTTTAAAAATTAAATGTAAATGTAAAAGAATTTTGTAAAAAGCCTAGAAAAGGTCAAAGAACTCAAGCCAAGTTTAAACCTAGGCCTTTCTAATGAAGAAGAGAAGAGAGGGAAAAAAGAAGAAAGAGGAAGGAAAGAAAGAAAGAAAGAAAGAAAGAGAGAGAGAGAGAAAGAAAGAAAGAAAGAAAGAAAGAAAGAAAGAAAGAAAGAAAGAAAGAAAGAAAGAAAGAAAGAAAGAAAGAAAGAAAGAAAGAAAGAAAGAAAGAAAGAAAGAAAGAAAGAAAGAAAGAGGGGCCGGGTAGGTGGCGCTGGAGGTAAGGTGTCTGCCTTGCAAGCGCTAGCCAAGGAAGGACCGTGGTTCGATCCCCCGGCGTCCCATATGGTCCCCCCCAAGCCAGGGGCGATTTCTGAGCACATAGCCAGGAGTAACCCCTGAGCGTCAACCGGGTGTGGCCCAAAAACCAAAAAGAAAGAAAGAAAGAAAGAAAGAAAGAAAGAAAGAAAGAAAGAAAGAAAGAAAGAAAGAAAGAAAGAAAGAAAGAAAGAAAGAAAGAAAGAAAGAAAGAAAGAAAGAAAGAAAGAAAGAAAGAAAGAAAGAAAGAAAGAAAAAGAGAGAGAGAAAGAAAGAAAGAAAGAAAGAAAGAAAGAAAGAAAGAAAGAAAGAAAGAAAGAAAGAAAGAAAGAAAGAAAGAAAGAAAGAAAGAAAGAAAGAAAGAAAGAAAGAAAGAAAGAAAGAAAGAAAGAAAGAAAGAGGGGCCGGGCGGTGGCGCTGGAGGTAAGGAGCCTGCCTTGCCTGCGCTAGCCTAGGACGGACCGCGGTTCGATCCCCCGGCGTCCCATATGGTCCCCCAAGAAGCCAGGAGCAACTTCTGAGTGCATAGCCAGGAGTAACCCCTGAGCGTCACAGGGTGTGGCCCAAAAACCAAAAAAAAAAAAAAAAAAAAAAAAGAAAGAAAGAAAGAAAGAAAGAAAGAGGGGCCGGGTAGGTGGCGCTGGAGGTAAGGTGTCTGCCTTGCAAGCGCTAGCCAAGGAAGGACCGTGGTTCGATCCCCCAGCGTCCCATATGGTCCCCCCCAAGCCAGGGGCGATTTCTGAGCACATAGCCAGGAGTAACCCCTGAGCGTCAACCGGGTGTGGCCCAAAAACCAAAAAAAAAAGAAAGAAAGAAAGAAAGAAAGAAAGAAAGAAAGAAAGAAAGAAAGAAAGAAAGAAAGAAAGAAAGAAAGAAAGAAAGAAAGAAAGAAAGAAAGAAAGAAAGAAAGAAGAAAGAAAGAAAGAAAGAAAGAAGAAGAAGAAAGAAAGAAGAAGAACGAAAGAAAGAAAGAGGGGCCGGGTAGGTGGCGCTGGAGGTAAGGTGTCTGCCTTGCAAGCGCTAGCCAAGGAAGGACCGTGGTTCGATCCCCCCAGCGTCCCATATGGTCCCCCCCAAGCCAGGGGCGATTTCTGAGCACATAGCCAGGAGTAACCCCTGAGCGTCAACCGGGTGTGGCCCAAAAACCAAAAAAAAAAGAAAGAAAGAAAGAAAGAAAGAAAGAAAGAAAGAAAGAAAGAAAGAAAAGAAGAAAGAAGAAAGAAAGAAAGAGAAGGAAAGAAAGAAAGAAAGAAAGAAAGAAAAGAAAGAAAGAAAGAAGAAAGAAAGAAAAGAACGAAAGAAAGAAAGAAAGAAAGAAAGAAAGAAAGAAAAGAAAAAGAAAGAAAAGAAAGGAAAGAAGAAAAGAAAGAGAGAGAAAGAAAGAAAGAAAGAAAGAGAAAGAAAAGAAAGAAAGAAAGAAAGAAAGAAAGAAAGAAAGAAAGAAAGAAAGAAAGAAAGAAAGAAAGAAAGAAAGAAAGAAAGAAAGAAAGAAAGAAAGAAAGAAAGAAAGAAAGAAAGAAGAGAGAGGGAGGGAGGGAGGGAAGGAAGGAAGAAAGAAGAGAGGGAGGGAGGGAAGGAAGGAAGAAAGAAAGAAGAGAGGGAGAGAGGGAAGGAAGGAAGAGAAGAAGGAAGGAAGGAAGGAAGGAAGGAAGGAAGGAAGGAAGGAAGGAAGGAAGGAAGGAAGGAAGGAAGGAAGGAAGGAAGGAAGGAAGGAAGGAAGGAAGGAAGGAAGGAAAGAAGGAAAGAAGGAAAGAAGGAAAGAAGGAAAAAGGAATGAAAGAAAGGCCCGAATTTAGAACAGAAAATGATTGTTCATAAAAACAATTCTATCTGATTGCTAAAAGATAGTTGGAATTAAGTTCATTAGCATTCGAATTGCTTGGTGGGACAGGGGAAATGCCTCTCAGATGCTAACAGGCCAGAGCTAACAGGCCAATAATAATAATAATAACAGGCCAATAGCACCTCGTTTGTGGCTACTGTTGAAATGGTTTTCCCACAGGCGGGATAAACATAGCAGAGTGAGAGGGAGCCTGGATGGGAGAAAGCTAAAACTGTTTACAAAAAGGCAGATAACTGTGGATCATCTTTACAGAGACGCTACTGCTGATACTTGGAGGGCTCTGAGCCAAGGGGCCCCAAACAGATCTCAAATCTGTGGAGGGTTTGTGTAGAGTTCAGTCTCTTCTAGTGCCAACCCTGCTAGAGTTTGGGCATCTGTTTAAATTTAATTTGTTTTATTTGTTCGGGGGGGGGACTTGGGCCCAGAGAGATAGCACAGAGGCGTTTGCCTTGCAAGCAGCCGATCCAGGACCTAAGGTGGTTGGTTCGAATCCCGGTGTCCCATATGGTCCCCCGTGCCTGCCAGGAGCTGTTTCTGAGCACTTAGCCAGGAGTAACTCCTGAGCACCGCCAGGTGTGGCCCAAAAACAAAAAAAAAAAAAGAATTCAAAAACCACTCCTGGTTGTACTCTGGAGACTACATGGGATGTTGGGGACTGAAGCCAGGTTGGCTGCATGCAAGGCAAATGCCCTCCCCGCTGTACTAAAGCACTCAGGGTGCAAGGAGGTCTGGGATAGGCCAGAACTGATAAAACAGAAAGGTGCAGCCAAGAGCCAGCCTCAGGCAACTGTCAGCCATGGCGAAAGGTCACAGCACTAAAAGTTTGAGATGGCACCTCTCTGCTGATGAAGAAAGTTAGGAAAGACTGGTAAGATCCATCATTCTCTGGACTTTTAAGACTCCTAATGAAGCTCTTCTTACTTTAAAGAAGTTATTCGGGGCCAGAGTGACAGACAGCAGGTAGAGCATTTGCTTTGCACATGCCCAACCTAAGCACTACCAGGAGTGATTCCTGAGCACAGAGCAAGGAGTAATCCCTGAGCACCCCCAATGTGGCCCAAAACCAAAAGCAAAACAATAAAGAAGTTATTCTAGGACAGAATCTTGTTGTAGTTCCTGTGATGGACCCCACATATCTTCGTACAAAACACAGCCTCATAGGCCAGCAGGCCCATTTGCTCACAGAACCAATACTGCTGGAAGCCCCTAGGAAACCCATTTAACAGAGGAGGAGGTGAACGCTAGAAAAAGTACATTGTTCTGGGGCAGAAGACAAGATTGAAAGGAGAATTTGACCTGGGTTTGTTGTTTGGCAATTTGGAGAAATTCGCTGCTGAAACTCTGGTTGGTTCAAATCCTAAAGTATCCTGGGTCTGTCTGGTAAAATCTTCCACATTTGGCAAATGTTGGTTGTGTTCCCAATGTGCTAAGAGCTCCCAAAGAGCTCCACAGGGCAAGCATTGGAATGAGAAGGGAGGGTAAGAGGAGAGGGTAAAAGGCAGGCCTTTGCTCCCTTCAGTCTTGTTGAAAAAAAGGAAGGAAGGAGGGAAGGAAGGAGGGAGGGAAGGAAGGAAGGAAGGAAGGAAGGAAGGAAGGAAGGAAGGAAGGAAGGAAGGAAGGAAGGAAGGAAGGAAGGAAGGAAGGAAGGAAGGAAGGAAGGAAGGAAGGAAGGAAGGGAGGGAAAGAAAGAAACCCCCAAATATATAAAACAAGGAAGGGACCACAGGATTATGAGGAAAGGAACATGGCATTCTGGTATGTGGCAGATATAGTAGCACCCCAAGAATGAAGAAATAATATAGGCACTGTGTGGTAAAATTAATAAAATAATGTGAATAAGAAAATACTTGACACAAAGCAGAGGGCACAGATCTGGATAGTTTGATTTTTTTATATTTTGGGGTCACACCTGGCTGTGCTCAAGAGTCACTCCTAGTAGTGTCGGGTCCTGGATTCTGAACAAGGACATCATTTTGTAAAGGGCCACATCATAGGCTTCTCTTTCTCAGGCCTAAGTTTCCATTAACACCACCCCAAGCTACCTGGCCACATCCTGTAGCCTATCTGGAAAGGACACAAAGGAATGGTAGGAAGGTCCCCTAGACAACAGCCAATTGTCTTGTTTGTTTGTTTGTTTTGTTTTGGGGCCACACCTGACAGCACTCAGGGGTAACTCCTGCTCTGTGCTCAGAAATTGCTCCTGGCAGGCTCAGGTGACCATATAGGATGCTGGGGATCGACTTGGGTCCATCCTGGGTCCGTCATGTGCAAGGCAAACACCCTACTGCTGTACTATCACTCTGACCCTAGCCAATTGTCTTAAATGTCATCAAAAGCTAGAACCCTCCTCATCCCTTCCCTATATAAACTGGCTTCTGACCTTGGCAGGGGGTATCTCGGAGAGATGGCTCTGACCAGTCAGTTTGGGGCTTGTGACTGACAGAATAAAGTTTTGTTTTGCTTTACTCCAATTGTGTGGTCTCGTCCTTCAACTCCAGACCCTAACAGTAGTACTCAGAGTACTGAGTACTCATTAGTACTGCAGTGCCAGGAATCAAACCTAGGTCACAGTTGCATCTGCATGTTAGATAAACATCTTGTTCTTTGTGGGGTTTTATTTTGAGGGGGTTGTTTTTGTTTTATGGCCACAGCTGGAGATGTTTAGAAGTTACTCCTGGCTCTGTGCTCAGGAATACCTCCTGTTAGTGCTGGGAGGACTATATGGATGCCAGGGACTGAACCAGAATTGGCTGCATGTAAGTCAAGAGAAACACACACACACCACCCCTGCTGTATTGTCACCAGCCCAGCTAGTACCTTGATCTTTGTAGTCTCTCTCTGACTCCATTAAACTCACTTTACTTGTCCCTTTGACATGACCTTGGATGCACCAGGCCACTGGCTCCCAAGACCCCCCAGATCTGCCAAACAACCTCCATATGCAATGACACATCCCTTTTTTCCTTTCTGGCATAGGAGCGGAAGGTCCCTTCTTCTATAGAAGCAATGACCCAGTGAAAGGTAGGCTCTGGGGCAGAGCAAATCCAGATGACCAAGTGCTGTGTCGTGACCTGGGGAAAGGTCTGTGGCAGCTGGGTGTGAGTGGAGGAAAGAAAGAAAGTTCGTCGGGAGCACTAGCAGAAGATAAGAAGTTTAGTCCTGGTTAGGAGAAGCAAAGTGTGGTTTCCTAGTGTGCAGTGGAAAGAAGTGCCCTGGAAAGGTGCATCGTGTCCCCCATCCTCCTCACCACCACCACCCCCCCCCCCCGCCCACCAAGAGGACAACTTGTCTCTGGCCACACCTGGTTCTCTCCCTGGAGGTGCCTCTGTGGCCCCAACTCTATCACATTCTAGGAATTAACTTCACACTGCAGCTCTCTCAGGAGCCATGTCCCTTCCACACAGCCCTCCTGGACTGTCTGCTCTTCTGAGACTCACCTAGATAGGCTTCCCTGCCACCTCCTGAACAAGACACCGGAACCTTCTATTTCACTTTTCTCATAGGACTTAAAACTTGATTTTGATGTTGCTGTTTGGGGCCACATCTGCCTGTGCTCAGGGCTTACTTCTAGCTCTGGCTCAGGGAACCATTTGGGGTTCAGAGGATGGAACCCAGGCTGACTAGTCCTGTTTCCAAGTGTCCTACCCGTTGTGCTATTGCTCCAGCCCCTCAAAACTGATTTTAAAAATGATCTTGCTCATAGGTTTGCTGGATTCTTTTCTGTCTCTGCTCAAAATTGCCAGTTCCCCGTGTGTGCCTAGATATTGTTTCTTGTTCGCCCCTTAATTCTCAGCACCTGGCAGGAAGTAAAGACTCCACAAATATTTATTGAATCAATAAAGGAGGCAGAAGAGCATGATCAAGTTGCAGAAGCAGAAAAGCAAACGCTGAGATTTAGGTAATAGGCAGTAGTGACTTCTGGCGCAAACGAGCCAGGACACAAGGTGACAGGCATGGCCTCATCTGCCTGTGCTCAGGGCTTTTGGACTGGGTGGGATGGAGGAGGAGTTTTGCCTGAACAGGGATCCCCAGGGAAGGGCTGGGCCTTAGGGAAGGAGTTGAAAAGAGCTATAAAAAAAAAAAAAAAAAATCCAAGAAGAAACCATTGGTTACTGCCAAAATTGGCAAACAAGGAAGAAGTCTGACAGATGTTGGGAATTTGATGACAGCTTATCACACTGAAGCTGGGGAGAGGCCAGGGATGCGTATCAGGGGTAAAACATACTTTGTATGTATGTATGAGGCCTTGGATGTGATGCATGGTGCAGAGGAATGAAGGAAGTGAGGAAGTGAAGGAGGAAGTAAAGAGGAAGGGAGGAGGGAGGGAAGGAGGGAAGGAAGGAAGGAAGGAAGGAAGGAAGGAAGGAAGGAAGGAAGGAAGGAAGGAAGGAAGGAAGGAAGGAAGGAAGGAAGGAAGGAAGGAAGGAAGGAAGGAAAGAAGGAACGGAGGGAGAGGGAGGGAGGAAAGGATAAAGGGAGGGAGAGGGAGGGTGGAAAGAAGGGAGAGATGAAGGGAGGGAGGGAGGCAGGAATAAAGGATGGTAAGAAGAAAAGAGGAAATTTCCTTTCAATAAGCAACAAGATGAATAGATCCAAACACCCACATTATACAGTTCAAATAAAAAAAATCTTTTTTTTTTTTTGTGGTTTTTGGGTCACACCCGGCAGTGCTCAGGGGTTATTCCTGGCTCCAGGCTCAGAAATTGCTCCTGGCAGGCACAGGGGACCATATAGGACGCCGGGATTCGAACCGATGACCTCCTGCATGAAAGGCAAACGCCTTACCTCCATGCTATCTCTCCGGCCCCTCAAATAAAAATTTTTGATGTATGTTTCTATTTTTAAATCAAACTCCCTATGCTTATACAAAGATAACTTTAAGAGCACATTTCTCTTTATTAAGAGGCTTTGCATATTTCTAATGCTGAGTGCCTTCAGAGCCTTCTGTACTGTTTTGCTGCCCCTGAAAAGGTTAAAAGTCTGGGGCTGGAGAAAGAGCTGAGAGTCCCCATCACTGCAGGATCCACTGAGAACCTCTGGGAGTGATCCCTGAGCACAGAACCAGGAGTGGCCTCTGAGCACCACAGGGTGTGATCCCAATATAATCTCCCACCCCTAGAAGTTGATGGTGTCAGCTCCTCTGCACCACGGAAACATAAAGCAGTGGGTGACCACTGGATGACTCCAGGTCGGATCAACACAGGATTCCTAGAGCCCGACCTTCAGCTCAAAGACAGAGAAACCTTTGGTTAACTCCAGCTGAATCTGCGCCTTTCAGAACTATCTGTCTGTGTTCTGGGCCTCTTTGAGGCCTCCAGACTGGAAAGACAGTTCCCAAAGCTTTCTTCTTTAAAAACAACCAGCAGCTAGAAATAAATATTGGCCTGCCATTAGTCTGTAACCCTGTAGGAATAGCTGAATTTGAGAGACACATATCTCATCTTCAACTTCCCTAAAGAAAATGGGCTCTGACCTTTCCTTGTCAGAGAGATGGAATTAATCTCCAGTGACGCAATAGTCATCTCAGCGATCACCATAGTTACTGTAAGTTTACTGGTGAGTTTTCATAGTGCTTCTGTTCTGTACTGGATACATTAAGTTTCAATGAGTCAGTATGAGTTAAACTATTGGTGTTTTCTGTTTGCTATCTTGGGCTTGCTGAGCTCAGAACAGCCCCAGGGCTGACCTGCTGAGATTGACCTTACAAAGCCAACAGTAAGAGAATGTGTACATAGGACTCAGGAGATTATATTGTATTAGAATAAAGTTGTTGTGGACCCAGTCAGTGTAAAAGATGTTTCTTCCAATAACAAATTAGAGGGATCCATAAGTCACCTGAAATTAAATGACAGTGTGTGTGTGTGGGGGGGGGGGAATACACCAACATTTAGGCTTGTATATTAGTTTTAATACGATTAGACATTTTTGGTTTAAAACCATCATAAGCACAATGAATACTTACTTCCTTAAGGACTAAGAGAATCATACAATTTGCCACTATGGATGGAACCTGAGGGTATGATGAGTAAATTCAGCCAGAGAAAGGACAGAAAAAGCTCTTTTTTGTGTGGGATAGAAAGAAACAAGTTTTCCCTTACTAAGTTCCTTTACTTGGTTGTTGCCAACAACCTAAGCAACAGAGTCTGAGAGCTGGTCTACAGAACTGAGCTTCCCAGAGGTGAGGGGTGGGCCTTGGAATACTGGTGGAGAATAACTGGACTCTTTGGTGAGGGGAGAGGACACTAGTGGAGGGCATGGTGTTGGGATGTTTTCTGCAGGAAACCCTCCTCCTCCATGAAACAGTATTTCAATCACAGTGCCTTGGACTCAAAAATTGTTCTAAATGAAAACCACCATGGGGCAGTAGGTTAGTGGGCTGGGGAGCATGCAGGGGGTCGAGTCTGTCCCACAGTGCGACATGGTCAGCCAGCACTATCATTAGTGACCCCCAAGGAGAGCTGGGACTTGCTTTTGTGCACAATCAGGCATAGTACCCAAACAAAACAAAGATCTAAAAATCACAACCATAGTTTTCAAATCATGCCTTTCTCGTGGGACTTTAAAGTGTGTGTGTGTGTGTGTGTGTGTGTGTGTGTGTGTGTGTGTGTGTGTGTGTGTGTGTGTGGTTGTGTTCAGGGCTTACTCCTGGTTCTGCACTCAGGGATCTCTCCTGGAAGGCTTGGGAAACCATATGTGATGTAGGGGCAGAATCCTGGTTGCTAAGTGCAAAGCAAGCACCCTACCCACTATACTGTCATCCAGCTCCTTGTCCCCTAGATTTTATCAAAACATATTTAAAATATTTTTTCACTATCACATATTTCTCATTTCAATCAATATATATATTTGTTTTTGGGTCACACCCGGCAGTGCTCAGGGGTTACTCCTGGCTCCACGCTCAGAAATTGCTCCTGGGAGGCTCGGGGGACCATATAAGATGCCAGGATTCGAACCAATGACCTTCTGCATGAAAGGCAAACGCCTTACCTCCATGCTATCTCTCCAACCCCAAAATCAGTATTTTTTTTAAAGAGAACCACACAGCTAGTTCAGTGCAGAAATCAAGAGCTCAGGGTTAGAGCAGTGGCGCAAGCAGTAGGGCATCTGCCTTGCACACACTGAGGTAGGACGAAGAGTGGTTCGATACCCTCCTCCCCCAGCATCCCATATGGTCCCCTAAGCCAGGAGCAATTTCTGAATGCATAGCCAGGAGTAACCCCTGAGTATTACCGAGTGTGGCCCAAAAACCAAAACCCCCCCAAAAAAGAAATCAAGAGCTCAAATTTAATATAGTAACTAAGAATCTGATATATGTCCCATTGCTAGTTTATTTTCCTGAAAAATAATTGTCTACATGCCATCCCAAAGGGTCACATGGTCATCAAAAAGAAAGTTAAAATAATCAGCAGGCCTGTTATTGAAGGAATTAAAGCAATTAAAGATACTAAAAATAAGCTATAAGATAATGTTGTCTCAATCTTATCTACCACTTCAAGCCACCATAATCATTCATTAAAATGCCAGAAACCTTCCCTTTCTTAGCCAAAACAGACTCAAACTGATCTACATAACTCCAGAAAGCAGGTCACCAGCCCTCGTTCATACAAGCCCATCCATCGGTCCCATCCATTACACTTGCTAAGGTCAGTGCTGAGTATTCCTGAAATGTTCGCTAGGAGGATGAATGGACGTTTTGTCAGGATTATCTATTCAGGGGGGAGATATGGGGGAGGGGAGGGCTGAAAACACAAAACAATTGGCTATTCAACTAGCACTGAACAAATTCCAAGTATAAAAATCCTTTGTTTGCTTTGATTTTTGGTTTTCTTACCTGCCTCAAGACTCCAGTCCATGGAGGCAAAAAAAAGCATTTCGTGAGATTTTTCTAATTCTTTTCCACAGACCTCTCTGGAGACAGGAGATGCTGATGTCAGCCCTGGCTTGCTCAGGCAGCCAGGAACTGGAACCCAGAAGATCTATTTGCATTTCAACACCCTTCTTTTGTTTTCTGTCTTTCCAGAGGCTTAACCAGAGTAAACAGCAGGTAAGGCAGTGAGAGCATTGTAATGACCCTAGAAAACTCAAAGGAGAAAACTTGGGCAAACAATGCAGTTAGTTCAGCTAAAAAACTACCACTTACTTCATAGGCCAAGTCGACAAAGCCCTGGCTAGACCCTCTTGTTAAAAATTTACCCTAGATTGTTCCTGATTCTCTCCCAAAAGAAGGGGCGGGGAGGCAAGTTTCGGGAATCCCTCCTGAATAAATATCAATAAATTGTTCAAACGGTCATAGGAATCTGCAAATCACAGTATTGAATTTCCCTGGGAGTGCACTGGCCTCTATCAGGGCAACAAATTAGAAGGGAAAACGTACTTGCAGCGAGAACAGAGAGAGCTGGACATTCACTGCACTCCAGTTGCTGCAGATGCCCCAAACCTGCCACCCTTACCAATATAACTCCATGGTCAAGATTTCATAAATGGGACCCAGAAGCAGTTTACTGGGAGTTTAATATTCCAACCGATGTTTGCAGATAAAGACATTTGCAACACTTCAAATCCTCAATCTTTTTTTTTTTTTTTTTTTTTTTTTGGTTTTTGGGTCACACCTGGCAGTGCTCAGGGGTTATTCCTGGCTCCAGGCTCAGAAATTGCTCCTGGCAGGCACAGGGGACCATATGGGGCGCCGGGATTCGAACCGATGACCTCCTGCATGAAAGGCAAACGCCTTACCTCCATGCTATCTCTCCGGCCCCCAAATCCTCAATCTTAATGGAAGGGACAGACTTTTGGGGGACAGTCTTTAGCATTATAACACGGCACAGAGAGTCTATTAGACAGGGCAGGGCCCATCCGGCTGATTTCCTCCAGAAGCATGTGATGCAGCTGTCGCTAACAGACATCCAGAATCCCATTCCTAGGCTCTGAGGCTCTGAGCGCCAGAACCTGCTTTACGAGGCTCCTAAGTGAGATTATGAGACAGAGGGTTCTGGGTCCTAGTGAGGCAGCTACTGGTCATCTGTACAGACTGCTGTTTCTTTTCATGCCCCAGGGCCAGGCCCTGTGTGCTTCAGGCCTACTTCCAGCTCAGTGCTCATGGGTCACTCTCCGTGTTGTGGTGCCCACAGTGGAAGTTAACCCAGTGAACAGTTGAACCCAGTTGAACCCAGTCCTCCTGCATGTAAGTGCTCCAGCCTGTTGAACTATCTCTCTCAGTCCTGCACAGCTTTAGCTCTGACCCTGTCATGGCCTGAAGTAGGTCCTTCTGAGAAATTACTCTCCTTTCAACTTGCATAATCATCTATCTAAATGTTCTTAGAAATAATGGAACTGTCAGCTTTCTGGTTCCTCTACACTCTCACCATATTCCCTCGCTTTGTTCATGTTCCTTCCTATTCAAGCACACACTTTGCATGCAAGAGCCTTGGTTTAATACATTGCCAGGCGTGATCTCCTGAGCATAGAGATGGGTGTAACTCATGAGCACTTTCAGGTATAGCCCCGAAACTGAGAAAAAGAAAGTAAAAGCAAAGACTAAACCCCACAACCCACCCAAATAAAACTGTTGTCATGAGGGAGAGATTTATTTCTCACTAACAGAATCACAGCATGGATACGTATCTACTCAACACTTGAACAATGGCTGTAGCCACAGCACTGTGGCTTGTTTTGTTTGTTTTGGGACCATCCCAGGCAGTGCTCAGACTTTACTCCTGTCTCTGCACTCAGGAGTAAATCATGATGAGTCTTGGGGAACCATGTGGATGCCAAGGATCCAATCAGAGTCAGATGTGTTCCAGGCAAGAGACCTCTCCAAGATCTTTTCTCTCCAGAGCCCTCTCCAGAGCATCAGCCTGCGACTGGAGGCCTCCTGTCTAGATTGCCCTTTCTTTAGAGTTCTTGTCTCCAGCTGATAGCTTGCTGGCATGGTTCATGTCTATCTCTCCAACCAGGTGGGTTCTCTTCTGTTTTGTTCACTCAAATGCATGAATTAGAGCCAGACTTGTAATAAGCAGTTAAAAATAAATAAAAGATTAAATAAACTAAGCCATAGAGGTAGTACAGGGGTTAAGGTGCTTATTTTGCTTCCAGTTGACTTGACACCACAGATGCTCTTCTGAGTACTGCAAGAAATGATTCTGGAGCACAGAGCGAGGAGTAGGCCCTAAGCACCATCTAGAGAGAAAGAAAAAGGAAGGAAGGAAGGAAGGAAGGAAGGAAGGAAGGAAGGAAGGAAGGAAGGAAGGAAGGAAGGAAGGAAGGAAGGAAGGAAGGAAGGAAGGAAGGAAGGAGGGAGGGAGGGAGGGAGGGAGGGAGGGAGGGAGGGAGGAAGGGAGGAAGGGAGGGAGGGAGGAAGGAAGGGAGGGAGAGAGAGAGGGAAGGAGGGAGGGAAGATGGAAAGGAGGGAGGGAGGAAGAAGGGAAGGAAAGGAAGAAAGGGGAAGGAAGGAACAAGAAAAAAAAGAAGGAAGAGAGAAAGATGAAAGAGGAAGAAATAAAGAAAAAGAAAAGAGAAAGAAAGAAAGAAAGAAAGAAAGAAAGAAAGAAAGAAAGAAAGAAAGAAAGAAAGAAAGAAAGAAAGAAAGAAAGAAAGAAAGAGAAAGAAAGAAAGAAAGAAAGAAAGAAAGAAAGAAAGAAAGAAAGAAAGAAAGAAAGAAAGAAAGAAAGAAAGAAAGAAAGAAAGAAAGAAAGAAAGAAAGAAAGAAAGAAAGAAAGAAAGAAAGAAAGAAAGAAAATCAACTTTGACAAACCAACAATCTTGCACAGCTCCCCTGAGAAGCAACTGAGTTCCTCTCTAAATATAGAAATGACACTTGCAAGAGGACAGCTGGGTACTTTGACTATATTAGCTCTAATCCTCACAACCACCCAGCATGGATAGAGAGAGGTTAAGTAAACTGTAAAACCTCAACCAGAGTGACCTTGGTTTGCTTCTCATGATTGGGTTTCCACAGTACACAGGAAGCATGCCCCTGGGGGGGGGGGGCAGCCACAAGGTACGAAATTGCACACACAGGGGCCAAGAGATACAGCACAGAGGGGACAGTGTTTGCTTTCCCCATGGCTAAGCCAGGTTTGGTCCCTAGTATCCTATATGGTCCCTCAAGCACTGCTAGGAGTAATTTTTGACTGCAGAGCCAGGAGTAACCTCTGAACACTGCCAGGTATGGCACCAAAACAAAAAATAAATAGGGGCTGGTGCAATAGCGCAGTAGTGGTAGGGGGTTTGCCTTGCACACGGCTGACCCAGGACGAACCGTGGTTCGATTCCCCTGGTGTCCCATATGGTCCCTGAGCCAGGAGTGATTTCTGAGCGCATAGCCAGGAGTAACCCCTGAGTGTCACCAGGTGTGGCCAAAACCCAAACAAACAAACAAACAAACAAATAAATAAAGTGTTTGGGTCGTAGAAATGGCTCAATGGCTGAGTAGACAGGCCAAACCCGGCAGCACTCAGGAGTTACTCTGTGCTCAAAAATTGGTCCTGGAAGGCTCAGGGGATCATATGGGATACTTGAAATCAAACTTGTGTTGGTTGCGTGCAAGACAAATGCCCTACCTCTGTGCTATCTCTCTGGCCCCTGGGCACAGATTTTGTTTTAGGGAGGCCTGCATACACTCACTAGGCGTTAGATGGCCTCTTGAGGCCTGTAAGTTGTAACCCCACAACAAAACAGAACTTTAAAGAGAAAAATAAGAAAGCACTTAGGTTCTGTTCTGCTCGAAGTGCTCACAGAGCTTTATGCTGCTCTCTCTTCTGGACAATAGCTCAAAGGTTTAGGGTCCATATTTGGCACATACAGTCCCTTCCTCAGCACCCCGTGACTTTCTAAGAACTCCTTTGTGGGGCTGGGTGGCACCAAGACCTCTGAGAAGCACCCCAATCTCTTCTCCAACTCTCACAGAAGGAAATGAAATAAGAACTTTCTGGGCTCCTGAAGAATCATCTCTAATCCTGAGCAGACATTAAACAATCCTTCTTCCTTGATTCTCCACACAGAGACCTGTTGTCTCTGACCAAACTGCCTCTCCCTTTGCAAAGCTCTACCCTTGCTAACTAACCTCTGCAGGCAGCCCAACCTGCACACTGCTGAGAGAGCTGTTCTGCTTTTCCTGTTAAAGCTTTCCCAGTCAGCAAATAAAAGGCAGTCCACTCAGGACCAGTTTCACAGACGAATCCACTTCCTTTTTCCCTAAACTGGGCCAGCACACAGGGTCGTTTCTTTCCCTCCTGCGTGTTTTCAAACTTCGTCCTTCCCCCAGCAGCTGTGACTCACGCCCACTCCAGCCGGGCAGGCAGCGTCGTCTCAGTGGTCCGCGTCCCTGTGACTCGCTGTGCTGTGACATCTTTCCATGGAAATGCCAAACTATAAAAGGCCGTTTGCTTCACATCCTGTTCTTTTTCCATTTTTGCCCGACAGTGTGGGTGAATAATAGGAAAAACACTTTTTTGGTTAAAAAAATAAAAGAAAACCCCACCCCCAGTTCTTATCCAGAATGATCATTTCCAACTGTCATTGTCATTGTGATCCCTTCTCTAACTGGTCCTCCTGGTCCTCCTCCTCTCTATTGTCTTTGGACATTACTACCATACTATCTAATTTTTCCCCCTATGTTCAGCCCCCTCCTTCTAATTTATTTAACTATGGTCCTTTCACTGCAAACCACAGTGACTAAAAGGAAGAGAGAGAGAGAGAGAGAGAGAGAGAGAGAGAGAGAGAGAGAGAGAGAGAGAGAGAGAGAGAGAGAGAGAGAGAGAGAGAGAGAGATTGTCTGCATTGGGGAGGGGAGGGAGAGGGAAGAAAGTTAAACTGGGAAATTGGGAACACTGGTAGGGAGATATTGGGGATATTGGTGGGGAGATACAGTATGTGCACTGGTGAAGAGACAGGTGTTGGAACACTGTCTAGTATGATACTGAATTTCAATCATGAACAATTCTAACTGTGTATCTCATGGTGAATCAATTACAAAATTCTAATTAAAACAAATAAAACCCCTAAAGATGCAACAAGAACCACATGCCAGAGAGTCAGAAACTGAAGTGAGGAGACATTTCAGGCCTTCCGCTGAGAGCTCCTGAAGGGAGGGGAGCACATCCAAGTAGTTGGCTTGGTGTAGAACCAGGCATGCTGATAACCACTGTCCATGCAGTCTCACCGGAGCGCAGAGATGAGACATGACTGTCCTGAGGCGACTCACAGTTGTGACCTGCACATCACCTTTCAGTGACTCCTTCAGGGCTCTCAAGTCAGCCCCCCCTCCCCACACACACACACACACACTTTCGCTGCTTGGGCTGCACTTGACCACAATGACAGACACCCCAGGGCTGTCCCAGGGAGCTGGTTACTAAGTTGGGATTGGTCCACCGTTTCCCATGTCTGCTGTTTGGAAGGCCTCACAGCTCAGACGTTTCTCAGTATTAGAGCAAATGCAGGAAGTTCAGAGGGGCCTGAGGCCTCTGCCAGCCCTAATATGGGCATAGCGATGAACTGCCCTCAGATGTAAACAATGCCTTATGGTTAATGACTCAAGTTAAAAAAGTCAAACCTGGGTTAAGCAATTTGGCCAGGTGTACAAATCATCCACAGGACTGGGCTCTCACACACAGTTATCTTATTGATCTTAAGGAATAATCCAGGCAGGGCTGGAAAGATAGAACAGTGGGCAGGGTGCTGGCCTTGCATACAGCTGACATGGGTTCAATTCCTGGGACCCCATATAGTCCCCTAAGCCCCGCCAAGAGTGATTTCCTCAGTGCAGTTCCCTGAATACCACGAGTTGTGGCCAAGCAACAAAACCAAATAACAAAAAAATGACTGAAACTAGATTGCATTTGCCTTGCATGGAGCCAACCTTGGTTCCGTTCCTGGCACTGCAGGGAGTACCCAGAGCAGCACCAGGAGGGACCCTTGAACAGAAATAAATACTGGGAGTCTAGATGTGGCCCCCAAACCCCCCCAAAACAAGCAAGCAGAAAAAAAAAAAAGATGATTTAAACAGAAAACAGACGAGCCCTGGGGCACCTATGAGCTCATGGTGTCTAAGGAAGGTATGTCTCTGAGCTTTCCTTACTGCAGCAGAAAATCTGTACAAAAGTTCTGGAGGACAAGCACAGAGTCAGTAAGCAAATATTTTAAAATGAATTTATTTATTTTTATTTTTTGGTTTGTGGGACACACCTGGCTGTGCTCAGAGCTTATTCCTGAGTGCAAGATCAGGCAATCTTCCTAGCAGGCTCAGAGGACCATACTCAGGTTGGCAGCTTGTAAGGCTAGTGTTTTATCTGCTGTAATAGCTCTCCAACTCCAGCCCTTTCCTATATCTGTATTTCTTTCTTTCTTTCTTTCTTTCTTTCTTTCTTTCTTTCTTTCTTTCTTTCTTTCTTTCTTTCTTTCTTTCTTTCTTTCTTTCTTTCTTTCTTTCTTTTTCTTTCTTTCTTTCTTTCTTTCTTCCTTCCTTCCTTCCTTCCTTCCTTCCTTCCTTCCTTCCTTCCTTCCTTCCTTCCTTCCCCTCCCTCCCTCCCTCCCTCCCTTCCTTCCCCTCCCTCCCTCCCTCCCTCCCTCCCTCCCTCCCTTCCTCCCTTCCTTCCTTCCTTCCTTCCTTCCTTCCTTCCTTCCTTCCTTCCTTCCTTCCTTCCTTCCCTTTCGTCACACTTGGCACTCAGGGGTTACTCCTGGCTCTACACTCAGAAATCGCTCCTGGCAGGCTCAGGGTACCATATGGGATGCTGGGATTGGAACCACTGACTTTATGATTGCAAGGTAAACGCCCTACATCCATGCTATCTCTCTGACCCTCTTCCTTCCTTCCTTCCTTCCTTCCTTCCTTCCTTCCTTCCTTCCTTCCTTCCTTCCTTCCCTCCCTCCTTCCTTCCTTCGTTTTTGGGCCACACCCGGCTGTGCTCAGAAATTATTCCTGGCTCTGGCCTTCTTCCTTCCTTCCTTCCTTCCTTCCTTCTTTCTTTCTTTCTTTCTTTCTTTTTCTTTCTTCCTTCCTTCCTTTCTCCCTTTCTCTTTCTCTCTCTCTCTCTTTCTTTCTTTCTTTCTTTCTTTCTTTCTTCCTTCCTTCCTTCCTTCCTTCTTTCTCTCTCTCTTTCTTTCTCTCCTTTTTTCTTTCTCTCTCTCTTTCTTTCTTTCTTTTTTCGTTTTTGGGCCACACCCGGCTGTGCTCAGAAATTATTCCTGGCTCTGGCCTTCTTTCTTCCTTTCTTTCTTCCTTCCTTCCTTCCTTCCTTCCTTCCTTCCTTCCTTCCTTCCTTCCTTCCTTCCTTCCTTTCTTTCTTTCTTTCCTTTCTTTCTCTCTTTCTTTTTTCTTTCTCTCTCTCTTTCTTTCTTTCTTTTTTCGTTTTTGGGCCACACCCGGCTGTGCTCAGAAATTATTCCTGGCTCTGGCCCTCTTTCTTTCTTTCTTTCTTTCTTTCTTTCTTTCTTTCTTTCTTTCTTTCTTTCTTTCTTTCTTTCTTTCTTTCTTTCTTTCTTTCTCTCTCTCTCTCTCTCTCTCTCTCTCTTTCTTTCTTTCTTTCTTTTTCGTTTTTGGGCCATACCCAGCTGTGCTCAGAAATTATTCCTGGCTCTGGCTCAAAAATCACTCTTAGCAGGCTTGAGGGACCACATGGGATGCCAGGGATCGAACCTGGGTCTGTCCCGGGTTGACTGTGTGCAAGGCAAACGCTCTACCGCTGTGCTATCACTCCGGCCCCCTTTCCTATATTTCTTTTTTTTTTTTTCTTTTTTTTTTTTTTTTGGTTTTTGGGTCACACCCAGCGGTGCTCAGGGGTTACTCCTGGCTGTCTGCTCAGAAATAGCTCCTGGCAGTCACGGGGGACCATATGGGACACCGGGATTCAAACCAACCACCTTTGGTCCTGGATCGGCTGCTTGCAAGGCAAACGCCGCTGTGCTATCTCTCCGGGCCCCCTTTCCTATATTTCAATGCTGGTTTCTGGGTCACACACACAACAGTGCGGGAAGGAACATGTGGTCCTGGAGATCAAACTCAGCCTTCAACAAGCAAAGCTGATGCTCAACCCACTGAGCTTCTTCCCTGGCACTGCTCTGATCAAAGAAAAATCATTTCTGGGAGCTGGAGAGATAGCACAGCAGTAGGGTGTTTGCCTTGCAAGCAGCTAATCCAGGACTGGCGGTGGTTCAAATCCCGGCATCCCATATGGTCCCCTGAGCCAGTGTGACTCAGAAAACAAACAAAAAAAGAAAAATCATTTCTGTACAACACTTTAGATTCTTTCTATATAAGTAAATCAGAATAGTACAGGAATATGGTACTTGCATTGTGTGCAGCCAATCTGGGTCAACCCCTGCACCACATACATCCCCTCTTACCCACCCCCACAAACACCACCAGGAGTGACCCTTGAGCAAAGAACAAGAAGTAACCCCTAGGGCTGGAGAGACAGCATAGTGGTAGGGTCTTAGCCTTGCATGCAGCCTACCAGGGACAGACCCAGTTCAATTCCGGGCATCCCATATGGTCCCCTGAGCCTGTTAGGAGTGATTTCTGAACGAAAAGCCTGAGTTCAACCTGGGTGTGACCCCCACCAAAAAGAAGCAGCACCACTGGGTATGGTCCAAAAACATCAAAGCCCCCTTTTCCAGAAACTGGGGCCAGAGAAAGAGTACAATGAGTAGGGCAATTGTTTGCACATGGCGACCTAGGTTTGATCCCTGGCACCATATATGGTCCCAAGTCCTTCCAGAACTAATCTATGAGCACTGAGCCTGGAATAAACTGAAGGAAGGGAGGGAGGGAGGAAAGAAGAAAGCAAGGAAGAAGGAAAGGAGGAGGGAGGAAAGAAAGAATAAAGGAAGGAAGGGAAGGAGGGAAGGAAAAGGACAGAGGGTGGGAGGGATGGAGGGAGTAAAGAAAGGAAGCAAAGTGGGAGGGAGGAAGAAAGGATGGAGAAAAGTAGGAAGGAGGGAGGGGAAAAAGGGAGGGAAGGGGGGAGATAGGGAAGGAGGAAGGAGATAGGGAGGGAGGGACAATGGAGATCTGTAATACAATCTGCTTCTTCCTGCCCAACCTCTGAACCCACCCTTGTGCTCTGGAAGGCAAGTAAGACTTTTCAATCTGGACTTGGATCCTGCACCTAAAGGTAGCAAAATACAGAGCTGGGAGGTCTGTGTTTCCGTGTTTGTTTCTCAAAAAATGGGCTATCCCAGAGCACGAAGCAGCTCCCCAGACTCCTCCAGCTTTGCAGGTAGGAGGTGCTTTCTCCCTGCAAACCAGTCTCTGCGCCCTGAGATGGGCTCCCAGACTGGGGTCTGGGATCCACTTAAGGCACCAAAGTACAGAAATGACCCCAGAGTGCCACATATGCTCAAACCCAGGTCCGCTGCATACAAGGAAGCCCAAGCCCTGTATGAAAGAGTTTTGAACATGACTCCAGATCATGCAGATACTTAAAGAGGATCAAGAAGGGGAGGAGGAAACCTAGTAAATTCTGCCAATTCAATTCACTGTCTTTTTTTTTTTTTTTTTGTGGTGGGGGGGCACATCTGGCAGTGCTCAGGGGTTACTCCTGGCTTTGTATTCAGGAATCATTCCTGGAAGGCACAGTTTAACATATGGGGTGCCAGGGATCAAACCTGGATCAGCCGTGTGCAAGGCAAGTGCCCATCCCACTGTACTATCTCTCCAGTCTACAAATTCAGTCTTCAGTTAAAAAATAAAATTCTTTCATTGGGCTGGAACAATAGTACAGTGGATAGGGCATTTGCCTTGTACACAGCTGATCTGGGTTCGATCTCTAGTACTCCATATGTTCTTCTGAGCCTGCCAGGATTAATTTCTGAGCACAGAGCCAGGAATAACTCCTGAGTACTGTCAGGTGTGCCCCTCCCAATTCTTTCTCATGGGGCTGGAGAAGATAGTACAGGGTTAGAACACTTGCCTTGTACGTGGCTAGTAGAATCAATAGCATTGCTAAGCACCACTGGGTATGCCCCCCGCCAATTTCTTTTTGGTTTTTGGGTCACATCCAGCAGCGCTCAGGGGCTACTCCTGGCTCTACACTCAGAAATCACCCCCAGCAGGCTCGGAGGACCATATGGGATGCCAGGATTTGAACTACCTTCAACGCCCTGCCACTGTGCTATCTCTTCGGCCCCCCAAAAAAAATATTCTTTAGAACTAGTATTCTGGGTCCAGAGCTATATAGCACACAGTAAGCCGTTTGCATGGCCAATACAGGATGGACCCAGGTTCAAATTCCAGCATCCCATATGGTCCCCGGAGCCTGCCAGGAGCGACTTCTGAGCCTAGAGCCAGGAGTAACCCCTGAGCGTCGCAGAATGTGACCCAAAACATCCTCAAAATAAATAAAGAACTCAGTATTGTGTCTAGTGAATATAGCTATTGTGAGACAATGTCCATTTTCATTATTGGTAAATATACATATATGATATACATGGATTATATCATGAATGAATGCTTTTGTCAATAATTCTTCAGGGGAAAATGTTTCATCTACAGGACTTGCTTTTATTTATCAGGCTCTTTCCCAAACATCATACCTATGTTGCTCAAAAATTTGTTGAGACCTTGGGTCAAGGAGAACGCGCGTTGGCTTTCAACAGAAAATGCACCGCTCTGCTCTAAAACAGCCACTTAGGCAAGAATGTGGAAATGATTGATCTCCCATGTTTAAGGCCGGGTCTTCACTCCAGCATGGCTACGCCTGTGTGGTCAGTCAGGGACACGCAGATATATGCTCCTAAACAAAGGAAAACATGCGTGGTGAACAGTGTTGGGTTTCTAACATAATAGAATCACCGCAATAAAAAAGAAATGAGCCACACCTAAAAGAATGAAAATCACTGATAATAATAATGTGTTAAGTGCAGCAGAACATAAAACAGATCTAATTATATCACAGAAGGTGGTCTTCCCAGATAAGTGTTATGCTGACAGTGACAATAGCAGTATATTCGTATTAAGTCAAAAAGAAAAGAAAAAGGAAGGACAGAAAGATATCTCTGGCCAGAAGGTTGATGCAGTTTTGTATGGTGGAGGCCTCGGTTCTATCCAGGGCACCAGTTGGTCCTCTGTGCATTGCTGATTCTGAACACTGCCAGTTATGGCCCCAAAACAGAAGGATGGAAGGAAGGGAGGGAGGGAGGGAGGGAGAGAGGGAGGTCAAGGAACATGACTTTATAAACCAGAAAAATAAAGATTATGGCTTATTTTGTGTACTTCTCTCTAAATAGTAGGCTAGTAAATCTACTAAATTAGTAGATTGTAAATATTTTTATTAATACACAATAAACATAGCTCATCCAAATAAAAATAGTATTAACATGATGAAATTATAGAGGCATTTGCCCTTGCCTTAGAAATTCAGAAAAGAGGGGCCCGGAGAGATAGCACAGCGGCGTTTGCCTTGCAAGCAGCCGATCCAGGACCAAAGGTGATTGGTTCGAATCCCGGTGTCCCACTTGGTCCCCCGTGCCTGCCAGGAGCTATTTCTGAGCAGACAGCCAGGAGTAACCCCTGAGCACCGCCGGGTGTGACCCAAAAACAAAAAAAAAAAAAAAAATGAAATTCAGAAAAGAGGATCTACCAAAACTGAGCACGTTTACCATGAGATTAATTTCCTTTTTGTTTATTGATTCTGTCATTTATTAGGAGGAGCATGATGTTGGGAATTGAACCTCACCCATTCGAGGAAAATGACCTACAGATGTACCACATCCTGCGCCCATACTTCAGTTTAAAATGGAGGTTAGAATTGTGGTACGGGGCTGGAGAGATAGCACAGCGGTAAGGCATTTGCCTTGTATGCAGAAGGATGGTGGTTCGTATCCCGAGCCTGCCGGAGGCGATTTCTGAGAGTAGAACCAAGAGTAATCACTGAGCGCTGCCAGGTGTGACCCAAAAACCAAAAACCAAAAAAAAAAAAAAAAAAAGAATTGTGGTACAGACCCAGCACTTAATATAGGCTGATAAAGCCAAATAGGAGCCATCCCACAAGAAAGTCAGACTTCTAGGGGTTGGCACTCGCACAGGTCCCACCCACCCCCAAGCACCATTTCTCTCTGTTTCCTTATCCCCCTTCTCTTCCTATTACAGGTGCAATAATCAAGAATCATCAACTATGTGATGCATTTTCCTTAAATTTAATAATTAAATAAATAACCCAGAATCATATCCATCTGCTTGTGGTGCTGGCTGAGGTGACCCACACTGTGGGAACAGGGAATCTCAACATCAGGTGCCACTGGGATGACACTCAGCATGTGGGGCAGTGCTGGAGATCAAACTTCATGTCTGATAGACACACTGAGCCACGCACAGGCATCTAGTCACCCTTTTGATCTGTTTATAAGCTCTGAGGTTGCTTCTAGAAGGGTGAGGACACAAAACTGATCCATGGGGCTGTCAACTCTTCTAGAGACCAGAGTACAGGGGATGGAACTGGATCTCTAGCATGCAGGGCTGGTAGTGCTCTAGCCCTTTGAACCAGCTCCCTGGCCCCCTCATTCCATCTGGGTCCTTCTATGTAGCACTTAGCACAGACCAGTTGTCTTACTGTTTGCTGTCAGCTCCCTCCCACTGTCCCATAAGAATGTGGCATTGACTTACTCCAAAAAGTGCTCTCAATACCCAAAAGAATCAACAACAGTCTGCACGCAGAGCAGATCGCTCCGCATTTAATGGTATGCTGAAACTAGAGGATGCTCCACATCAGCCTGACATCGATGAAAGAAATGCACAGAATCTAGAGTCTTTAAATATAAGAATCTGATACCATCAATAGCTAAAGTGTGAAAAAGTTTCACTGGGACCTTGAGAATGACTCGAGTTGGACATACTGGTATGCCTGGAACCCAGAGTCGGTATTATGCCAATAAACTTCTGGGGTGAGGCCTTTTTGTAATCAGGTCAAGAATTTTTTTCCATTTTCCCCATTTTTCTGGACCTATGCAAACAACGGTGATTGCCACTATCACACCTTTACTATATTTTTTTACTCTTATCCTTTAAGGAAAAAAAAATACAACTTACTGAACTTAAAAACAAATAACTGTAGTAGAATGCCTGTCTCGAATACAGGCAGGGGGTAATGTTATACTGGTGAAGGGGGGTGTTCTGGTTATGACTGTAATCCAACTATGATCATGTTATTTAAATAAAAAATATATTAAAAAAAAAAAAAGAATGTGGCTTCCAGGCACTTCCCTTGCATGTGGCTGAAGTTGCTGCAAGCCTGATTTGAATCCCAGGCACAGCACATAATCCTGTGTACACAGAGTCAGGAATAGCCCCTGAACACCCATGGGTGTTTTTTGGTGGCCCCGAAAAAAGCACACAGCAAAAAACCTTGACTGTCCTCATTTATCAGCTTATTCTAGCACCTTACCCAGCTATCGTGCCAAGAGGTAGTCAATTTCTTTTTTGTTGTTAGCTTTTTGTTTGGGGGGCATACTTGGTAGTGCTCAGGGATTATTCCTGGCTCTCCACTCAGGAATCACTCCTGGTAGGGATCTGGGATCATATGGGTTTAAGAGATCAAACCCATGCCAGTCACATGTAAGGCAAATGCCCTACCCACTGTATTATCACTCCAACTTGATAGGCAAATTCCTTTTTTTCCTTTTTTTTCCTTTTTTTTTGGGGGGGGGCACACCCAGTGACACTCAAGGGTTACTTCTGGCTATGTGCTCCAGCTCCAAATTTCCTTTTTGTTTTGTTTTGTTTGTTTGGGGCCACACCTAGCATTGCTCAGGGGTTATTTCTGGCTCTCTACTCAGAAATTGCTCGAGGCAGGCTTAGGGAACCATATGGGATGCTGGAGATCAAACACAAGTTGGCCTCCTGCAAGGTAATTGCCCTACCCATTGTGTTATCAGTCTGGCCCCATTATGCAAATTCTTAAGGATGAAAAACTATCATAACAATGTGAATGAATGAGGGAAGTAGAAAGCCTGTCTCGAGTACAGGTGTAGGGGGGTGGGGAGGAGGGAGATCTGAGAAATTGGTGGTGGGAATGTTGCACTGGTGAAGGGGGGTGTTCTTTACATGACTGTAATCATACAACTATAATCATGTTTGTAATCACGGTGTTTAAATAAAGATTAAAAAAAGTGTGATTAAGTGAATATTAGATTCAAGGGGGTGCACTGAGGAGCTTATTCTGGTTAGAGGAGGCTAAGTATAAACATTCTTTCAGACTGCTTCTGTGACTATGTGACAATATAAGAATCCAGTGTGTTTTGTTGTTGAGTTTTGGGGGTTGTTATCTTTTAGGCCATATCCAGTTACTCCTGGCTCTTCGCTCAGGGATCATTACTCCTGGTGGGTTCAGGGGACTATATAGGAGTCAAATGCAGGTCAGCTGTATGCAAGGCACGGTTCTATCTCTGCAACCCAGGAATCTGAATAAGAGTTGATAAGAAGCTTCCTAAGTAATGGACATATTATCCACGAATGACTGATCCAAGGCTTCCTGTACTAGATAAATTCTGATGAAGTTCTAAGAACAGTTCAAAGTTCAAACTGTTTTAGAATATAAGGATTATCTGACATTTTAAAAACAGTTTTGCTTCTTTTTGTGATGCCATGCATGCCAGATATGCACCTTGTCACTGACCCATATCCCTGGTCATTGTACTATCTCTCTGACTCTAAAATTATTTTTTTTAAAGATTATTTAAAATCTTAAGAATTGGGGCCGGAGAGATAGCACAGCAGTAGGGTGTTTGCTTTGCACACAGCCAATCCAGGATGGATGATGGTTCGATTCCCAGCATTAGATATGGTTCCGAGACTGCCAGAAGCGATTTCTTTTCTTTTCTTTTCTTTTCTTTTTCTTTTTTGGTTTTTGGAACCACACTCAGTGATGCTCGGGGGTTACTCCTGGCTATGCACTCAGCTTGGGGGACCATATGGGACGCCCGGATCGAATGGAGGTCCATCCTGGATCAGCGGCATGCAAGGCAAATGCGCCACAGCTGCGTTATCGCTCCAGCACCTACCAGGAGCCATATCTGAGCACAGAGCCAGGAGTAATCCCTGAGCGCTGCTAGGTGTGACCCAAAAACCAAAAAAAGAAAAAAGTTTTGAAGAGGACCGGAGATACAGCACAGTGGTAAGGCGTTTGCCTTGCATGCAGCCGATCCAGGTTGAATGGTGATTCAAATCCTGGCATCCCATATGGTACCCTGTGCCTGCCAGAGCGATTTCTGAGGGCAGAGCCAACTCCTTTGTTGGATAACCCCTGAGCACTGCTGGGCGTGACCCAAAACCTAAAAAAAAAAGTTTCAGAGTGATAGTAGATGGGCTAAGGCACTTGGTTTGAATATAATCTACATATCTACATAGATTTGATTCCTAGCACTACATAACTCTGCTGGGAAGTCACTCCTACCTGCCGAGCCAGGAATCTCTGCCACATCCACCCAATAAAACAAAAACAAAGACCTACCTAGGTTTTTGATCTCCAAATTCATTTCTTTTACCAAGTAACTATACATTTTGTCATCTTTTCCACTATCATTGGACTTGTATATATATGAATTTACAGAAACCCAAACATATTCAACTTCCAGTTAAAAAATAAATAAGCATGTGGGCCAGAGCAGTGACACAAGCAATAGGACATTTGCCTTGCACACGCTGACCTAGACAAACTGTGGTTTGATCCCCCGGGGTCCCATATGGTCCCCTGAGCCAGTAGTGATTTCTGAGCGAAGAGCCAGGAGTCACTGGGTGTGGCCCCAAAATCAAACAATCAATCAATAAGCATGGGGGCTGGAGCTATAGCACAGCAGTAAGGCATTTGCCTTGCACGCGGCCAACCTCAGATGAACTCCGGTTCAATTTCTGGTATCCCATATGGTCCCCAAGCCTGCCAGAAGCGATTTCTGTATGCAGAGCCAGGAGTAACCTCTGAGTGCCACCTCCGGGTGTGACCCAAAAATTAAAAATAATATAAATAAATAATCATGCAATATAAAAATCTGTAGCTAACATTTTATATGATACAAGGGAATTTATAAAAGTAAATCTAGAGTTTTCTCACAGAGACATTTTTCCCCCTGTTTCTTTTTTCTTTTTCTTTTTTTATTGTATCCATATGAGATGATGTTAGCTTAATCTACTGTGGAAATCCTTTTACAATTTAATATTTATGTCTGTATAATTAACTGAATGCAGTGATGTGTGTCAATTGTTTCAAGAAAATTGGGAAAAGGAACAATTTAATCTATTTATTTTCCTTAAGCTGGCAACTTTAGAATCTTCTAGATTTTTATTGTATCTGAATTTTCAGGAAAAAATTTTACTCAACAAGAAATTTTCTCAGGCTGGAGCAGTGGCACAGAGTGGTAAGAAGTCTGCCTTCTGTGCTAGCCTCGGGCAGACCTTGGTTCCATCCCCCCCCCTGTCCCATATGGTCCCCCAAGCCAGGAGCGATTTCTGAGGGCATAGCCAGGAGTAACCCCTGAGCATCACAGAGTATGGCCCAAGAAACCAAAAACAAAAACAAAAAAAGAAATTTTTTCATCAGTAGTAAGTATACAATTGATTTTTAGTCTCTTTAAGTTTACTGTGGTTCAATTCCAACTTAACTCAATATAGTGTATTTACTTTGCATTTCCTAAAGGACATGACTTTACCATTGGTTCTTCGGGTACATTATGTCTAATAGGACAAGTCTACTTTGAACAATCTAGAGGATTAAAAATCTGTGTTTGGTTCCCTTCCTTCTTCTAAATAGGTACTTATAACACCTAGACAAACTCCTAGTTTTTCTCTTTTTTTGTTTGCCTTCTCCCCCCCCCCCACCCCCCACCCCCATGATGGTACCAAGACCAAACAGTTCATTTGGTGGAAATAAAAAACGATCAGACTTGAATACCAAATCCAAAGTCAACACTGAATAGATACCCAATCTACAACAAGCTGTACAAGTGGGGAACAGTTCAACTGGCATTACGAGGGGTAAAGAAAGGAGATACGGGATGCATACTGGGAACAGGGGTGGAGGGAGGACAACACTGGTGTTGGGAATGCCCCTCATTCATTGTCACTATGTGCCTTAAATATTACTCTGAAAGATTTGTAACTCACTTTTACCACAATAAAAATTTTTTTAAAAAAATCTGTGTTTGGAGGTTACAGAGATAGTACAATGGGAAGGGTATTTGCCTTGGGTGTGGCTGGCATGGGTTTAATTCCTGGCATCCCAATGGTTGCCCCAAAACTCCCAGGAGTAATTCCTGAGTACAGAACCCTTGAGCATTGCCAGGTATGGCTCCAAACAAAAGAAAAACAAACAAGATAAAACTAACTGTGCTGGTATTAACCCACTCAACTCACTGAATATGTTTACCCCAACAGCCTGAATGAATACAGAGAAAATCCTCCCCCTGGCAAACATTAAGATTCTGTTTCCATCATGGTACCTTCAAATACCATTAAAAAAGAGAGAAAAAAATTAAGGGGGTCGGGGCTGGTGGGTAGGGCATTTGTCTTGCACACAGCCAACTTGGTTCCATCCTTAGCACCCCTTATGGCCCCTGAGCCCCACCAGGAGTGATTCCTGAGTGCAGAGCCAAGAGTAAACTCAAAAAGTTTTGGTATGGCTCAAAAACTAAAGAAAACAAAATTAAGGAGGTAGCAAGCAGGTAAGTTCTTGCTTTGCATATAGCTGACTGTGTTTGATCCCTGGCATCCATATGTTTCCCTAACCCCCACCATGAGTGATCTCTGAGTGCAGAGCCAAGAGTCAACTCTGAAGATCACTGAATGTGGTCCACAAAAACAAAAATAAAAGAATCTAAGAAAGAATAAAAGGTATCAGAGATAATACAGAGATTACAGTGTTTGCCTTATACATGGCTGACCCAGGTTCAATTCAGGCACATCCTGAGCCCCACCAAGAATAATCCCTAAATTCAGAGTCAGAAATAAGCCCTGATTACTGTCATGTGTTTCTTCACCCTCAAAAGTAACAAAAAAGGGGCCAGCCAGAGCAATAGTACAGTGGTAGGGCATTTGCCTTGTATGTGGCCGACCAGGAGCAGACCCGGGTTCAATTCCTGACATCCCAGATGGTCTTCCAAGCCTGCCAGGAGTGATTTCTGAGCACAGGGCCAGGTGTAACCCCTGAGAGCCACCGCTGTATGTGGCCCAAAATCCTAAATAAGTAAATTTAAAAAATAGTATAAAAATTCCGCACTCATGGGGCTGGAGAGATAGCATGGAGGTAAAGCGTTTGCCTTTCATGCAAGAGGTCATCGGTTCGAATCCCAGCGTCCCATATGGTCCCCTGTGCCTGCCAGGAGCAATTTCTGAGCATGGAGCCAGGAGTAACCCCTGAGCACTGCCGGGTGTGACCCAAAAACCACAAAAAAAAAAAAAAAAAATTCCGCACTCATTTGCTGCTACTGACTTAATTCACCTCTCCATATGCTATTTTTGTCCATATTAGTAATCATCCTATAATCAAGTAAAGCATGATGTATTAACTCTACTGGCTTTATTTTTATTTCTGTACAGATATTGTATACCAGTGGAATTCAATCATCATTATGTCAATGATGATGCTATATTCCTTATCCATACATGAATAAACATTTTAATTAAATTCATACTATGCCTGTAATTTAGAGATTTTGTCCTTTTTTGCTTTCTGTTTTCACTTTATACTAATAATTTTCAGTAGCTAAATAGATCATGTGATAATATTCTATAAATTAAAGAAAAACTTTCTTGGTCGGAGAGATAGCATGGAGGTAAGGCATTTGCCTTGCATACAGAAGGACAATGTTTGGAATCCCTGCATCCCATAAGGTCCCCTGAGCCTGCCAGGGGCGATTTCTGAGCATAGATCTAGGAGTAACCCCTGAGCACTGCCGGGTGTGACCCAAAAAGCAAAAAGCAAAAAAAAAAAACAAAAAACCTTTCTGCGGAAAAATTAGGCATTTCACTCTTGTCTTGTGGAGACTGTCAAACATAAGAGCTAGAGATCTATCTTACTTGTTTCTAAAGCAAATGCTGGGCCAAAGAAATTGAAGACTGTCACATCTCGATTACATTTCAACCATATTTAAAGTCTGTTCTCCCAAGCATGAGTAATCCGGGTGTGCCAGGAAGCACATAATGTGCATTATAATGCTAGGGTTGTGCTTGCGTCAAGAGAAGCCTGGAGAAACAGGAAAGCAGTCATAGCCAATGGCCAGTCTGGCCTGAGTAGAAGGCCTGGGGAAGTTTTGTTCCTGAGACCGGTTCTAAGCTGGGTCCCCCAAACATATCTGAACCAGTAGCTGACTGCACTTCGACAGCAGAACCCCACTTGCTTGGTTCCCCATGTTGCATCACCAGGACCTCAAACAATGCCAATCAAGTCCCAGGTCACACCTGGTGATGTTCAGGGTTTAGTCCCGGCTCTGTGCTCAGAGATCACTCCTGGCTTGCTCAAGAGAACCATACATATTTGGTGCTTATGTTCTATACACTCACACATGTAGAGTATTGAGCTTCTAATTACAATTCTTAGGAGTGTCTTCTGTGGGAATATTGTAGGATATATAAATACAGCTGTTCTTATGGGGCTACTCCTAGTTGAGTGCTCCTAGGACCCTCTAGAATCTAGAGTTGTGGTGCTAGAAATCGTCCCCAGAGCCTCACATGTGCAAGGCGGGTGATCTGCCAGAGCCAGCTCCCTAGCATTCTGATTATTTTAAGGTTCTTAGAATAAACTGACCTTCAGCAAAGCTGCAGTAATTTACAGAGTTTCCTGGTAGTACATCAAACTCTTATTCACTTAATTTTTTTTACACTTTATTTATTGATGGATTGATTGGTTGTTGGGCCACACCCAGCGGTGCTCAGGAATCACTCCTGGTTCTGCCCTCAGAAATTAGCCCTGGCAGGCTGGAGACCATAGGGGTTTCGGGAATAGAACCAGGTCCCTCCCGGGTTGGCTGCATGCAAGGCAAAAGGATGTGACAGGGGCCAGAGATAGTCTAGCAGGCAAGGTGCACCCTTCATACAGCTGACTCTGGCTCAATCTCCAGTACTGCATATGGTTCTGAATCCCACCAGGAGTGATCCGTAAATACAGAGCCAGGAATAAGATCTGAGCTGCCAGGTAAAGCCCAAATAAATTAAATGATAAAGTGCTGCTCCAGGAGCCAGAGAGATAATTCAATAGGTTAAGTGCACTCATTACATGTGGGAGACCCAAACTCAATCCAAGCTACCATATGGTCCCCAGAACCTTTGGAAGTGCCCTCTGAGCTTAACTCACAATGTTGATAATACCAATAATCAAATAAACAATGGCCTCTGTAACAGAATAACTCAAAGTCACCACAGGTTTAACATATTAAATTATTACATTTCTCCGATAAAAAATAGCAGCTATATCTTTTCTTTAGTCATTTATTTTGGTTTGGTGGCCATTCTTGGCAATGCTCAGGGCTTACTCCTGGTTCTGTACTCAGAAATCACTCCTAGCAGTGCTTGGGGGACCATATAGGAATCTGGGGATTGAATCCGGGTCTGCCATCTGTAAGTCAAACGCTTTACTCAATGTGGTATTTGCTCTGACCCTTCTTTGACTTTTTTTTTTTTTTTTTTTTTTTTTTTGGTTTTTGGGCCACACCCAGCGGTGCTCAGCAGTTACTCCTGTCTGTCTGCTCAGAAATAGCTCCTGGCAGGCATGGGGGGCCATATGGGACACCGGGATTCGAACCAACCACCTTTGGTCCTGGATCGACTGCTTGCGAGGCAAACGCCGCTGTGCTATCTCTCCGGGTCCGACTTTTTTTTTTTTTTTTAACAATCACATGACTCACGAATACCTGAAGTTTAGACCTGCTAGCCACCTCTACTCATTCACGGTCCATTTCTAGTAGGCACACAGTAAAACTCTTGCACACTGCAGGCAAATACAAACATAAACATAAACTGGCAGATTTTGAGGTAAGTAGTGGTGCCAGGGACTGAACCCAGTGCCACATATGCAAGACCACTGCTCTACAACTGAGCACATACCAGCCTCAGTAATGGCCTTTTGCTTTGATTTTAGGATTGGGGGGAGGGGTTTTCCACACCTAGTAGTAATTAGAGCTTACTCCTGGCTCTCTGCTCAGGGATCACTCCTGGTGGGGCTCCAGGAACCATATATGCTGACAGTTCTCAAACCAAGGTTGGTGTGTGCAAGAAAAGTGCCCTCCCCACTGTACTTTCTACTTCTAACCTGACCTTTCTTTCTATTTTTTTTTTGTCATACTTGGTGGTGCTCAGACTCCTGGCTCTGTGCTCAGAAATTGCTCCTGGCAGACTCAGGGCACCCTATGGGTTGCAGGGATTGGAACCACCATCTGTCCTGGTTCAGCTGCGTGCAAGGCAAACACCCTACCGCTGTGCTATCTCTCCAGCCCCTTTTTCTTAAAGCTCAATTTAGCAATATCAATATCAAAATCTAAAGAATTATCAAACCCTTTAAGTTAGTATATTGTACTCAGTCTTTAACATACTAAACTGATGAGAATAAGATAAACAACTATGTACAAAGATTTTCAGGGTGTTAGCTATTTCATCAGTATCAGGGCATGACAAACTACAGTATGATTGAAAATAAAGAAGAGAAACACATGCAGAGAAAATGAAGAAGGTATACTACAAAATGTTAATTAAGTTGTCTGAGGGATGGATACTTTATCTCTTTTTCCCTTTTTGGGTATCCTCCAACTTCTTTCTTTTTTGTTTTTGTTTTTGTTTTTGGGTAACACCTAGCAGCGCTCAGGGGTTACTCCTGGCTCTATGCTCAGAAATCGCTCCTGGCAGCCTCGGGGGACCATATGGGATGCCGGAATTTGAACCACCATCCTTCTGCATGCAAGACAAATGCCTTACCTCCCTGCTATCTCTCCAGCTCAACTTCTTAACAATAAACTTGTAGGGCCGGAGAGGTTGGCTGAGCTGTAAGGCATGTGCCTTGCTGGTGCTAGCCTAGGACGGACCTTGGTTCGATCCCCCAGTTGTCCCATATGGTCCACCAAGCCAGAAGCAATTTCTGAGCATATAGCCAGGAGTAACTCCTGAGCGTCACCGGGTATGGCGCAAAAATAAATAAATAAATAAATAAATAAACACTGTAAACTCAGTAATCAAATAGAAAAGCAAAGGAACATATAAAAATGTGTGCTATCATGAAACTTAATTTAATTGTTAATATATTGGCTTGGGGGGGGTGATACTCAGTGATGACAGGGGATCAAATCAGGCGTGGCTGTATACAAGGCCTTCCTCCAGTTCTAACCTTTAACTGTATATGATCTTCACAGTTCAGCTCACACTGTTAATGGAAGTTGTTCATCCAAAGGATTGTAATTTACTTACTTAAAAAAAAAAAGACTTGCCTCTAAATGTTGCCCATAATTTCTGGATAGTTCATGGAAGTATTTGCCTTTCTTTGGGATAATTTATCTGAGCTTTTAACTGCACGTAACTTTGCAATAAAAGATATTTTGCTCAAATAAAAGCAATTAAGAGTGACAGAAGGTGGATGAAAGGAAAAGGATTAGTCATTTCTTCTCCATTTCATTGCCCCTGTAGTGGACATTTAGAAACAGCACAGGGAAAAGAAAATGGGCTGAAGCCTCCTGAATCACTTGTTTATTCATTTAAAAAATATTCAGAAGCTGTTACGAATGTTGACATAATAACTAGAGCCACAAACAAGTTTCCCCTTTTCCTTCTACTAATCTCTCTCCCTGCTTCCTTCCAAGGAACCGAGTCAAGACAGATGTATAAGCAACCCTAATACTTCACAGAAATTCTATGAGGGCTACAGGTAAAACTGCATCACTGGGGGTGGGAAGCTGAGAATCTACCTAGTATGACAAGGGACTCAAAAGAAAGGAAACCCATAGGATGCAAATTTGGGAGGGTTCATGTTTGGGGAAAGGATAAGTGACCCCAGTCTCCTCTCCCTCAGAGGAAGCAATATGCCACTGCCTCCCACAGCTTTTTTTCCCTGCACTTTCAAATACATGAATTAGAGGGCCAAGGAGACAGTACAGGGTAGTAAGGAGCTAGTTTTGCATGGAGCAGACCCCCTGATTTGGTCCCCAGTACCGCACGTGGTCCTCCAAGCACCACCAGGGGTCACTCCTGAGCAAAAAGTCAAGAGTCAACCCTGAGCCCCCAAACAAAAAAAAGAATAAAACAAAATCAAAACAATGAAACAGGATTTTTATTAAATGGTCACAGAGGGGCCGGAGAGATAGCATGGAGGTAAGGCATTTACCTTTCATGCAGAAGGTCATCGGTTCGAATCCCGGCGTCCCATATGGTCCCCCGTGCATGCCAGGAGCAATTTCTGAGCACGGAGCCAGGAAAAACCCCTGAGCACTGCCGGGTGTGACCCAAAAACCACACACACACACACACACACAAAAAATGGTCACAGAGATCACAATTTGTGTGAAAGCATTCTATCTACCCAAGGGTTTGTTCCCTAGGTGTTTTTACTGTGGGGACATGGGGAAAAGTTAGAATGTTCCTATTCTAATGTAATGGAGAAACAATGAAAGCAACAATAAACTCTCCCAACTGAAATGAAATTTCTAAAAGAAGTATCCCAAGAAAGTCAGAGGAAATGACAGGAGGCAGGAAGAGTCTCTAGTTGGGATGCTATAACACAGCCTTGAGCCTCACCCCCCCAAGAGGCCTTGATGGCTACACATTACGCCCCTATTTCTTCACGGCATAATGATACAGCCTTTAGGACCCTTAGACCACCAGTTCTCTATGCTCTAGCCACACTCCCTTGCTCTTCTTGAAGATGACCTTTGCATTCATGGTTAGCTGGAGCGATAGCACAGCAGTAGGGCTTTTGCCTTGCGCACAGCTGACCCAGGACAGACCTTGATTCAATCCCCGGAGTCCCATATGGTCTCCCAAGCCAGGAGCTATTTCTGAGTGCATGGCCAGGAGTAACCTCTGAGCGTCACTGGGTGTGGCAAAAAAAAAAAAAATGGGGGGGGCCGGGCGGTGGCGCTGGAGGTAAGGTGCCTGCCTTGCCTGCGCTAGCCTAGGACGGACCGCGGTTCGATCCCCCGGCGTCCCATATGGTCCCCATATGTTGCCAGGAGCAACTTCTGAGCGCATAGCCAGGAGTAACCCCTGAGCGTCACAGGGTGTGGCCCAAAAACCAAAAAAAAAAAAAGAAAAGAAAAAAGAAAAAGATGACCTTTGCATTCTTGGAAACTCACATTCCACAGTTCACTCCTTCCTGGCATTCACAGGACCCCTCTTGCTCAAAGTGCTCTGGAGAAGACTGTCCTCCCATTGATTCTACAGGCATAAAGGGAGCAGGCTTGAACCAGGCTATGTCCCTCACACACAACCAGGAAACCAAGGCAGGCAGCCCCCAACTCGCCTTCTTGCAAGGACAAACGGGAGGCCCACAAATGAGGAGAGTCACTCGCCCTTGGAGAAAACCTAATCCCCAAGAATTGGTGGCACCACAGGAAGTATGGCTTTGACTCTGAGGGTAGTAGGAAGCCAGTGGAGCATCTCAAGCAAAGGACTGATGTTCTCTGAGTAACCCCAGAGGAAATGGATTGTGTGGGAGGAAAAAAAAAAGGAAATTAAGAGGAGAGTCGGGAACTTCAAAAGATCTGAGTAAGAACCTTGGACCAGGGTAGTGGCTGTGAAAATGAAATTGTTTGTTTTGGATGGAAAAAATACTGGAAGTTTATCAGTAGCACTTGCCAATGTCCTAAATAGAATGAAGAAAGACTAGGCTAGAGGCTGAAGTGACAGAACAAGTACAGTGTAGAGTGACTGTCTTACATGCCATGACTCAGGTTTGATTCCCAGCATCCCAGGTTCCCACACCTGTCAGGAATGACCTGAGAGCAGAACCAGCAGTGAACACTGAGCATCATCAGGGGTGACCCCTCCCCCAAAGAAGAAGACAGGTTTGGGGTTGTTTCCCATTTCTACTCCCTTCCTATAAACAGCCTCTTGAAAGATTCCTGCTCTCCCCCTTGGCCACTGTCCTGGGCTGACAGCCATTGCCTGCAAAGGCCTCTGGGAAGAGGGAGCCAGGCAACCTTGCTCTCCATAACCTGCCATTTCCTGAGCAGCTTCTGGGTGCCAAGAGCCTGTTCCTCACTCTCGCAGCCCCTGACTGTGTCCTCGACCACCCCCAACCCCAGCTCCTCTGCTCTGTCATGTCTCTCCTAGATACACTCAGTCTCTGCAGGTCCAGACCTGCCTGCTCCAGCTCTGAAAGGGAACCTGACCTAGTCTACACTGAGGCAAACTCTCTCCCTCCACCTCACCTATTCGTACCGCCACTCTGAGGGCATTCCAGGGGCTCCCACCCCATCCCTGTGCCCTTCTCCCATCTGATCCAACACCACATTCCTGCTGCCTCCCCCTGAACCTTGTCACTAACAGCCCTGTGCTGTTATGGCTGTGGGCACTGGTACATGCGTTCCCTGCTCTGACTCTTGGCTTTAAGTCTGAGAATTCAATCTGTGAATTTGAAGGCCAGATAATTTCCAACACCCATGCGGAGTCGCCTTGTTTTTTCTCTCTTGTATCTAAATGAAGGTCCTTCTTGTCACTAGACTTGAATCAACTTCATAAAGAAATTATTTTGTTTGTCTAATTTTATTTTGTCTAATTATTTTGTTTGATTTTGTTTTGGGGCCATCTCTGTGGTGCTCAGGGATCACTCCTGACCAGCTCAGGGAGCCAGAAGTGATGCTGGGACGGAACCTAGGTCGGCCTCAAGCAAGGACAGTGCCACTGTACAATCACTCCAGCCCCGGCTGTTTAATTCTTTTTTTTTTTTTTTTTACGGCACCTATTTTTAAAATTAATATATTTATTTAAACATCTTGGTTACAAATATGATTGTAGTTGGGTTCAGTCATGTAAAGAACACCCCCCCTTCACTAGTGCAACATTCCCACCACCACTGTCCCAAATCTCCCTTCTCCCCACTCCACCCCAGCCCGTACTATAGACAGGTTTTCTACTTCCCTCATTCATTTTGTTATGATAGTTCTCAGTGTAGTTATTTCTCTAACTGCACTCACCACTCTTTATGGTGATCTATGTCTAATTCTTAAGTTTATATAATAGTTAGCAGTCAGTGCCTGGTAGGCAATAAATACTGCTATGGAATAGTAAACCTATTTTATAATTTTTTTTTTTTTAAATGAGAAGGATTTTATTTTATTTTATTTATTTTTTGGTTTTTGGGTCACACCCGGCATTGCTCAGGGGTTACTCCTGGCTGTCTGCTCAGAAATAGCTCCTGGCAGGCACGGGGGACCATATGGGACACCGGGATTCGAACCAACCACCTTTGGTCCTGGATCAGCCGTTTGCAAGGCAAATGCCGCTGTGCTATCTCTCCGGGCCCTATTTTATAATTTTTAATTATTTTTTTTTATTTTGGGGTCATATCAGTTGTGCTCAGGGCTTATTGCTGGTTCTATGCTCAAGGCTGACTCCTGTTTACTATCTGTTTTGTCCATGATAAATCTAGTCTTAAACACTTAAATATTTTTGACATTAGAGTTATTTATTACTTTATGAAGAAAATCATAACCTCAGATTATGAATTGGAGGCATTCAAATGGAAATGCCAGTACTAGGTTGGAGAGAAAGCACAGTGAGTAGGGCTTTTGCTGTGCATGCAGTTGACCTAGGTTTGACCCCCCCATTATTGCATAGGGACTCCAAGTCCCTCCAGAACAACCCCTGAGCACAGAGCCAGGAATAAGTTCTGGGCACTGTCAGATGTGACCCTCCCCAAAATCAACTATCCCCACCACCAGATACAACCTATAGATTCAATATAAAGTCACTATCAAAACCCCAATAGCATTTCTCAAAGAACTAAAACAATCCTAAAATGTGTGGGAAACCACAAAGAATGTCAAATTACCAAAGTCACCCTCAGAAAGAAAAACAAAGAAATGGAGCTCTGTGGTTCCAAATTATATTATAGAACCAGAGTCATTTAGAAATCATGCTACTGGGCCAGAGCAATAGCACAGCTCGTGGGACACTTGCCTTGCAGTCAACAAGGGACCCACCTGGGTTTGATCCCTAGCATCTCATATGGTCTCTCAAGACTGCCAGGAGCAATTCTTGAGTGCAGAGACAGGAGTAACCACTTAGTACAAGTGGGTATGGCCCCAAAACAAACAAATCATGCTACGGGGCCGGAGCGGTGATGCAAGCGATAGGGCTTTTTTTTTTTTTTTTTTTTTTTTTGGGCCACACCCGGCGGTGCTCAGGGGTTACTCCTGGCTGTCTGCTCAGAAATAGCTCCTGGCAGGCACGGGGGACCATATGGGACACCGGGATTCGAACCAACCACCTTAGGTCCTGGATCGGCTGATTGCAAGGCAAACGCTGCTGTGCTATCTCTCCGGGCCCGGCGATAGGGCTTTTGCCTTGCACGCGCTAACCTAGGAGCTAACCTAGGATGGACCGTGGTTCTAGCCCCCAGCATCCTGTATGATCTCCCAAGCCAGGAGCAATTTCTGAGCGCATGCTCAGGAGAAACCCCTGAGCATCATCGGGTGTGACCCAAAAAACAAAAGAAAAATCATACTACTTTTATGAAAATATGGAGGTCAAGGGAACAGAAATACATGCAGTCAATTCATTTCTCACAAAGGAATCAAGATTGGGAGGAAAACTATCTCTTCAAACAGCAGTGCTGAAAAGACTAGACAACCGCTGACAAGAAATGAAACTGAAGTTGCAGCTTCTCTACGAAATAAATTCAAAGCGGATTAAGGACTTGCACATAAGACCTGAAACCATGAAACTCCTAGAAGAAAACATAGGCAATAAATTCCTTGATGTGGGTCTTGGCAATGGAATTTATTTTGGACTAGACTTCAAAAGCAGAGGCAACAAAAGCAAAAATAAACAAGTGAGCCAACATCAAAAACTGCAAATGCTTCTGTACAACAAAGGCAGCCATCCACAAAATGAAAAGGCAACCAAGTGGGAGAAAATATTTGACCATCCGATTAGGGGGCAATATCTAAAATATGTCCAGAACTTTTACAACTTAGTAATAGAAAGAAAAATGGGGCCGGAGAGATAGTATGGAGGTAGGATGTTTGTCTTGTATGCAGAAGGATAGTGGCTCGAATCCCAGCATCCCATTTGGTCCCCAGAGCCTGCCAGCAGTGGTTTCTGAGTTTAGAGCCAGGAGTAACCCCTGAGCGCTGCCAGGTGTGACCCAAAAACAAAAACAAAAACATAAAAATAATAATAGAAAAAACTAGGGTGTTGTTTAAAAATGGGTTGAAAATCCAAATAATTTTTGTTTTATTCTGTTTGGGATTGGGGCCACACCTGGCAGTGTTCAGGGCTTACTTCAGGTTTCTGTGCTCAGGGATGCCTCCTGGCAGGGCTTGGGGGAACTTATGGACTACCCAGGATACAGCCTAGGTCAGTCATATGCAAGGTAAGTTCCTCACCTGCTCCACTCTTGCTCTGGCCCTGGGACCCAGGTCTAAATAGACTTTATCCCAATGGAGACAAATATATATTCCAAGTAGATTATGAAAGGATTATCAGTATCACCAATCAATGGGAAATGTAAATCGAAACAACAATGAACAACAATCTTGCCTCTGCTAGAATGGCTATTATGAAAAAGACAAGAAATCGAATGTTGGCAGGATGTGGAAAACAGGAAGCTCTTTGGCAACTCTGGGTGGGGGTGGGGTGGGGTGGGGGGGGTGAATTGGTGTAGCCTCTGTAGAAGACAGTACAGCAGATGCTCAAAAATGAGGACTACCAGGCCCAAAGAGATAGCACTGCGGCGTTTGCCTTGCAAACAGCCGATCCAGGACCAAAGGTGGTTGGTTCGAATCCCGGTGTCCCATATGGTCCCCCGTGTCTGCCAGGAGCTATTTCTGAGCAGACAGCCAGGAGTAACCCCTGAGCATCACCGGGTGTGGCCCAAAAACCAAAAACCCCCCAAAAATAATAATAATATGAGGACTACCACAAACACATGATCAATGGTAACTAAATACATTGGATATTTGTATCAGTGGGGAAAAAAAGGATTGGGGAGAAGGTCAAAGGACTGAGGTATATTTGCATGCAGGAGCCTCACATTCTGTGGTACTGCAAGTTCCCAAGAGCACGACCTGCAGTGACCTCGATGCACTGTTCCAGGAGTAACCCATAAAATCACACACACACACACACACACACACACACACACACACACACACACACACACAGGATATCTGTACTTAATAATTGATGAAGAATGAAATCTTCTAACAACATGGACAGACTTGGAGGGATCTATGCTTAGGGAAATAAGTAAAAGATGAATACCATATGATCTTACTTAGACTAAAATTCAAAAAAATCATGTAACAATCTTTTCCAAAACCAAGCTTATCAAGGTAGACAATAATAGATGCGTGGTTGCCAGGGACAAAGGTGTTGAATTGGCAAAATGGGTCACAGAATTCAAATGGTACAAACTTCCAATTATAAAATGATTAAGTCCAGCAATATAATATTCAGAATTATGACTGTAAGTTAATAATATAGTTATACAGCAAGCTGGAAAGAGAGCTCAGTGGGTTGGGCTGGAGTGAATGTGTTGAATATAGAAACCCCAAATTTGATCCCTGACAAAGCATGTCTGCCTGTTGTTGGACCCTGGTGGCTTCTGAGCACTGCTGGAGAGGGCCTCGGAAAACAACAATAGTAATAATACTGTGTGAAAAATTTGAAAGTTGGTAAAAAAAATAGATATTAAAAGCAATACAAGAAAAAACGTGTAATAATGATGGAAGGTGAATGATCTTACATATACATTTGTGGTCATTATTTTAAAATATATACAAACATTGAATCATGTCAAGAACTAGGCTTAATATGTTTGTTTTCTTTTTACTTTTTTTTTTTTTTTTTTTTTTGCGTTTTTTGTTTGGTTTTGGGCCATACTCATGGGGTTAGTCCTGTCTCTCCACTCAGTAATCACTCTTGGCATGCTTGGGGGGCCATATGGAATGGGTCACATGCAAGGCAAATTTACTATCCACTGTGGTATCGATTCAGCCCCTAATCTCATGCCATATGTCTGTATTTCTCAATTTCAAAAATGTCACAGAATGCAAATCACTGTGAGATCACCCCATGCCTGTTTGGGTTGGTTCTTATTAAGAGAAGGCACGAGAGCAAGAGTTGGCAAGGATGTGGAGAAAATGCATTTGCTGCCCTGTATACTTGAGATTATGATTTTGTTGGTCAATTATACTTCAACAAAGCTTATTAAATATTAAAAAAAAGAATATTCTAGGGCCCGGAGAGATAGCACAGCGGTGTTTGCCTTGCAAGCAGGCGATCCAGGACCAAAGGTGGTTAGTTCGAATCCCGGTGTCCCATATGGTCCCCGGTGCCTGCCAGGAGCTATTTCTGAGCAGACAGCCAGGAGTAACCCCTGAGCACCGCCGGGTGTGCCCCCCCCCCCACAAAAAAAGAATTTTCTAAAGACAGGGTTTTAAACCATTAGTTTGCAAAAGCAATATTCTTGAAAAAGCTTCAAAACATTCTTGAATTAATATCTCAGTGTATTCACAAGACATGTCTTGTGCTAAACTATTTGAGAAATTATTTGCCAACAGAAAAAAGTTCCAAAAATAATAACATGCATCTGCTAACATTGAAGGTTATTATTCTTCTATCTATATCATAGCTTCTTTTTCTTTTTCTTTGTGTTTGGGCCACACCTAGCAGAGCTAAGGTCTTACTTCAGACTGTGCTCAGGGATCACTCTTGATAGGTGTCAGAATGCTAGGGATTAAAGCGGAGTCAGCCCCCATGTAAGTGCTCTCCCTGCTGAACTATCACCCCAACCCCCCACATCATAGTTTCTTAAAGTATAACTGGAAAACAAATTGCCTAGTATGTGAACATCACTGACATTCTTAAACACATTCTGTTAGAAGAAAAAATATATTTCTTTATGTGCTTACTGCCATTTATCACTTAGGAATAGGATGATAGCAGGAAAACCCAAAAATTTCTCTAATTCTTATGTTTCAGGGAAACAATGTGAGGAAGAAGGCAATATACTAAATTCCTTTAATTTTCACGTGAACTACAAAGATCATCTAAGCATCACACAGAGAAAAAATAATCAGTCTTTCATGTTATACAATTTTCTTCCCTTGGAAAAGTCAGTGTACATATTCTCAAAGTAAGATCTATGCACTATCTATGTTGAAAACTGTACACAAATAGCTGAGCCCAATTATATCCACACTTTGCCCTCCCAGAAAATCACAAATAGGACATGGGAAGATTTAAAAAAAAAAAAAAAAAAAAAAAAGGAACAAGTAAAAATAGAAATCCTTGGAAGACTCTAGGAAAAAAAATTTTAAAGGGTAAATAAAAAATAGAAATCCTTTGATCCCATGCATGTGGTTGGCCTAGCTCTGGCTGCTGAGCCCTCCATGGGCAGCAGGCTGGGTAGGACTCCTCGCGCTGTTGGTCTGGGCGCTTCCCTATTCTGGGCTTCCAAAGTCAAAGATGACCCAGCAATCAGGCAAACAAGTGTTTTCACGTTTCTGCAAAGAAGTAAATCAGAAACCCAGGACATGGGTCTGGATCCCAAGTGGTAAGGCCAGGACCAGCTAGAAGGCACAGTGCCAGCCCTGGGTCTGCAGACATACTCATGTTTGCCTTCTTGTGTCATCACTGCCAGCAAGATCACCTCTCTAAAGGAAGCAGTCAGCACACTTGTTTTATGAAATGAGATTACTGGGATGAAGAGAGTACGGAGGTAAATTGTGTGCCTTTGTAAATGGTGAAGGGGGCTTTGATGCCTGACTCCCAACTCCATATATTCTTCTGTCCCTGCCAGGAGTGATCTCTAAACATAGAGCCAGGAAAAAGCCTTGAGCATTGTCACCAGTTGAGCACCTCCCAAACTGAGATACTATTCTGCCTTTTAGGTTGTATGGAGAATTAACCAAGGCCAAATATGTGACATTTCTGGCACAAAATAGAGTCAACTAATTAGAAGCAGTGGTCACCCTGTGGTATGTGGATGCTGGCTAACTAATTTGTGTGTTGGTACATTCTTTACACACATGTAGACAAGGCAAACAGAAGATCCTTTTGGGTTATGCAGCTTTAGAGATCAGACATCTTGGTCGATGTCATGAGCTACATTCCCCACCAGACAGCACAGGACCATCCCTCTCATGCAGCCATTTAGGAGCTGCTACTGATCCATCTGCAACAATGATTTATTATTCAGTCCTTCTACATCTGGTTCTGTTCTCAGGGGCTACTTCTTTTTTATTTTTTTTCTTTTTAAATTTTTTTTTTATTGAAACCATTGTGATATACAAAAACCTTCATAGTTGAATTTCAGATACACAGTGAGTCAGGGCCATTACTAGGACCAGTGTCATATCCCTCTACTAATGAACCCAGAGTGCATCCTATACAACCACCCTTTTCCCCCTGGACCACCAGTAGAACAGGCCCACGTAAGTTTAGATTGTTAAAGTTTAGGTTTCTTGATTTTTTTAAATATATTTTTTATTTAAGTAACATGATCATAGTTGGGTTACAGTCACAAACAGAACACCTCCCCCTTCATCAGTGTAACATTTTCCCCTCCCCCTTCCCATCCCCTTCCTGTATTCAAGACAGGCATTCTACTATAATTATTTGTTTTTAAGTTCAGTAAATTGTATTTTTTTTCCTTAAAGGAAAAAATATAGTAAAGTTTTGATAGTGGCAATCGCCATTGTTTGCATAGGTCCAGAAGAATGGGGAAAATGAAAAAAAAAATTCTTGACCTGATTACAAAAAGGCCTCACCCCAGAAGTTTATTGGCATAAGACCGACTCTGGGTTCCAGGCATACCAGTCTGTCCAACTCGAGTCATTCTTCGTGGTCCCGGTGGAACTTTTTCACACTTTAGCTATTGTTGGTATCAGATTCTTATATTTAAAGACTCTGGATTCTGTGCATTTCTTTCATCGATGTCAGGTTGATGTGGAGCATCCTCTAGTTTCAGCATACCATTAAATGCCGAGCAATCTGCCCTGCAAGCAGGCTGTTGCTGAGTTGTCTGGGTATTGAGAGCACTCTTTGGAGCAGAGATCCTCAAACTTTTTAAACAGGGGGCCAGTTCACTGTCCCTCAGACCATTGGAGGGTCTGACTATAGTAAAAACAAAACTTATGAACAAATTCTTATGCACACTGCATATATCTTATTTTGCAATGAAGAAACAAAACAGATACAAATACAATATGTGGCCCACGGGCCATAATTTGAGGACCACTACTTTGGAGTAAGTCAATGCCAAAGCAGTGGTAGGTCTTCCCTGGTAGAGGCTTGGATCCTGGTAATGTTATAGACAATTGTGGTTGTTTCCATAGATGGTTTCCATTGTTCAGGTGTGTGTGGGAAATGCCCATTCTTCTGAGGCCTAAGCCAAATCATTATGCCAATGTTCAGGGTATAAGGCCTAATTGCATTACCAAATTTGTATTCCCATCTCTATTAGATAAGAACTTGTTTGCATATGTATTATTTTCCCATTTTAATGTGCCTATGCAAAAGAGAAGCAATGCCAAAAGATATTGTTGGTGCATCTGGGGGCCGACAAATAAAGTCCAACATTACCCGTAACTTGGTTCAAACATGAAATATATATATAGATACTCTTCTACCAGTATTGCATATAAAAGAGATCTCAAAGGGGGAAAATCAAATAACAAAACCAGTGGGCAAAATTGTCACTTTATAAGGATGTTCAAAAAGAGTTATAGATGTTAAGGGAATACATCTGAGATATACAAAGGAGATACACGTGTCCCTCTTATGTTTTAGAAATAGTCAAGAGGGAGGGTGTTGTTTCTGAGACACCACTTTGGTCTGTGATTTGGACAAGCGAAGAGCACATGGATCCATGTCCTTCCCGTGTTGCCTGCTGAAATTTCCGACTCCCCAGAGGCGTTTGCTTCCTAATTGCTGGAAGTTGGAAGTTCACCAGTCCCCTCCCAGCCCCTTGCAGGAATTAGGAAGCCTGGGGTCTCTTTTAAATTGCACCTCACTGGAACACACTTGCTGGGACCCTGAGCAGGTGTCCAGGAATAACCCTGGGAACTGGGAAGAAGGAGAGAGAAGGTTGTCGGGGGCAGCCGAGGCTGCATCTTCCCCTTAGCTTGGCCAAAAAGCCTACAGTGTCGAGCCTTGCCGTGATGTGTTGCCTGCTGAAACTTCAGACTCCACCCGAAAAATTACTGTGAAAGATATATAATCTACCTTGGCAAAAACAAAAATCATTAGTACAGAAAAATGGTTAACTGTGGGATAAAAAGAGATGGGAATGAGGGAGTAAGGAATAACACAAGCTCCTGGATGGCTTTCAGATTATGACAAACAAATGAAACACAATGATATCTAAATTTTTGTCAATATGTCACACTAGACAGGTTTAGTAAGGAAAGTTCCCTGGTAATTCCTAAAGCCAGAAACTATTATGCTGCTATTCCCACCTTGCTGGCTTGCCAGGCATGTGGCCCAGGGGAAGCTCTGGAGTTCCAGAGGAAGGAGGTAGAGGGATGCTGGGGTGACCCATGTCCCGCACCCCTTCCTAGGCCTGGTTAAAGAGGCCTTTGGCATGGCGGAGGGCCGCTAAACCCTCAGGGGCTACTTTTACTGGTGCTTAGGAGACCTTCTGGTACTGGGAATGAAACCACTTCACTCAGTCCATGGAACCATATTTTGGTTTTGGGCCATACCAAGTGATGCTGAGGGCTTAATTCTGACTCTGTGCTCATCAGTTTTCACTCCTTTTTAGTTTTTGGGTCACACCTGGCAGTGCTCAGGGATTACTCCTGGCTCTACTCTCAGAAATCACTCCTGGCAAGCTTGGGGGACCATATGAGATGCTGGGATTTAAACCAGTGTCCTTCTGCATGCAAGGCAAATGCCCTATCTCCATGCTATCATGCTATCTCTCTTCCCCTCCTCCCCCCAGTTTTCATTTCTGACAGGTCTTGGGGGAACCAAAAGCTTGGTGCTGGAGATTGTAGTAGGTCAGATTCATAAAAGGCAAGCTCCCTATCCACTGCACTCTCAGACTTCTAATATTTCTTTTTTGAAATAAAAGGAAAGAATCATTTTTTCTTGGGGGGCCACACCCAGTGGGGATGCTTAGGAATTACTCCAGGCTCTGTGCTCAGAAATCGCTCCTGGCAGGCTGGGATGCCTGGAATTGAACTTGGGTCCATCCCAGGTCGACCAGTGTAAGACAAATGCCTTACCGCTGTGCTATTTCTTTGGCCCCAAGCATCTTGGAATAAAAATAAAGGATTTTTTTGTTTTGTTTTGTTTTGGGGTCACACCTGGCAGTGCTCAGGGGTTACTTCTGGCTCTATGCTCAGAAATCGCTCCTGGCAGGCTCGGGGGACCATATGGAATGCCAGGATTCGAACCACCAACCTGCACGCTAGGCAAACACCTTACCTCCATGCTATCTCTCTAGCCCCTACCCCCCATTTTTTATTGAGGATCTATGTTTTATAGAACTGTAAAAAACTAAAATAAAAAATTTAGAAGGGAAAATTAAATAATTCTCAACTATTTTTTATATTAGCTACAAGTATGAAATTGTTATAAATGGGAAGTTACTGTTAAATAAAAGGGAATTCGGCTGGGTCTGGAATTAGCGAGAGGTTAAGGCACTTGTCTTGTATGCACCTGTCCCCTGATGCCACACATGGTTGCCACACTTGAGGAAGGAGCAGTCAGGCGTGGTCCCCAAACAAAACAGGACAAAAACAGAAACTAGGTTGATAAATTCAAGTACCATATACCATCATTATGATATTGAACCAAGTATTCTCAGAATATATCGGATTAGGCACTGAGGCCTTCAGATTTCCCCTCTTAGGCCATTTAGAACTGAAGAAGCAATTAGATATTTTCAACTATCTCATGTCAGATAACCGGTCCCTGCCCAACCTGGTTCTGTGGCTAATGAGACCCCATAGACTGAGCCCCAAAGACACCTGCACATGCAGAGCACAGTCTGGGGGGCTCTGCTATCTGTGCCCCAAAGTGGTGGTTGCAAGCCCTCTCCCAGCACGGCCCCAGAAACTTCCACTCACACTGCAAAGACACTGTGGGCAGCTGTGTAAGCTCCTAAAAGAGTGTGATACCCTTACCACACCCCCAAAGGCTCGAACACTAACTGCAACCAGTCAGTTGCAACCAGATGCATGACTCCTGGCAGGGACCATAACCAAGAATGTAGTCATCACAATGAGGGGGGGTGTATTTCAACTGAATGGCACGTGCATTATGACTCAAACATAATTCTCACCAGTTGTTCGGTCTTTTTGGCAGTGCCAAGGATTAACCCAGGTCTCTTGAGTTCAGGAGGCTCACATGCACTTGACTACTGAGCCACATTCTCGAATCCCAGGGTTACTCCTGGCTTTGCACTCAGAAATCGGTCCTGGCAGGCACGAGGGACCATATGGAATGCCAGGAATTGAATAACCATCTGTCCTGGGTCAGCTGCGTGCAATGCAAATGCCCTACCTCTGTGCTATCCCTCCGGACCCTGAATTCCAGGGATTTTTATTTAGTTGTTTTTTAGATCAGACCTGGCAGTATTCAAGGCTTACTCCTGACTGCATTCAGGGATCACTCCTGGCAGGACCCAGAGTCTATATGGGATGCCAGAGATTGGCTAATGCAATGTATACACCTGCCCCACTGTGCTATTGTTCCAGCCCCCAGTGTTTTCTGTCTAGTACTCATGGTTGGATGGCCTAGGAGAGTCATTTTCCTGCCTCCTTTAGGTCTTTGCTAAAATGTCACCCTTCCAATGATCTCACTCTGGTCCTTCTTCCTTCCTAGTATTTATCAGATTATGCAGCTAGAATTTAAGGGAACTTGATTTTGGCCTTTCACTCTTATCACCAGGAGTAGTGCACAGTAAACTCATAATGTAGACCCAGATAGTTTCTTAATTAATATAAAAAATAGACTAATTCAACATTTGGAACTATGTGTGGTGGTGGATATTAACTAACTCCCTCCAATACGGTAACAATTTTGAAATCTATACAAGTCAAACCCAAGACTGGTATGTTAAATCAGTTTTGTTTTGTTTCTTTAATTTTATTTATTTTGATTTTGAGATTATACCCAGCAAAACTCAAGGCTAATTCCTGGCTTTGCACTCCTGGTAGGCCTGGGGGCACAGAGCTAGTTCTAGAGAAGAGCAATGTGCAAGGCTACCTACCACTGTACTCTCTCTTCTCTGGCTACCCCACTTTTCTCTTCGTTGGCTTTTGTATTGTTTTGAGGGCAAATCAAGCAGTGCTCAAGGGCTACTCATGGCTCTACACTCAGTAATCACTCCTGGCAGTGCTCGGGGGATTATATAGAATGCCAGGGATTGAACTCAGGTCAGCTGAATGCAAAACAAATATCCTATCTGGTATACTATTTCTTAGCCTCCATCCCTTTTTCTTTTAAAGCATGGATAAAGGGGGCCAGAGAGCTGCTAGTATAGCTAGCTGGCAAGGGTATTTTGCCTTGCCTTGCATGTCACTGATCAGGGTTCAATTTCCAACACCAAAAATGGCACCTTCAGCCCACCAGGAATGATCCCTAAGTGCAGAGTCAGGAGTAAGTCCTGAGCACAGCTGGGTATGCTCCTCTCCACCCCCACTCCCAAAAATCTAAATAAATCCAAAGAAATAAAGCATGGACAAAATGCAAAACCAAAAGCTGGTGAAATTTGAATTAAGGACCCATGAGAGAAGTGAATTTGGGTTAGAGATGGGAAAGAAAAATCAAGGACAGGTTGTTGTAGCAGAGGCATGAGAATTTCCCAACAGGACGGTACTTCTCAGAAGCATGTTTGTAAAAATGCGGGCCTATGGTGGAGCTGAGTCTACGTGTCTGGGGTGTTGTCAGCTGAGGCCTGTGCTGTCCCCTTGGCAAAGTCAGGCCCTAGAAGAGCAGAGTGAATCTGGGGAGGATAGAGAACTGCACTGAGAAGGGCTGTGAGCTGCATGCAGCCGACCATGAGTCACTCAACTGAGGAAAGTGCAGGCCAGAGGCTTTCCTGAGTTCCAGGCAGAGGAGATGCCTGGAATACTTTCTAGAGCATCTGAGAAGCCCAGATTCTTATCTTTACAGGGCACCTTTTTCCATAATGCAGCCATCATCTGTGTATTTACTGGGAAGAAATAAACTAACGGATTTAGTACTTCAAAACAGAGCCCGAGAAATTAGAACAGGGGTGAAGGCACTTGTTTTGCACCAAACCTAGTTTGGTCCCCAACGCCACATATGGCACTACATATGGTATCCAGTCAGGAGTGATCCTGAGCTCAGAACTAGGAGAAATACCTGAGCACCAATGGGTGTTGCCCAAAACTCCACGCCCCTCCCCCAATTAGGTGATAAAGGGTGAGGTGCACAAAACCTAGTTTGGTCCCCAACGCCACATATGGCACTACATATGGTATCCAGTCAGGAGTGATCCTGAGCTCAGAACTAGGAGAAATACCTGAGCACCAATGGGTGTTGCCCAAAACTCCACGCCCCTCCCCCAATTAGGTGATAAAGGGTGAGGTGCATCCTATACTAATGAAAGCATTAAACTGTACCTATTGAAATTCTGGAATACTATAGTGATAACTCACTTTAGCTTTTTCTATTTTGGGGGGGCATTTGGATGGTGTTCAGAGGAATCTCTCAAGACTGGTGCTTGGTTTGCTCCCAGCAGTGCTCAGGGGTCCATGCAGGACTGGGGGAATCCATTCCATGCCTCCTGAATGCAAAGCATCCCAGCGTTCTAGATAGATGCTTCAAAAAATAAATTAGTTTTACCAAGTAAAAAAAAATGTTTTCTCATTTTAAAAAATCTTGGGCCAGGGGCCAAAGAGAGCATGGAGGTAAGGCATTTGCTTGCCTTGCATGCAGAAGAACAGTGGTTCGAATCCTGGCACCCAAAGCCTGCCAAGAGTGATTTCTGAGCGTAGAGTCAGGAGTAACCCCTAAGCACTGCCAGGTGTGACCCCCCCAAAAAAAAATCCTGGGTTGGAGAGAGTACATGGGATTGAAGCACTTGCCTTGCATCCCACCAAAACTGGTCCTGAGTTTTGCTTGATTTGGGAATCATACCCAGTGGTGCTCAGAGATCACTTCTGTGTAAGTGCCGAAGATGGGGGGTGGGGGAAGCATGAGGTTATGGTAATCAAATTGGGCTTAGCCCATGAAAGCACCTTGACTCTTGTACTAGCCCTTTGGCCCCCAGTCCCCTGTACCAGCTTGGGTCTCTGAGCACCTCCTAGAGTGACCCCTCAGCAAAGAGCCTGGAATAAACCCTGTATGTAGCCCCAAGTATTCTCCCATTTCCCCTCCACAAAAGCACTTAAGTGGCTAAATGGGATGTACCATGGCCCGTCTATGATCCGAGACTTGAAAGTGAGCTATCTGGGGAGCCCCAATTTCTAAGACTGTTTCTCAGAAGGGGCTGTTTCAAAGCTCAGCTGAGTCAGGGTTAGGAAATGGTCTCTGCTGCCCATGGATAGGCTAAGGCTCTGCTTACAATGTCATCGCTCTAAAACATCCATTTTACTTACTGCTCTGCAATGTCCCCTCCATCTGCTCCTGCTAGTATTCTATTTAAATATATAATTATTATGGGGCTTATTTTTTGGCAGTAGTGATGATTGAAACAGGGCCTCGCACACGCAAAGCAAGTCTTATTACTCTGAGCCACATCCCAGGCCTGAAAACAAATAATTTAAAAATACATATATTTAGCTCTAGTAATTTGTCCTAATTGTTTTTATTAGAAAGCTAGTACATGAAGGCAGGAGGGAGGAAATGATGAGGATAAATTTGATTATCGAAATAACCATTTCTACAAGGCTTACTAACTGATTTACAAAAGGCAATTCTGCAAATAGTTTGCATTTTTGCTCTCACGTTTAGCTGCCAGAATTCCAACTGGTATTTCAGTACTAAACATTCCTAACAGACAGTACTCTCAGACTGTTCAATCAAAGTGTTTTTGTATTTCAGTTCCAGATGGCATATTAGTGCAGTTGGGTAATGACTGACTATAATAGAGTGATAATTTCTTATAAAATGTGTATTATTTACTTGGGGCTGAGAAATTAGAAAAATATTTCCTACCATTAAGTCATAGTAAGTTGAGATTAGTTACTAATTATATGCATCCAGTCTTATAAGCTTTATTTGCATAATGTATAAGAATTCAGTTTTATACAGATGAAATAAAGGCTAAAATATTTCCCTTTTTTATTGTATATGGGAAATGACGCATTTTGTGTTCAGGGATCACTTCCAGCACTACACAGTGGATCATGCAGTTCTGGAGACCTGGACCTCCTGCATGCAAGGCTCAGCACATTTAAGTTCTAGCTCTATAATTCTTTACTGTTTAGTTTTAGCTCAATAAAGATACTTGTAGCTTGCTATATTATTATAAAAATTGACATTTTTCCAAATATTTTCACCCACCCACTCTAGTAACTCAGAATTTATATACAGAAAAAATTAAATATTAGAAGCATGCCTCTAAATATAATGTAAGACATTCCCAATTTTTTAAGAGACCTCTGGAGTGCTTAGGGGTCACCAGGACCACACATGGTAGAGCCCATGGTACCATGAGGTGCCAGGGATCAAACTCAGGGTCACACATATCAGACATGTGCCCGCTCCATTAGTCTGAGTTATCCCCTGGCCCCGAAGGCAATCCTTATTCATCCATCTTTTTTAGAGGGGACATCTCACCAAACAGTGCTCAGGATTTACTCCTAAAACTCCACTCCTGGTGGAGCTTGGGGACCATCTGGGATGCTGAAGATCAGACTGGGTTAGCTGCATACAAGGCCAAGTGCCTTACCAGTTGTATTCTCTCTGGTCCTTCTCACACTATTTTTTTTGTTTCTGGGCCACACCCGGCGATGCTCAGGGGTTACTCCTGGCTGTCTGCTCAGAAATAGCTCCTGGCAGGCACGGGGGACCATATGGGACACCGGGATTCGAACCAACCACCTTAGGTTCTGGATCGGCTGCTTGCAAGGCAAACGCTGCTGTGCTATCTCTCCAAGCCCACACTTTTTTCTAAACACTACCCCCATATCCATAGTATATATATATAGTCACATACTTGATATTACCACCTCAACAGAATATTTTATTAATATTTATTTTCTACCAAGTCATAGGACTATTTTCAAATGTTAATACTTTAAAATTTTAACAAAATAAATTATGACAACAAAACAAGACCAAATTTCCTATTCATTTTACCAGTCCGTCCTTTTTGGTTCTTTTTATTATTTTTTTATTTTAATTGGTATTTTGGGGGCACACCCAGTGACACTCAGGGGTTATTCCTGGCTATGCGCTCAGAATTTGCTCCTGGCTTGGGAGACCACATGGGACGCCAGGGATCAAACTGCAGTCCATCCTAGGTTAGTACGTGCAAGGCAAGACCCTACCACTTGTGCCACCCCTCCAGCCCCTTTTCATTTGTTTTATTTTGCTTTAAGGCCACACCCAGCTGTGCTCAGGGTTTACTCCTGACTCTGAGCTTAGAAATCACCCCATTAGGCTCAAGGGACCCTAGTAGAAATGGGGAAATCAAACCTGGGTTGGCCAGGCACAAGGCAAGCACCCTACCCACTGTCCTGGGTTCTGGTCCCCTGAAATGGTTTAACCTCAGAGGGATGTGCTATATAATCAGATTTACTGGACAAATTGAGTGCAATTGTTTTGTATAAAAAAATATTTAGGGGCTGGAGAGATAGCATGGAGGTAAAGTGTTTGCCTTTCATGCAGGAGGTCATCGGTTTGAATCCCGGTGTCCCATATGGTCCCCCGTGCCTGCCAGGAGCAATTTCTGAGCCTGGAGCCAGGAATAACCCCTGAGTACTGCCGGGTGTGACCCAAAAACCAAAAAAAAAAAAAAAAAAAAAAAATTTAGGGGTGCCAGAACAACAGTACACCAGTTAGGGGGCTTGCCTTACACACAATTTGAATTTGATCCTCTATCTCCACGTGCCCCCCCTCCCCCCATGCACCACCAGGAGTAATTCCTGAGTGCAGAGCCAAGGGTAACATATAACCACCGCTGGCCAGCCTTGTATTGATCATCACTGCTCCTGACCTAGGACTGATCCCCAGTATCATATATGATCCCCAAGCACTGCCTGAGTTAATTCCCAAGTACAGAATAGGAGTAAGCTCGAGCACTGCTGAATGTGACCCGAAAAGAAGTAAAACTGAAGATCCTCACAATGGAAAATTGTGCTGGAATCCAGCAGTAACCCACAAGCAACCTCTTTATCATTATTGTCTTCCAAATGCATGAAATTTAGCTTTCCAAGGTTCCTGCACTATAAATCTAGGTAAACACAGCCATTAAGACCTTAGATTCCTTTCCCTGTACTCATACAACAGCTCACCCTTCTCCGTAAAGACAAATCTGCAATAAACTTTAACACCTCTACAAGTCACACATTTCAATAACCTTACATTTTGCTCACCCTTCATTAAGTGTTTTATAATACTTGAACAATGTGTTAACCCAAGCCATAATCTAAATTTTTGTTTTTCAGTGTTTGGGGTCACTTGTGGCTGTGTTCAGGAATTACTCTTGGCTCTACACTCAGGAATCACTCCTAGCGGGCTCAGGGGACCATATAGAATGCCAGGGATTGAACTGGGGTCAGCTGTGTACAAGGCAAGCACCCTACTCAATGTACTATCAAGTCTATAACATGATTTTTACTTAATAAAAGCTGGCCAGGGATATGGCTCTTGTTATAGAGAACCCAGCTTGCATGTACAAGGTCCTGGGTTCAACCCTGCCAACCCCAGAATACTGCCAGGAATGGCCCTGTCCCCCCAACCCTAGAACTCCTAGGTCTGTGCTCCCAACAATTTTTAAAAAGGGAGGGGGAGGGAATGGTTTCAGATTACTCTTGCAAAGCTTTTAAGAGATCAGCTAAATCACAGCACAACCAAAAGACACAGCTTGGCCAAGGCTGGGGTTCAGTGGTGGAGAATATGGTTGACATGTGAGGCGCTGGGTTCAATCCCTGACAATCCTAAGAAAAAGAAAAGAACCCTATTTTCAAATGGCGCAGCATATAAGTGTATGGAATTTCTTAGAGGGCTTCATGCAAAACTTAACTGCTGGAGTATCTGCAGTATTCTCTCTCAAATCCAAAGGAAACAAATTCCATAGAAACCTTAAAATCAAAACTAAACTCTTAGCAACATTAGCATGCTCTGAAGGCTCTGAAGACGTTCACTAACCAGCTACCCTAACAAAAGTGGAAAGCAGTACCGGATACATTTTCAGGAAGCTTAGATGCACTTAAGCTTGCTCAGTTTTTGCAGCCCCAGCTTACAGGAAAAATTTACGTACTGCCTTAATTCACTGTTAAGTATTTTTCATGACTTCCATTCCTCTGCCCAATTCATTTGCAAGATGCAAACACCAAGTCTCATATCTTGGTCTGTTTTTCAACCTCTCCCAAGAACTTCTGCTGTTTTGGACGTGTATGTAAGGAATTGCAGCCTGAGATGATTTTTCCACTTCTTCACTAACTCTGCTTCTGCAGACCCACAATGAAACCCATTTCCAGTTCTCACTGAGGAACTCTCGAATGTCTGCACGTGGCTCCCTTGTAGGAAGAGCCTAGTTTATGTGCAACCAGTTATGCTGATCTCGCCATTCATTTTGCAATCCGCTTGTTAGCGAAATTGATCCAAAACATCACTTCCAGATTTACAAAGCTGTGCTTAGCCCCAAACTCAAATGATACTTTAACTCCCAGTTAAAACTTTGAGCTTTCCTCCAAATAACACTTACTATACAACATTTTTATTTTAAGCAGAAGGAACAAATGAGCCAGTCACAAGTTAAAATTAAACACATCTCAAAGCAAAACTTAAAATAATTATTGGGGAGTTTCCAATGTTTTACACTTTTTCCCTTTGTCATAACACACTGTACTTGTACATTTTTTTTAAAAAAATGTGGTGGGGAATGCAGAATTCTAGTTTGTCTTAATCCCGAAATTCTGATCCCATTTAGCAATAATTCTGACTACAACTGTCTGGGTAAGAAGCATTATTAAAATTTTCACCCAGGGCTGTGCAATTTTACAGAGTTACTAAAGATTTAATTTATAAACACAAAGATTAGCCATCTTTTTCCTAGATTGGGAATGCAAACAGAAGTCCACCAGTTGTCTGTAAAGAGTTATTTATTAATTGTTCCACAATAGTACTAAAGTTCATACCAAAGTACCAAAAGAAGTCTTACTGAAAGACAAAAGTTGAAGTTTTTCAACCAGAGTTCCTCTTTGCCCTTCTAGTTACTAAACTGTTCCAGAACCTTGTCAATACTGAAGTAAATTATCTTATAATAGAAAAGGAAAGGGCAAGGCTAAGACTGTCCTTTTCTTCACCATTCTAAGATACTTCTTATCTCTCTCCCACACCCCTGCCCTCTTATTCTTTTATTCTCAACACAGGGCACATTTACCCACTGGCATATAAGGTCCAAGACTTTTCCTTTTTTACTCCATTTCTTAAGAGATATCTTGTTTAAAACATTTAACATGCTTGACAAAGCTTGTTTTGCACGTATATTCCAGGCTACTCACAACTGAGGCAGGATGAAATAAACCTTCAAGTTACTAAGAACACATATGATCACTCCTAGTGAAAAGGTAGGACGTCGCCTGGCTGAACAGCTCATTTCTGCCAACTGAGGGAAGCTACTTCCGTGCGACCAAGGAGCCACAGTCGCTGCCTGCAGTCATTCCACATTGTCAACACTGGCCTTTATTGATAGAGAACACTGAACGACGACTAGGCTAGCATCTCTATGGTACTTATACTCAAAGGAGAAAAGGTCAAGATTTCTGCATCCTATTCAACTCATCTGGCCAGTTTATCAGAAAACTATACGGCTATTATGTAGCCAACATGTACTTCTTAAAAAAAAAACTAAATTACAGAAAAAAATGTTTTAAAGGACTCTTAATATCTGACGGGCTTTGTCTTTCCAACTTATTTGCACTTCAATATTTGGCAAGTATTTTTTTTTTCCTTCTGCCAAACCAGACTATAACAGGAATTAAACCCAGGCCTCCTACGTGCAAAACACACCCTCGGTCTGTTGATCTTCATTTGGCCTCTGCAAGCATTTCAGGCAGAAATGCTTAACCTTATGTCCCACTTTTGTTGGGGAGTTGGGCAGGGAAGTGTCTTAGAGACACAGACTGGCTGCAACCTCCGGTGAGGACAAACTGCTAGCTTCACAACGGATTGAATGCATGTGTATGTATGTGTATATGTCTGCGTTGGGGGTGTTATCATCCTATCAATAGCTGCCCCAGAGCCTGCAACTCTAAAAATGTTATGCAATATGCAATTCTCCTCTACAATGTAAATAGAATATGCTTAAGTTAATCACACTCAAAAAGAGTCAGCACTTTTCTAAAGAGCAAAACAGGTACAAAGCAAACAAATCATTTTTTTTGGGGGGGGGGGTCACACCCGGCAGTGCTCAGGGGTTACTCCTGGCTGTTTGCTCAGAAATAGCTCCTGGCAGGCACGGGGGACCATATGGGACACTGGGATTTGAACCAACCACCTTTGGTCCTGGAGCGGCTGCTTGCAAGGCAAACACCGCTGTGCTATATCTCAGGGCCCCAAACAAATCATTTTTTAAAAACTATCAGCGGCTGCTTGCAAGGCAAACACCGCTGTGCTATATCTCAGGGCCCCAAACAAATCATTTTTTAAAAACTATCTGCTGTCCTTGTGGTAATTGACAGAGAACCAACAATACTCTCACAGGGAACTCCACCCCCCCCCCATCAACGTGAGAGTATTCTCCCATACTGCCCCCATTCTAATATCCATTTTAAATAAAAAACTTTAAGGACATAAAAAAAATTTTTTTTTTTTTGGTTTTTGGGCCACACCCGTTTGACACTCAGGGGTTACTCCTGGCTGTGCACTCATAAATCGCTCCTGGCTTGGGGGGACCATATGGGATGATGCTGGATCAAACCGCATTCCGTCCTACGCTAGCCTACACTAGCGCTTGGCAAGTCAGACACCTTACTCTAGCGCCACCTCTCCAGCCCCCATAAAAAAATTTTAAGCGTGACTGACACATCTCCTTTCCCCACTCTCCCTGAATCTACCAGGAACTCTTTAAAATTCTTTCACAGAGGGTATCAAAGAGATGGCAAACCACTCTAGACCTCTTCTCATGAATACCAAGAGTGATCCTGAAACCAAAATATCTGCAGCCCATTATCCACCTAGTCTCAAGTGCCATACCGCACAAATGATGTCAAAGGACAAACGAAGGCATCACATTTGTTCAGCAGTACCATGGTAGAAAGATGAAATCCTGCCATTGCACATCACAGAAAACAAGAGGACCATAAATTCAGAAAATCGTAATAAACTCATTCTGTGGATGCAGTGTCCTCTAAAAATAACATTTTGAAGTCTAAAAGTTATTTTATTTTTGGAGGAAAGTTCTTCCACTTAACAAGAACTAATAAATTGGGAAGCTAAAGATTGTATGTCCTAACACTGCTCAATGTGCCACCAGGTAACTACAAAATGACAAATGCCAGCAACCAAAAAAAAATCTGCACCTTCCATCTGATGAGTATGCAGAGAACTAAATTTGAAACATAAATATTTTTATCATTATTTACAATTCAAAAAAAGCATCACAGACCTTTCATATTCTTCTGTTCTCATGATTACTAATTTGTGGTCATCCATACCTTGACTTTAGAGCAGCAGAAGAAACCCCACACATAACTTTCCAAGTCTTACTACTCTTAGCATCTTAGAAGTCAAAGGTTAAATTTTAAAATGACCATACTCAGATACAGATATAGAAGATATAACTGTAAAGGAGTGCAGTACAGAAAACAAGACTATTGTCTTGCAAATCCCCAGCAGAAAAACCAGGAGGGCACATTCATACAGAATCCGCCTAGTCTGGTTGGTGCTCTCAATCAAAAATGACCCAAATTAGGCTAACGCAATTGGAAAAGGAAAACTAATATATTTTCCCCCAATCACAAGGGCCACAAGTATTTCTCTACTGAAATTTAAATAAATAGAAACACATCTGTGCTTAGTAATTTTTATCATTTCCCCATATAGGAAAAAAAAAAAGCTTCAAAGATCTAGTCTACTCTTTGAAGTTGAGGCTTTTTGTTATTGTTAATCCTATACATTATTCTTACAAATTCAACATTTCTAACAATTTTTAAAGCACAATTTCCTCATCTTATAGTGATCTATACTTTTCTCCACACTTACAAGTTCTTAACATATTTACTTTCAAACACAGTTTTACTGTCATCTTCAATATCTTAGCACTTCATCCTTTTCTAAAACTGTTAGCTGACATAACAATTAATTTTTCTATTTTAAGCATTTTTAATGCTCTAGGCCATTTTTATTCATGTCATAGGGTCATTGCATTTTTGAGGCAAAAATGCACTAGATAGAATCATGATATTGGAACCTAATTTAAAATAAAGCATCATTTAACAAGCTCTCTGGAATATTTAGGATGACAAATCCAATCTCAAGAAGAAAATGTTCTAACTTACACAACATTTAATTTCTACTGTTCCATGTCATGTGTCTCCAACACAAAAAATTCAACCAACATTCAAATGAGACAAACCTAGGAACAAGAAAAGACTGAAGTTTTAAAAGTACGACAAAAATACAAGTCCCCAAGATGCAGGTGGTAACAATGATGTGACATTTTATACAACAGAGTTAATAGAAAAAAATCTGGAAAAAAAAGTTAGCTGTATATTAAGTGATACCTCCTTTTCTTTCAATTTTGTGATTAACATCTTTTATTGGTAGTAAACTAGAGGAAACAATCAGAATAATACATATGCAGTATTCAGTACACACAATAAAAGTTAAAGAAATTCAAAGCCTGTATAAAACAAAACACTGGAGAAAAATCATACAGCTTAAGATACAGTGGTAAAGGTCCTCTCCATCCTTGGAGATTACAGCATGTATTCTGTACCCATAGAACTTACTGCACTTTACCAAAATAATACAGACTTTTAGTAGTGAGTGTATTTCAGAGATTCAAACACATTTTCTAAGAATCTTGCAATGACAAAAAAGTGACCCTTTAGCCTGGTAAATAAAGCAGGCATATGGGAGCAAAGTGGGAAAGGAAATTAACTAGTATTTTGTAACCATTTTTTTTTTATAATTTCTTATTTTCCAAACACTGCTTTCATAACAGAAGTGTTTTACACTTGCACAATATTAATTACTTTATTATACATGGAAGCCTGTGGTAGGCTGATTACACAATAAGACTGCAAACAACCAGTGGTACTTTTCTGACGCCAGAAGAGTACATAAGACTGAAACATCACTGAAAAGTACATAAAAAACTCATCAGCATAAACATCAAAGTACATTAAAAAATATAATCAAGAAAAAATACAATTGCTAAAAAGTGGTTTAGAGCAGAGCTACTACCTTATCAGTAGCTTCAAATGGCAATTAGCATTCAGAGCAAGTTTGGATGACGTTACAGGACCCCTGTACAATACTGACTAATGCACCCTTTCAGAAATGTACATCAAAGGCTGCAATTTCACAAAGAGGTTCTGGTATCATTACTAAATGCAAACACACTCATCCCTCATGCTAGTCCTTTCACCAGTTGGAATTACCACTTTATTAGTATCTATCGCTGAGTATGTGAGGTTTCATTATACATGGAAATCTACACCGGGGTACTGTTGGTTTTTTTTTTAAATGGTGGTGGGGGTAGCAGGAGTTATCCTATTATTTGGATGCCATTAGGCATAGAAGATGCATATAAAATGCATGATACATTACCAACTGAAATGTGAGTCATCCTAAAACTAAAACTGTCAAGATTGAGAGAGCAGGGAAGAAGGAAAAGCCCAGAACTCTGAGACTGACAAAAAACATAAAAACCAAAGTGTGTGTGGGTAATATGTACCAGCATAGACAAGAGAATGATGTGGTTAAGCCATGTATAATAAATAATGCATACCCCAATTACAAAGAGTTTAATTCCAACTTGGTTCTAATACTGGAACCAACCACTAACCAACTTCTTGGGCTTCAAACCCATGCCAGTTGTCAGGAGGCTCTTAATGAACTACAGCCTTGTTATGGCTAGGAAAAGGAGAGGGTGCTTTTATTATTATTATTATTATTTTCCTTCTTTTATTAAAGCTATCATTCCAGGCTTTGATCAAAGATCCAATAAGATTTGTTCTACCAGGCTGGAATGAATGTGGTTTGGACGTTCAGAGTAAGTTTTTAAAAGCTGCAACAACAACAACAAAAAATATATATAGGTAGCCAACATCTCAGAAATTTGGATCAGCCCAGATGGAGACAGTAATTTGAAATGTTTTCGATCCCTTACATAAATGATGAAATGTATATACCACATCAACCCTTAGAAAGAGCAATTTGAAATGTTTTTTCGATCCCTTACTTAAATGATAAAATGTTTTATCATACTAGCTGTAAATTGGATATTCCATTACAGTGATAACGTACAGAATTTCCATGCGTTATTACACTTTCCTGAGAATAAAGCAATTAGAATAAACCTTAATCCTAGAACAAAATTGGGTGTTTGTTTTTTTTTTTTTTGCGTTTTGTTTTTTTGTTTTTTATAGAGGGTTTTTTTCTTTTTTGCATTTAAAACTTTTGGGCTATTCCCTGACGATCTACACATGTAAATTTGATTGCTAAACATTGTCACTTTGAAGGTCAAACTATTTTTAATCTATTGATTTTGATTAAAAATCATAATACAAACAGAGCTAAAATCACGCTAACAAAATAAACTAAATATGAAAAGTTGCATTGAAAGGGCATTACATTATTCTTAATAGGATCGTGTAGAAACATTCCAATGGCAGTGTTCTCAAAACAAAACAAAATTACATTAGAAGAACCTCCAGCCGGGCCACTTTGGGGACCTTACCTGTAACTTTGGCTGGTGGGTGTCTTTACTCTTGTACTACATGGCTCACTTACATCAGACATCATATTTGTATACCCTGAGAAATCGGACACTGAAGTCCTTACTCTATGGTCCACTTCTCCATTAGAGTTAGTGACAAAGGTCATTGGCACCCTGCTGCCCGACTTAAACTGAGAACCAAACGCTTGTGCAAAGTTCTCAATCTGGTATGTTGTTCTAGGCTCTAGGTCTTTCTGAGGATCTATCTGGCTAGCTAACTCCTGAGATGGAATCTGAAAGCTTGTCGAAGACTCCAAGTTTTTCTGTTGTTCCTTCTGGCTAGACAATTTCTGAGATGACGACTGGAAGGCAGATGAAGTCTCTAAAGTTTTCTGAGAATCTATCAGGTCGTCCAGCTCTTGGGAAGGTGTCAACTGCTGATGTGTAGCATCCAAAGCAGATAAATAAAGACCTGGTTGAGATCCAAACAACATTCCAAACGGAGGCTTTGGCAATGAAGATGGCAACACTGAGGTAACAGATTGGCCGAAACCACACTCCAAAGGAGATGTAGTGTATATCTGTTTTTCTGGAAATAAAGTGTGGTTGTGGAGAGGTGAAGACAAACTGACAAACTGGAAACCGTGTCCAAGAGTAAAACTTGTATTAGAGGATTTTTCAAAAGCCTGCTGGAGGTATTTGGAGTATTCTTGTAACACGGCTGCCTTATCATTCACAGGCGTTTGGGTGCCCGGGCTCAAACTTCCTTCTTGGACCAACTCTGAGTGTTCTCCTGAGGTGTGTAAATCCACTCGGGGCTCCGCAATACTGAAAGGATCCTCTTTCTGGCTTTCTGATTTGTTGGAGTATTGATCCAAAATACTTTGTAAAACCTCATCAGGAATTCCAGACTTGTCGTGACAAGACTTAATTTCAGCATTGAGAGCTGAGGAGTCAATGAGTGACAAGGGGGCCTCATTGTCTAGAACACTGACACCGGCAGACTGGATGACAGACTGCTGCGAGACCATGTGGCCCACGTTTATGGAAAAGGCACTGTTGCTGCTGGCAGTTGGTAAGTATCTTCTCTTCTTGGAAAACTGCATGGCATCGTCATAATTGCTACTTATCTGACCTTGTTTGCCACCTGCACTTTGGAGGAGACTAATGGTCTCCACGCTGTTATTGGTCACCAGGCCAAGGGAGCCACTGGGTTTCCCAGACAAGGGCTTCTGCCCAATCAGGTCTGGCAGTGGCGACACAAAGTTAAGGTAGTTTTTCTCATTGCTCTTCCTGCTTCCCTTCTTGAAGATGAGTTTGGGCACCCTTTTCTGTAGTTCCTCCATGCCGGGGCCCAGGATGCCCCCGCCGGAAGAGGCGGACGGCATCTCCACCGAATAACTCTGCAGGCTCATGCTGTTGGAAAGGGATGACTCGCCGGCTTTCCCGGGCTTCTGCTCCTTGTTCTCCACAGCAATGCCGCTTTTCGACTTCGCTTTCCTCCGCGAGGAACTTGTATTTCCCTGAGACAACGCAGCCAGATTGCCCATACTGTTGTGGTTCGCCGTCCCCACCGCAGCCGAGGCGGAGGCCGACGCGGGGTCTGCGCTGGCGGCTCCCTTGGCTATGGCTTCCCCACACGTGCGCCTGTGCTTCAACAGCCGATCGGTCCGTGAGAAATACTGTTGGCAAGTGTCACATTTATATGGCTTTTCTCCACTGTGCGTCCTCTTGTGTCGCTCCATGTGGTACTTCTGGATGAACTTCATGCTGCACTGGTCACAGCCGAAGGGCTTCTCCCGGCTGTGGATCTTCTCGTGCCGCTGCAGGAGGTATTTCTGGATGAACCCCATGCTGCACTGGCTGCACTGGAAGGGCCTCTCGCCGGTGTGGATGAGGACGTGGCGCCGCAGGTGATAGGAGCTGCGGAAAGCAGCGCTACAGTGATCGCAGATATGAGGTTTCTGGCTGGGGGACAGGATGGCACCTTCCCCTTCTCCCGCCAGCGATGGTTTGGAAGATGCACTTGGCTTCCTCTTGGCTTTGATTCCCTGAGATTCTGGCTTTGGCCTCTTTGCCTTTTTGACATTGGCATCCTGCTTTGGCTCCTCGTGGTTGCCGTGGGGGTCGTCAGTCCTGCTGCTGAGTAGCACGTCGCGGTGGTGGTGGTGCTGCTGCTGCTGCTGGGCCGCTTGCTGCTGCTGCTGCTGCTGGCCATGCTGGTGCAGAATACTGAGGTCCTGGATGACGCCGTGGCCGGCCCCGTCTCCGCCACCACCGAGGCCCGGCGACCGCTGCTGCTCGTCGGCGCCGGCGGCGAAGAGCCCCGCAAAGTGGTGGTGGTGGTGGTGGTGGTGATGATGGTGGTGGTGGTGCTGCTGCTCGTCGGGCTCTGCGGGCTTCTCCTGCTTGATGCTCACCAAAGACTGCAAGAATCCCCAGGAGGTCCTCTGCGGCGGCGGCGGCGGCGGCGGCTGCTGCTGCTGCTGCTGCTGCTGCTGCTGCTGCGAGGACGGGAAGGACGCCGCCGGCTCCTTCTTGAAAGTCATGTCCGGGGCCACCACCACCGGGGGCTGCTGCGACGGCGGCGGGGGGGGGCGGCTCGGCCGGGGCTGCGGGGGTCGCGTTGGGGAGCACGCACTGCGGGGGAGGGGCGGCCGCGCCCGCCGGCCGGGTGAAGCTGGTGACCGGGGGCAGCCGGTGGTTGAACATGACCAGACCCTGCGGGAAGCTGGGCTCCATCTCGCGCGCGCCCCTCCTGCCGCCGCCGCTGGAGCCGCTGGAGCCGCCGGAGCCGCTACTGCCGCCGGTCCCGCCGCCGCCGCCGCCGCCGCCGCCGCTCAGGAACCCGCTGCCGATTTTCATACCCCGGAGCAGGCCTGGCTGGGGAAGAGGCGGAGCGAGAGGGAAGAAGGAGGCAAAAGCTGGGACCGGAGACCGAGCCCCCCGCGCCGCCGCCGCCCAGCCCAGACCCTCATTCCCAGCCCCGGCCGGCTCGGCACGCCACACGCTCGCTCCGCAGGCTCGGCCGCTGCGCTTCCGACGCGCCTCGCCGCGCGCCCGTCCCGTCCCTTCCCTTCCCTCCGCTTCGCTTCCCTCCGCCTCGCTCCCTCTCCCAGCCCCCGGCCCACCGGCAACACTTACGGGTACCGCCGCCGCCGCCGCCCGCCGTCGCCTCCAGTTAATAAAAATAACGCCGTCCTCTCCACAATGGAATTAAAAGCCTCCCCGGCACTGCGCAGCCGCGCCGCGGGGAATGCTGGGAGCTCCCCCGGCTCCCGGCCCGAAGGGAGAGCTCGCGTCCCCGCTTTGCGCCTGCGCCGCAGCTTCCGCCCGGTCAGGCTCGCGGCCTGTCCATCACTATGGGGCGGAACGAGGGGGGGGCGGTTGGTGCTGAGGAACGAAGGGAGGGGATTGGGAAAGGAAGGGAAGGGAAGAAAAAAAAAGCCGCTTCCGAGATGGTTCAATGTGATTGGTCGGATTCTCCGAGAGGGGCGGGGCTCCTGGGGGGGAAAAGCCGCGTTGCAGGGCGGGCCCTCCCCCGAAGGGGCGGGAAGTGAGGCGGGCGCTGCTGGCGGCGTCGTGGCGTGGGAGCTGCAGAGAAAAGGCTGATAGAAAATCTGGTGGAGGGGGGCGATGAGGATCGGATGGTCGGTTGGGGGTTTTACTTCGCCTTTCAGGGGACAGTCTGGAGGTCGAATTAGAATCCAAACCCTGTCAGGGGGCCTGGATTGACTTGGATGGCCGCTGCCAAGCCTGCCTGACGTTTCCTAAGGCTCTGGACTAGGAAGAAAAGTAGAATGCTTTTTGTTTTTTCTTTTTACAGTTATCACCCTGTGATGACTGGATGAGATGGGGTCACCCTGATTCTGGGTGCGTGTCCTTTGCGTTTTCGAGGAGGAAGGCTCCTTTAAAACCGCAAGCGAGTTACCGTTGCAAGGAATAAAAAAAAAACTGTCTTGATGCCAACCTACCTGAAGGCTACTGGGAAAGGCAGCCCCGAGTGTCATCCAGGTGTGGCAGTCTTGTAAAACACGCCCCCGCACCTATTTCCATCCTCCTCAAGGGTGTTGTAAATGCCCACAGACCTACCTGCTCAGTCTGCCTCAATGAGTCGTGCTTTTTTGCCGCGTTAGATTGCTGCCTCCTGCCTTTTAGGTCATTTATGAAAAGAAAATTGAGCCCCCCCCCCAACCCTTGTAGGAGCTGCGTTAGAGTCCTCTTGCCTTGCCCTTTTATGTAAAATATTGAGGAATGCAAGCACGTGGCAATTTTTGTCTTCAGGGGAGGAAAAGACCAAGTCAATGACTGAAATCAAAGGTAGATGAAAAAAGATTCAAATATTTATTCAGTGTCTTTAAGAGTGCACTGGTTATCATATTGAACGTGCAAAAATCTAAACCACTTTCCTAATAGTATTTATCAATGATGAGAGTTTTCCCTAAAGGAACTATGATTTCTTGACATGATGTTTAAATGAAAGGTTTCTCAAGATTTCTAGCTAAATAAGCCTCCTATTAAATAATAACTTTCTCAGAGAAGTCGCACAATTGAAACTACAATGGTCATTAACTAACCTTTGAGGGGATCCTCGGAGCCTGCTCAAAGACTTCAAAAGACAGTATTATTTAATGAGCATTTTGAGTTAGCAAGAAGTGGGTTTTTTTTTTTCCCACTTTAAGCAACTGTCTGAGAGCATTCTGTCACTTAAGACTGTAGAACTTGTAAGTTGTCAAGCATCACTTACAGGTGAAAAGAAAAGACCAAACCTTCCCAAAACTTAAGGCAGTGGTAAAATACTAGTCCCTTTACTTAGGTGTCAGCGTTTTAATGGCTGCTGGGATGCGTATAGGCTAGTTCAAGCTTGAAGGGCAAGGGGACACTCATCTGAAGAGCCAACTTTGTTCTTCAGTTATCAAGATAAGAAACCTGTCATTTCGCTCATTCATTCTGTCAACCTTGAGATACACCGAGCAGACTTACCTCTGCGCTGCACACCCCATAGATCAGGAAGATGGAGAGGCCCTGTAAAAGAAAATGGAGGGAAAAAGCTGTTAACGCTAATCATTTCAGCAGTAGAAATACCTGAAATCAACTTTCCTGGGAAGAGACAAAAGAAGACACACTTCATCAAGGTCCATTTATTTTTCTATTTTTCAACATTAGAGAAGTGTACCTTGAGCATTTATAAGATAGCATTTCAGCACATCATTTGCAGTGGCTGTGCAAGGCAGTTCTTGTGAATAAAAATAGAAAAATAGCATCTGTGTACATAGACTATTAATTAGAAAAATCAATATGCTAGTCCTTGAAAGATAGCTAAGTAATGAAAAAAATCAAACTTACATAAAAGTTACTTTCTCTTCTAAACCTTTTCTGGTAAAGTTAGAGGCTTTGGAAAGAAAGGACTAGAAAGCCATTGTGTGCTAATTTTTTGAAGGCTTTTCTTTAGGGTAAAGCTCAAAAATAAATTAAACTTAGAAAATGTTACTTAAGTATCACAGAAGTATGCCCAAGTCTCAGTATTTCTTTTTTTTTTTTTTTTTTTTTTTGGTTTTTGGGTCACACCTGGCAGTGCTCAGGGGTTATTCCTGGCTCCAGGCTCAGAAATTGCTCCTGGCAGGCACAGGGGACCATATGGGGCGCCGGGATTCGAACCGATGACCTCCTGCATGAAAGGCAAACGCCTTACCTCCATGCTATCTCTCCGGGTCTCAGTATTTCTAAGCACTGTTTGAGACTTTAGAAACTATATTGTTTACCACCTACAACTGTAGTGGGATAATTTTTTCTTCTTAAACACCAAAGTGTAAATTAGAATGACAAACTTAAAAGTTCCAGGGCAGGGCCGGAGAGAGCAGAAGGTCGGTGGTTCGAATCCCGGCATCCCATATGGTCCCCTGAGCCTGCCGGGGCAATTTCTGAGCAGAGCCAGGAGTAACCCCTGAGAGCTGCTGGGTGTGACCCCAAAAAAAACAAAAAAAAACAAAAACAAAAAAGTTCCAGGGCAGATTTGTTCTGAAATAATTCTTAAAATACGAATTCAAGTTCAAAAAAAATTTCACATTATCCACTACTGATTTCATTTCTATTGAATCCTCAATCTGATAAAATTTCTAGAGACCTGTGATTTTAGGACTTAGATTTAGACTTTGCTTTAGTTATTATAAAATACAAGCTCAGATAAATGTTAATCTTTTTTTTTTTTTTTTTTTTTTTTTGGTTTTTTGGGCCACACCCGGCAGTGCTCAGGGGTTACTCCTGGCTGTCTGCTCAGAAATAGCTCCTGGCAGGCACGGGGGACCATATGGGACACCGGGATTCGAACCAACCACCTTTTGGTCCTGGATCGGCTGCTTGCAAGGCAAACGCCGCTGTGCTATCTCTCCGGGCCCATAAATGTTAATCTTAAAAAATAACTTACATACGACTCTTAAATCTGAAAACCTTACATTCTGTAAAGCAAATAAAACACATATGGTTTTATCTATTAAGGAAAATAGGGAACAAAAATTATTCATGTGGGGCTGGAGAGAGTGCAGTGGAATAAGGTGCTGATTTTGGACTTGGCCAATGTGGGTTCAATCTCCACCAGTCCATATCATCCCCCAATCTCCACCTGGAGTGATTTTGGAGTGCAGAGCCAGGAGTAACCCTTGAGCATCATCAGGTATAGTCCATAAATAAAAAAATAAAAAAAGAAAGAAATTGATCATGTATTTTTGCTTGACAGAAGCAATAAAACTATTATTTTTATTGTTAAGTATTTACAAACTTATAATCATATATTAGTGACAGGTTTAGACTACAATCTAGAAATGATTACCTGAATTAAATGTTATGAACAATTTCAAATAAATATAATATAGTAATGTTGTAACGTATGTCTTACCTCTGAATTCTTACATCTCATAGATAATAGAAATAGTTTTGAATAGAAATAGGATTGAACAAAACAGAAACAAGTTGTGTTATTGTCAGTTTATGCTTTGACTTTATTTTTAAGAAATATTTAAATTTATAAATGTAAACAGAAAGTTGACGTATACTCTGTGACATTTTACATTTGGATATTACCATAGGCCAATAACCCGGCCAGTTTTTATGCTACTATCTCTAATTTCAAAAACTAAAACTCTTGCAGCATCTGTATTTGTATTAGGAGGAAAGAGGAACAGTTTTGATTCTTCAGAAACTCCCATTGGGAAGAAAAAAGAAACTTCATTAAACAGTAGCTATCTAACATCTCAAGTAAAAATTAGATTACTTTTTTTTTTTTTGGTTTTGGGGTCACACTTGGTGGTGCTCAGGTTACTCTTGGCTCTGTGCTCAGAAATCGCTCCTAGCAGGCTTTGGGGACCATATGGGATGCTGGGAATCGAACCTGAGTCCATCCTGGGTTGGCCGTGTGCAAGGCAAACACTTTACCGCTGTGCTATTGCTCCAGCCCCCTAGATTACTTCTTAAAAGTTAAACATTAATATATCCAAATACTAAGGCCTATTGGGCAATTACTATATTTAAATTAAATCTTAGAATAATCAAAAGCCCTTTTTTTTCTGGTTCTGCAGTAGGAATCACTGTTGGTGGTGCTAGGGGGTTGATCATAAACTTTAAAGATTATAGCCCAGGGAAGTATTTTCACTGTGTGTGCGTGTGTATATATATATACACATATATATATATATATATATATATATAATGTTTCAAAGCTTTTTACTAATGCTTAATTTCATCTTTCAAAGGTCTGCAAAGTACAGAGTGGGTTCTAGCTGCTTAGATGAACTCTTATTTTTTTTTAATATTTTGGAGTTTTTTGGCCCATAGCCAGCACAACTTAGAGCTTACTCCTGGCTCTGTGCTACTCTACTCAGGGATCACTTCTAGGGTTGCTGAGGGACCATGTGGAATTCTGGGTATCAAATCTAGGTCAGCTGCATGCAAGGCAAGCACCTTACCTACTGTATTATTGCTCTGGCTCAGATGGACTCTTTGAAAGACTCTTTATTTTCCCCTATACCAGTTAGTTAAAAAAAAAAAAAAGTCCTTGGGGCAGGAGCAGTGGCACAAGTGGTAAGGCATCTGCCTTACCCACAATAGCCTAGGACAGACCGTGGTTCTATCCCCTGGTGTCCCATATGGTCCCCCAAGCCAGGAGCAATTTCTGAGCGCATAGCCAGAGCGTCACTGTGTGTGGCCCAAAAACAAACAAAAAGTCCTCTCTGACTTATGGAAAAACTGTATCATAGTTTACTAAGTAGTATAGTTGCTTAGTAATTGCTAATTTTTTATTTCATGTTGTGTTATATACAATCAAAAGGTCACTCAAATTTTAAATGTTTATTAAGTCAGAGTATTTTGGTTTTTTTTTTTTAAAGAATATTTTGCTTTGTGTAATAAATAAGCTCCTGAATATAAATGGTTGGCTATATTATTGAAATGTTTGCAATGTGATTTTTTTTAAAAGTAATAACAGATTTTATTTGGAAAATCTGAGGAAGGGATGGGAGAGGAGGAGAAATAGAGATAGTAACATGAGAAAGAGAAATAGTGACGTGGGCAAGAGAGAGCCCCAGTACATACCTCAGCATTAAAATATAAACGTAGAAAACTCTACATCTCAAGAGGGAAATGCTGTAACACATGTGCAGCACCAACATGTGAGCCCAGGGAGCATGTGCACACATGTGATTTTTTGAGAAATTTAGCTGCTTCTGTGAAATCTACATGCTTTGGAAACTAACGAACTCTACTAAAATGTATATAACAATTTCTATGATTTTGTCTATTTTCTATTTTCTTAACATATGTATACATATACATATGTATTCACATACATAGAAATGGCACATTTTCTCTGTATCTCAGTAAAGTGAGGCAACTATAGAATATATATCCAAACAGATTGTTTTGTGGTACTTGCCTTACAATTGCTATACAAAGAATTGCTATATAATTAATTTGACTGTTTTTTGTTTTGTTTTGTTTTGTATTGTTTTTTTTGGAGTGGGGGACCATACCCAAAGTGTTCAGAACTTGCTTTTGGCTTTGCTCAGGGATCATTCCTAGCAGGCTCAGAGGATCATACAGGGTGCTGGAACACAAGTCGACCATGTTCTGCTCCTCTATACTATCTCTCCAGCTCCAATACACTTAATCTAATAAAAAATGAATCAGTGCTAAAAAATCTCCCTTTTCTCCCTAATTCCCAAAAAAGAATTGAGATGGCAAAGAATGCTAAGTAAAGGGAACTTCAACCTCAATTTTTTTTCTTTTCTTTATTTTCTTCTTTAATGTTTTGGTGGTGGTTTTGGATGGGGTGCAAGGATTATTGGGCCACACAATGGTGGTCAGAGCTGACTACTGATTCTGCACTCAGGGATCAATCCTACTTAGACTCGAGGAGCTCAAATAGGGATGCTGAGGATTGAGCCTGGGTCAACAATATGCTCTACTTTCTCTCTCATTCCATTTCCTTTGTATTCAACAGATGTGTTCTTGGACATGATAGGCCCATAAACAATGACTTCAGAGACATAAAAAGTGTGCAATTTGAAAATACTCCCAACAATTCTGCTGCCTTTCTTCCTATCAGATTGTCTCCCTGAGGCCATCCTCTACCCTCCACCCCCAAAAAACATGTGAGAGGTAAAACATTACTACTGATATATTGTCTGCTTCACACAGGGCAACTTCCCCCTCCCCACTGATTTTTCCATGTATTCACAGTTGTATACATTTATATCTAACTCTACAGAACTTCAAAAATTCTTTACTGTTGAAAACCCCATGTTCCCCAAAGGGAAGAAATAAAACAGAGCTGAACCTAAACTCTTAAAAAAAATAAAATAAAAAACTCTTCAATATTATATATAGGAGCCACTTTCCAATCCTTGCCAAGAGAATACCTTTAAGAATAGCTGCAAGGAACCAACTGCCAAACTTCAACTGGCACTGAGGTGTCTGAAACTCCTCATACCAACATTCTGTTGTGCCAGAGACAATACTGCAAGTTTGGGGCATTTCTGAAATGAATGGTTTCCTATGTCCATCAAGTAGATTCTGCTGTCCCAGATGCAAAGGGAGCTCTTAGATTGTAGCATTTCTCAGTGTTTCAGTTCAGTAGAAACAAGTCATTGCACAGGAAGCATCCCCAGTATAGCAGGATTCTTGCAGTGTGTGTGTTTTATGGGAAGGAGTCATGACGAGGGAAGGAACACCAGGATATTACATCTGATACTGTACATGTTAAAAATAGAAGCTTAAGGGAAAGAGAGGGGGTGGGTGAGGGAGTGGAAATTAGACTATTATTTTATCTTCCATTATCTATGAAACCCTAAAACCCAAGATGGCTTGATAAATACTTCCCCAGTTAGAGGAATCCATCGAAGAGTGACAGCAGCTAGCATCATCAGCTGGCAGCTAGTCTGTTCTGTTTGCATTGATTGCTCCGTACTTTCATGGGCACTTTTTGATTACTCCCAGATCATCATGATTGCTCCCAGAGCAGTCTCCTTTTAAGCGGTAATATGTTCTTTCCTGGTGACACAAAGAACAGGAAAGGTGCCACCACAGAGGGCACACTGCCTGCTTATGCATCAGAATAATGCTGACTGTGTTAATAGATGTGTAGCGCAAAGCACTTGCATTTGCGTAATTGTATTTGTTCCTCCCAACAATGCCACAGAGTACGTCGCATGTGTATTCTTAGCTCAGTTTTATTTGGTGAGATACGGAAGCTTGCTCAGAGTTCACAATGCTAGCAAGTTAGCAAGAGCCAAGGATTATTATTTATATAATACCTTTTTACACCACAGTCTTAAATAAACAACTTCTTAATTCTTAAGTCACCAGCTTCCAGGTAATGCCAGTGGGTGGGAGCTTGCAGAACTGAGGCTCAAATTGTCATTTGATTAGCTGAGGAGCTTGGAGACGCATTACCAGTGCAGAGCTCCAAATAACCCTGATCTTTTACCTGTCTAAGACAGCATGTCCTTACAACAGGAAATAAGCTTTGCTACACTGATTTACACTCGCTCTGTGCCTGGCTCTGTCTTTTGTACTTTACAAATTCTCATTCGATGATGTCTTCTTGCTAGTTGCCAGGAAACATTTTTTTTCCTCATCAAAAGGCTGCTAGGTAACGGCCAGAGTTAGATATCTGGGCTATTATGGCCATTTGCTGGACGTCTTTGAATGTAAGGAACTAGACTGCTTGCATCTCTCTATAAGTCATGCTCCACCCTACCTACCATAAACAATTCCCAGTTCGGAACTAAATCCCATAGAAACAAAAGCGAGTATTTAGTACCAGGAGAGGGATGTGAGGTTATTTGTTGCACTCAGCATAGAGAATGCATAGACCTGCAAACTAGCTGAAGGTACAGCTGATTCCATTGTGCTCTCATCATCCTTAGACTATCAAGCAGCTGAAAGAATAAGTTGGTGCTCAATTTATTAGCCTGGAGAGATTTCCATGCATTGTTAAAAGAGAAAAGCAAGAGAAAAAGAGGAAAAGACATATGGGTTATAGATAACTCCTTTTTTAGAAGACACACAGCAAGTCCTCCCCAAATAGAATTGATGGAACAGGAGAAAGAAGCCCCTGTCCCCAGTTATCATGGGGTTCCCCATGGAAAGGATGAGCAGGAGGGTAAAGTTAGAAACCAATGACAGAAGCACTTACTGCGGGTTATTAGTGATGATGAGGTTAAATGAAATTCGTGAATGTAGAAGACAACCTGCTGTGGCTAAGTCTTTACGTGAAAAATGGACACTTAAAATTCACATCTAATTTGGGGATAAGATTGTGTGTGTTCTTGTTTCTGTTTATTTTCAAATAAAGATTATAGTAGATTTGAACAAAAATAAAGAGGTAAGTGGGTTTATCTTAAGTGAGTTGATATTTAAAAAAAAAAAGGTTTATAAAAAAAAAGGGTTTATATTCAGGCTGAGGGTAGAGTACTTGCTTTGCATATCTGAGGCTCTGGGTTCCATTTCTGGTGCGGCAAAAAAAAAATGGGAAGGGTGTGTGTTTCTTTAAAAAAAATGTATACTTTTTTGTCGTAGTTAGTATATTAAAAGAAACATAAGTCCTTTTTAGGTTTTTGTGGGGAACCTCACATCTGAGCACTCAGTTGTGCTCAGGACTTCCTCCAGGCTCTGTAAATATAGATTACTCCTGGCAGGCTCGGAGAAACATATAGGGTGCCTGGGATTAGAACCAGGATGGCAACTTGCAAGGTAGGTAGGTGCCTTACCTGCTGCACCATCTCTTTGAACCCAAAACATAGATAATTTTATACAGTAGAACAAAAAGCAGTTTTGCTAGGGAAAGAGAATAGTAAGTAGCTAAAATCTGTTTAAGTAGCTGCCTCTTTTTGTCTTTTCCTTTTATTTATTCTTTTTTAATATATAAAATCTTTATTTAAACACCATGATTACAAGCATGATTGTAGTTGGGTCTCAGTCATAACAGAACACTGCCTTCACCAGTGCAACATTCCCACCACCGATGCCCACCCCCTTCCCAACCCTGCCTGTATTTGAAGCAGGCATTCTTCTTCTCTCACTCATTAAGATTGTCATGATAGTTGTTTGTGTAGTTATTTCCCTACCTGCACTCTCCACACTTTGTAGTGAGCTTCATATTGTGAGCTGGTCCTTCCGGCCATCATCTCTATTGTCTCTGGGCATTATTACAATAATGTCCTTAATTTTTCTTTTTCTTTTTCTTTTTTAATTTGGTTTTTGGGTCACACCCGGCAGCACTCAGGGGTTACTCCTGGCTCTATGCTCAGAAATCGCTCCTGGCAGGCTAAGGGGACCATATGGGATGCCGGGATTCAAACCACCGATCTTCTGCATGCAAGTAAAACGCCTTATCTCCATGCCATCTCTCTGCCCCCCTTAATTTTTCTTAAAATCTATAGATAAGTGAGGCTATACTGTGTCTATTTCTCTCCCTCTGACTTATTTCACTCAGCCTAATGGATTTCATGTACATCCATGTGTAGGAAAATTTCATGACTTCATCTCTTCTGACAGCTGCATAATATTACATTGTGTATACGTACCACAGTTTCTTTAGCCATTTCTGTTGAAGGGCATCTTAGTTGTTTCCAGAGTCTGGCTTTTGTAAATAATGCTGCAATGAATATAAGCGTGAAAAAGGGATTCTTGAATTGTGTTTTTGTGTTCCTAGGAGTGGTATAGCTGGATCCTATGGGAGCTCAATTTCCAGTTTTTGGAGGAAACTCCATATTGTTTTCTATGAAGACTGGACTAGATGGCATTCCCACCAACAGTGAATGAGAGTTCCTTTCTCTCCACATCCCCACCAGCACTGATTGTTCTTGTTCTTTGTGATGTGTGCCAGTCTCTATGGTGTGAGATGGTACCTCATTGTTGTTTTGATTTGCAATTCCCTGGTGATTAGTGATGTGGAGCATTTTTTCATGTGCCTTTTGGCCATTTGTATTTCTTCATTGAGAAATCGTTCATTTCTTCTCCCCATTTTTTGATGGGGTTAGATGTTTTATTCTTAAGTTCTGTCAGTACCTTGTATATTTTCTATGGTTATTGGGTGAATAGTTTTTCCCATTCTGTGGGTGGCTTTTGTATCCTAGGCACTATTTCCTTTGAGATGCAGAAGCTTCTCAGCTTAATATATTCCCATCTGTTTATTTCTGCTTCCACTTGTTTGGAGAGTGCTGTTTCCTCCTTGAATGTGTCTTTAGTTTGTCTCAATGTCATGGAGTGTTTTACCTACGCATTGTTCTATATACCTTATGGTTTCAGGCCTGATATCAAGACCTTTAATCCATTTGGATTTAACCTTTGTGCATGGTGTTAGATGGGTGTCTGAGTTTCTGGTTCTTTTTAGAAAGGGGGATGGGAGTACTTTTTGGTGCAAACCTAGTAGCACTCAGAGGTACTCTCAGTTTAGTGTTCAGAGTTTCTCCTGACAGTGCCTTGCCAGTAATCAAACACAGGGTGATACAACAAAAGGAAGCAAGTACTCTTAACAGTGAGCCTCAGTCCTACAAGAATAACTGATTTTTGTTTGCTTTTAGTTCTTTGTGTGTTTTATTTTGATGCCACACTCAATAGTGCTCTGGGTTTACTTACTCCTGGTTCTGCAATGCTCTGGGGACCATATGAAGTACAGTGGATTGAACTAGAAGCACTACATGTAAGACAAGTACCTTAACCTCCATCTCTCTGGCCCCAGATATGAATCTTTAAAAACAGAACATGATTAATTTCCTCTTTTTGGTGCTGCTGTTACTGTGGTGGCCAGCGGGAGTTGTGTGTTTGGTCATGACTCTTGCACTTTTGCTCTTTGGACACTCACTGTTGGGTCAGGATTGTGCACATTTGGGTTGCTTCTGTGTTCACAGGAATCATATCCCGGACTTGTGCTCACACCCTTTGGTTGTGCTCACTGGAAACTCTGCACCTTTGGGTGGCACCCGGGATTCCACACCAGAGCTGCTAGGGTCATGTTCAGTCTGTGGGGTGATGCCTAAAGTCAAACCCATAGACTCAGAGCTGCCTTCAGAACCCTAATTCATTCTTTTTATAAAAAAAATTAGGGCCAGAGAGACAATACAGCTGGTAAGGCACTTGCTTTGTAAGCAGCCAATCCAGGTTCCTGGCACCCCCGATGGTCCCCTGTGTACTGCCAGTAGTGAACTCTGAGCACAGAGCCAGGAATAAGTACTGAGCACTGCTGAAGGTGGCCCACCACCACCACAACAGCAAGAATTTGTTTATCTAAACCTAGAGCCTATATTTGTTCTCCACATGGGCACAAGCTTCTTTTCCCTCCTCTGTGACTGCTGCAGGGCTGATGTCCAGGGGCTGCATGTTGATTGAGATGCTCACTGGATGCAAGGTGTTGGAAGTGCCACTCGGGTGCCACAATGACAAGGCCAGTTGTGAAACCTGCAGCTATGAGGAGGTATTAGGGTCAGACATGCAACTTCAGGTGCTGTGGCCTGGAACTGCATGCCCAGCCCTTAAGGTCTGATCTTTGCAGGAGCAGATGTGAGGAGGGAGAGTCCTGGAAAGGGGCTTCTCAGAGAGAATGAGGTGGCTGGGCTGCATGCTCTCCACTCCCCATTTCACCTCAGATCACTTGGAATTGCTACCACAGTGGTTGTTGAGGGAACCCAGAAAGGGGACAGGGCCAGGTCGAGAAACACTCTGACTGCCCAGCCACGAAATTCAGTTACTCTTCTCTGGGTAGAGGAGACCATAAAAGATTTAATCAGAAAAGTGATGGCAGGCAATTTCATTTCTTCTTTAGGTTTATTGGCAACTACTGGTGGTGCTCAGGGCTGACTCCTAGCTCTGTGATCAGGGTTTATTCCTGGTGGAGCTCAGGGTACCATATGTGGTGCTGGAAATGGAACCAGATTGGCCATACACAAGGCAAACTTTTGTTTTGTTTTGTTTTTTGGGTCACACCCGGCTTTGTTCAGGGGTTACTCCTAACTCTACTGACTCAGAATGGCAGGCTCAGGGGACCATATAAGATGCCGGGATTTAAACCATCAACCTTTTGCATGAAAGGCAAACGCCTTACCTCCATGCTATCTCTCTGGCCCCAAAAGGCAAACACTTTACTTACTGTACAATCACTTTAGCCTAGCTGGAAATTTATTTATTTATTTGGTTTTTGGGTCACACTCAGTGGCTCTCAGGGGTTATTCCTGCTCTTCTCTCAGAAATCACTCTTGGCAGGCATGGGGGACCATATGAATGCTGAGATTCAAGCCACCATCTGTCCTGGGTTGGCTACATGCAAGGCAATTGCCTTGCAAGCAGCCGACACTGGACCTAAGGTGGTTGGTTCAAATCCCGGCGTCCCATATAGTCCCTGTGCCTGCCAGGAGCTATTTCTGAGCAGACAGCCAGGAGTAACCCCTGAGCAACACCGGGTGTGGCCCAAAAACCAAAAACCAAAAAAAAAAAAAAAATCGAAAGCTATGAAGGAGGTACATTGAAGCAGCATGTAATAGAGGCAGAACAACTCATAAAGCTAGGTCAGGGGCCTGAGAGATAGTGCAATGTTTAAAAGTTAGAGTTTATGCCTTGAATGTGACCTATAGGGCACCCCAGGATCCCTCAAACATTCTTGAGCACCAGTGGGAAGAGCCCGGAAGTTTCCAGCACTATAGGCCCTGAGGAGCATCACATCTTTGGGCCAGATGTTGATCCTCTGGACCAGTTGAGTGAGAATTATCAGGAGACCATTCTCTGGACTTTTGAAAGCCCTGGGCTTTCAGAGCACTGCTTGGGAGACCATCTCCCCAACCCCCCAACAAAAAGAACTATATCCTAGAAGCCAAAAGTAATGACTTAGTAATGAGGCACTTGCCTTATATATGTGATGTCCTGAGTTAGATACCTTTTTTCTTTTTTCTTGTTTTTTTTTTTTTTTTTTTTTTTTTTTTTTTTTTTATTTTTTGGGTCACACCCGGCGGTGCTCAGGGGTTACTCCTGGCTGTCTGCTCAGAAATAGCTCCTGGCAGGCACGGGGGACCATATGGGACACCGGGATTCAAACCAACCACCTTTGGTCCTGGATCAGCTGCTTGCAAGGCAAACGCCGCTGTGCTATCTCTCCGGGCCCTAGATATCTTTTTTCATCATTGGGTCAGCAGTGCTCAACTTACTCCTGGCTCTGCACTTAGGAATCATTCCTGGCAGTGCTTGGGACGTCAGGGATTGAAACTGTCAGCTGTGTGCAAGGCAAGTAAGTGCCTTACGTACTTTTTTATGGCTCCAGCTACTTGGTTCCACTTTTGTTTAAAAACCTGCTTCATATCAGGCCCTGAGTAACGGCGTTCATTGAATGCGTACTACGGACTGTGATCTGATCACCACATAGGCATTTACTGAGGGCTGAAGCCAGAAGGTGACAGAAGCAGCATTTGAGCTAATTGGACTGGCTTGAGCTCCTGGGCAGAAGTATGTATCTGGGAAAGGAATGTGAGTGGAGTGGGGAGGCTGGACTGAGGCATCTGGGCATTACGTTGGAGCTAGTTCATTGGGAAAAGAATTGAACCAAACTAAGTTCAAATGTAGATTTGGGGTGTTGTATTTGGTTTGAGTGATAGAACAAGGAATGTTGAAAGATTGAATAGTCAGCATGTTCCCTGGCCATGTCTTTCTTAAATATGTTCCACTACCTCTTTGCAGTGAGCTGGATGGAAGTCAGTTCAAGATTAAGATCTTCAGTGAATGCCTGAAGGGTATATATTTGATATCATTTACGGAAGCAAGGTCAGAATAATTCAAATATCAGATCCACATGTGGTAGAATTTCATTCTCTTACAAAAAAATCAAGATGAAATATATTTGTGACGAAAGTTAAGATTACTGAGGCTGCAGATGAGAGATCAAGAATTTTTTTTGTTATTGTTAGTATAAAAAAAACCCTCTGTAAGGTTTTATATCAGACGTTTTCTTGGTCTCATTCTGAATTGGTAGGTTGCAAGAATTTGCCTTTTATACATGCATCACAGTTATTATGGGACAAACTAAAATTTAGGAATTAGTTCCAGTTCTTCTAGCTAACTCTCTGACCTAGGGCAAATTAATCCTTCTCTCCTCTTTAGTTTTATCCTGGTAAATGGAAATAATAATAATTTCTACCTTACAGCTTTGGAAGGTTTCCTGGGAGGAGTGTAACTTTTACCATACCTGGCTCAAAAATAAACATTCAAAATGTATTTGTTCTTGGGCTGGAGAGATAGCATGGAGGTAAGGCGTTTGCCTTTCATGCAGAAGGTTATCGGTTCAAATCCCGGCGTCCCATATGGTCCCCTGTGCCTGCCAGGAGCAATTTCTGAGCATGAAGCCAGGAGTAACCCCTGAGCACAGCTGGGTGTGACCCCCCCCCCCAAAAAAAAAAAAACCACACACACACAAAAAAAAATGTATTTGTTCTTAAAGGATAGTCAACATGTAAAAGTCCATAACTTTAGAGTCTGCAGTTTGCTTTATTTGCAGACAAAATAAATTCTATCTTAAATCTATTTTCAAGGGGCTGGAAAGGTGGCGCTACAGGTAAGGTGTCTGTCTTACAAGCGCTAGCCTAGGAGGGACTGCGGTTCGATACCCGGCATCCCATATGGTCTCCCTAAACCAGGGGTAATTTCTGAGTATATAGCCAGAGTAATCCCTGAGCGTCAACGGTTGTGGCCCAAAAATCCAGAAAAAAAAATCTATTTTTAAAATATTGTAATCAGGGGCCCGGAGAGATAGCACAGCGGTGTTTGCCTTGCAAGCAGCCGATCCAGGACCTAAGGTGGTTGGTTCAAATCCCGGTGTCCCATATGGTCCCCCGTGCCTGCCAGGAGCTATTTCTGAGCAGACAGCCAGGAGTAACCCCTGAGCACTGCTGGGTGTGACCCAAAAACCAAATATATATATATATTGTAATCAAAAGATTAGAGGGAACAAACTAAGAAGAATTTCAGGACTAAATTTTTTTTTTTTTTTTTGGTTTTTGGGTCTCACCCAGCAGTGCTCAGGAGTTACTCCTGGCTCCATGCTCAGAAGTCACTCCTGGCAAGCACAGGGGACCATATGGGACGCCGGGATTCGAACCGATGACCTTTTGCATGAGAGGCAAACGCCTTACCTCCATGCTATCTCTCCGGCCCCTCAGGACTAAATTTAAGGAATTTGTGTTTTGTTTGTAGTTAAGATGGATTGCCAAGTATAGTCTAATAATCCATCTATGTCTACACTACAAGGATTAAAAAATGTAATTTAAATAATACATGACTCATAAACCTCTTAGTTGCAAATAACAGAAACCCAAACAGAAATCAGATGAAACAAAGAAAGAACTTTCTTGCAAGGATATTGGGGTGCCTATCAGAATTGAATAGTTGAGATTAAATCTCAGAATGACAACAGAAAAAAAGAACAAAGAATTCTTTGTTGACTTCTTAGCTATTCACCCAGATCATTTTTCTCTGGTGGAAGATGTAGTGCCTGGCAGGTTCAGGCTTTCATTTTTACACATCATCCATACAGTTGGGGAAATTTTTTTTGTGGTTTTTGGGTCACACCCGGCAGTGCTCAGGGGTTATTCCTGGCTCCAGGCTCAGAAATTGCTCCTGGCAGGCACGGGGGACCATATGGGACGCCGGGATTCGAACCGATGACCTCCTGCATGAAAGGCAAACGCCTTACCTCCATGCTATCTCTCCGGCCCCGGGAAAATTTTTTTTCTCCCATGACTCTCAAAATAGGATTCTGGACCAGTCAGGTCACATGTCCCTAAATGGACCAATCACTGTGCTCAAAGAGTGGACAGTTGTAATTGGCCCAATATGATCTACAGGTCAACTCCTCAGTCTATTGCATGATAAGAAAAGCAAGTTCATAAAACAAAGTGACTTGCTAGGGTTAGGCAGAGGGATTGGTTCACTAATAGTCACCTGAGAAATGCCTACCACCACTATCTTCAAGATTCAACTTAGAAAGCAGGGCAAATGAATTTGTACACAAGAAATGAAAAAGACTTATAAATGTGAATTATATGTTTAAAAAAATACAGTGGTAGGCCTGGAGAGATGGCACAGAAGTTAAGGCACTTGCATTGTTTGTAGCAGACCCCAGTTAGCAATGCTCTCTATGGTCTTCCAAGAACTGCCAGGAGTGACACCTGAACATACAGAGCTGTGAGTAGCCCCTGGGCACTTCCAGGTGTGGTCCAAACCCTTCCTTCTATCACCCTAAAATGCTAGACATAATTCTGAGAACTAAGATGGGAGAGAAAATACTAGTGAACAATGAGAGGTTATATGCCTAACAGACAAAGATTGTGTGAAAGTGTATATTATCAGATCACCTTAGATGGAAAATCCTGATAAAGTCTATGTAGTTAACACTAAAGCAATTGCTTTCTCTGGAAAGTGACAGTCTCTAGAGAAATTCTGACAAATCTCCTAAGAAGTTTCTAATGTCAAGATGCTGAGGTTGGACATAAAAAGCAGAGAATCGCATGAAGAAGGAAGATCTGAATGTTGGTGTGCTGCTATAGAGGCAGGGAATGGTTTGGGAGAACAAAGGTTCTCTCAAACAATAATCAGAATGCGCTCTTAAGAAAAACAGTTGTAGAGTTGGACCAGATGCAAGCAACCGTAGGAAAGACAGTGCCAAGGAAATGCACATATGCTGAAGTTGGAGGCGAGTCAGCCATGGAGATTCATGATAGTGATTGGGAAGGTAGGAGTGAGTGGAAGGAAGGAAAGAATGAGTTTTCCAGCAGAATCTCCAATTAAAAAAAGACAAGTATTTGGTGGAATGGATTTTTGCAAAAACCACTCACCCAATACTTGCAAAAGTGGATGAGAATATGGCAGATATTTCTAATGTGTATGCCTTCTGTTTTCTATGTAATGTGATTCCCATTCCCAGGATAGCTCACTAAAATCTGCCCTGATACATTTCAGCATTTCATAAGTTAGAATATTGATTTAGATCAGTATCACAGAATTTTATAAAAGGTGTTGCTTGGTGTCTGGGTTAGACGAAAATCTTCGGATAGCAGATGGGATTTACTTAATTCATCCCTGTTCTCATCTCTTTTATAATTTTTCTGTATTTAAATTAGTCTGCTCACACTCCAGATTTGTGCTCCCTGAGAACAAGTTTCTTTTTTGGTTTTGTACCCCTAGTGACACTTCCTGGGTACTTAAAAAATAACCACGAGGAGTTCTTAAATGAAGATATGTATTAAAAATAAATAAGTAAATAAAAACATACGAGGGGCCAGAAGCTGCTAGCGCAAAGGGTTAGAGCTCATGCTTTGTAGGAGCCCAGAATTCAGTCCTGGATACCTGCTGTCTGGTCCCCTAAACAGTGCTGTGAACACTCTAAGCACGGGGTGGGGTGGGGGGTGGGTGGGGAGAGTCATTCTAGCAGCACTGTGTGAGGCCCCTCCCACTAAGTGACAAGAATGAAGGCCATAAGTATGCTCAGGTGAATTCTCCAGCTACACTGCTGGTCAATGGCAGAGGTAGAGCCGAACTTGACCTCTCCCACCACTAGACACAAGCTTGGTCTGCAGCACAGGTGCCTTGTCCTGTGCCCTTCATTTACATTTCACTTGGCCTCATTTCCAGGAGGGCACATCTAGGTTTTCATCGTGAGAACCTGTGAATTTTAGAATGCATTTGCTTGGGCTGCCAGCTGCTCAGAATCCAGTCTGTGGCCTTCATCAGCACCTTTGTGAGTTGTTCTCATTTCTGAATATCTCTAAACGTTTCAAAACTTTTTTGGAAAAAAGGAAAAAAATAGACAAAGCAGAATATATTTGCAGCAGAGCATAGACTTGTAATAACTTCTTATATTTTTTTATATTGGCATGAATTTTCTAAATATTTTATTTTTGTTTATTTGCCTTTTGAATAGTAGGGTTACATCATTTTATTTATTTATTTATTTTTATTTATTTATTTATTTTTGGTTTTGGGGCCACACCTGGCATGCCCAGGGGTTACTCCTGGCTATCTGCTCAGAAATAGCTCCTGGCAGGCATGGGGATGCCAGGATTTGAACCAACAACCTTAGGTCCTGGATCAACTGCTTGCAAGGCAAACACCTCTGTGCTATCTCTCCGGCCCCATCATTTTACTTTTCATGTAGAGATAATTTAAACTTTTCTCTATCTTTGTGTGTGTGTGTGTGTGTGTGTGTGTGTGTGTGTGTTTATGTAGGGGTAGTGGCTGAAACACCTTGTGGTGCTCAGGGGACCATATGGGATGCCAGGGATCAAACCCAGGCAAGTTGAATACAAGGCAAATGCCCTATCTGCTATATTATTGCTCCATTACCACGTGCCACTTATTTTTATAATGTTGTATTTTATTATCAGAAAATATTTTGTATAGCTTGGAGCAATAAATATTCCCAAACTATTAAATAACTGCTTACTTGTATTATAATAATAATTCTATACAAAAGACAAGAAAAAATGAACTGATATGCCAAAGTGTTTAGACACAGTCTATTGTGTCAACATTTTTTGTGGGCACACCCAACAGTGCTCAGGGGTTATTCCTGGTGCTGCTCATGAGTCCATGTGGGATGCCAGCATTTGAACCCAGGTAGTTGTGTGCAAGGCAGGCACCCTACAGTATTATCTTTCCAGCCCCCAATGTGGCAACTTTTTAAAAAGTCTTTTGGGGACTGATGAGACTGTGAGTCATCTTCTGTCCCTAAGAAATGTGACTACCTGAATTTTTATTCTTTTTATTTCTACAGTGCCAGCCTTCCTATCTCCCTCCTCTCTCCTTTTATCTCTTTCCTTCCTTCCTTTTTTCCTTCCTTCCTTCTTTCCTTCCTTCCTTTTTTCCTTCCAATTTTTCAGCCACAACTAGTAGTGTCTGCAGGTCACTCCCAGCAGTGATGGGGGACCATGCAGTGCTGGATTCAAGCCCAGGCAGGGCCCTGGACTGCACAGCTTGCTCTCCGGCCCTTCAAGCCATCTATCTCCCCACCCATGCTTGTGTGTTTCTTCCATAACCAGAACTGCCCTTCAAATTAAACAGAAAACCCCCTAGATCTGAGACAGCTGGAGTATCCGTGTGTTGTTTCTCAATCTGCTACATATCTAGTCTTTCCGTTTCATTTCAAAAATGCTGTTAGGTCTTTGCAGGAGACTTTAGAAAATTTTGTAACCATATAGTAGAAACTCACCATCTGATGCTTTTCCTAGAGCTTAAGATCAGACCTAATACACACTTCCACATTTGCACCTGGGTCTGCAGAAAACCTCCATGGAGTAAACTCTGCAAACCAGGCCCAGAACTCTAAGAGCTATGTTGTGCTTCTCTGCTATCTGGTGACAGTTCAGAGGAGAGCAGCTGTTAATACAAACCAAAAAGAGGCTGCAACAGCATGTAATGTGGAACCCCGGTAAATTGAGCAAAGCAGATAAATGCACTGAGTAATTGCTATGTCTGGGGTATATATGCAAAAATAATATAAAGTATGAAATCTCAGCATGCTGATCTGAGTTTTCCTTTGGCAGAGCCAACTAGACTCCTTGGGACTCCTGCCACTTGGACTTCAGAGTCGTTCACATTTGGGGGGGGGGTGGCTGCCATGTTCTGCTGAGTGAATTCCATCACGCATTTCTGAGTGCGTACTGGTAAGTGCTGGCCCTGAGCATGGACTGTGGAGTGGTTATATTGTCTAGAGTAAGTCAGTGGTCCTCAAACTTTTTAAACAGGGACCAGTTTACTGTCCTTCAGACTGTTGGCGGGTTGAACTATAGTAAAAATGAAAATCATGAACAAATTCCTATGCACACTATATATATCTTATTTTGAAGTGAAGAAACCAAATGGGAACAAATACAATATGTGGCCTGTGGGCCATAGTTTGAGGACCACTGGGAGACTCTAGATACTTGACTTTGAGAGTGCCAGTCTCATCAAACCCAGATCTTTACTGTACAGAAACCAAGTGGTGTGAGTTGTGGTGTTAGGTGGAATACAGAGTTTGCCAAACATTGTGAAATAGTGCCAAACATTGTGCCAAACGTTTTGAAGTAGAAGTAGGAAGCTCTGAGAACCAACAGCAATGGCCCAAGTTCAAGATTTTTAGAAATTCCCCATAAGTTATAGCATTGAAAAGGGCCAGAATGCCCGAGGCAGACCTATTTGAGTCCCCTTTTTCCAGAGCCTGGTGTTTAATTTGCTCATTTATAAGCATTTGCTTGGTACTTGATACTTTATAAATTACTTTTTTAGCATGATCTCATTTGGCCTTGCTACATCGCTTTTTTGTTTTTCTTTTTTTTTTGGGGGGGGGCATACCTGGCATACTTAGGACTTATTTTAGTTCTGTGCTCAGGGGTCACTTCTGGTAGTGCTTACACTGCAGGTACACTAGCTAGCAATACTCAGGGGTTACACTGCAAGTATGCTGCATGGGATTACAGTGTAATTAATCACACAAGATTATTCTTGATTCTACTCCAGAATCACTCCAGGTGGTGTTCAGGGAACCATATGGAATGCTTGAGTTTGAACCCAGGTTGGCCATATATAAGACAAGCAATGCACTATCACTTCAGCTCTGTGTCCCATTTTTAAAAGGAAAGAACTAAGTGATTGGCCCAATGGGCAAAGTAAAGCTTCAGAGGAAAGCTAGGACCTAGATTTTATGATACTTATTTTGGCATTTGTCTTCCCTAAAACATCTACTCATTCATGTCTGCTTCTTGTTTTTATTTTCTTAGTTATTGTCTTTGCTTCCAGTATATAGTAGACTTTATATACTTTATATATACTTTATATACTTTATTGATGAACTTCTTCACTAGTCTTAGATTTCTTAGATGGATTTGAAATAGTACCTAACCCATCTTTAAAAGGTTAAATTGGGGGCTGGAGAGATAGCATGGAGGTAAGACGTTTGCCTTGCATGCAGAAGTTTAGTGGTTCGAATCCCGGCATCCCATATGGTCCCCCCGAGTCTGCCAGGAGTGATTTCTGAGCGTAGAGCCAGGAGTAACCCCTGAGCGCTGCTGGGTGTGACCCAAAAACAAAAACAAACAAAGCAAACAAAAAGGTTAAATTGGTTGAGCAAGGTAACATAGCATTTTTCACGCTATAAATTCTCAAACCCTGCCTAAAACCTTATGAGCAGAATTCCTAGCTTTCAATAGCAATGAGTTCACCCTAGTTTCCACCTTCTCGGCACTCAGCATGGGTGATTGATGGAGTTTTGTGACATTAGCAGGATTTCAGTTCTTGTCCCCATAAATTGTAATTATAATCCTAGACTCTTAGTCATTTGTTATTTTTCAAAAATTCATAGTGCAATATCACTGCTTAAATTAAGGGAGCGAACTTGCAGTCCTAAAATAAGGATCAGCCATAAGCACTTTGCTATTTTAATTTCTAGTCATATTAAATAACAGTTCCTCTTTGAACTAAGACCCAACCACTTATGGTGTGATCCGAAGGCCCTGGTGTCTCCCTCCGTCAGTGCTGGCTTCAGGGCTAGCTGACCCTATTGGCTGGGAGTAGGAAGCAGCCACTTAGCATCAGACATAACCAGTTGTACTGCATACAATTTCTTCAACATGAAAATATGTGTAAAATGACTTTTCCCCAGGATGCTTCTCAAATTTTCAAGAATACCTTTATAGTAGGCTGTGGGCTGCATTAATGAGGTCAGAATTCTCCAGGCCAAGCGAGCATCTTCTCTATCCTCCCCCAAGACTGGGTATCTAGGTAACTCCCAGAATAGTCAGCTACAGGCTGACTCACCTACATCTACAAGTGGGCTAGCCCGTGCTTAGCAGTACATGCAGCAGTTCTGAGTGTGGAACAGACCTAGAGTTCTGACATATCTAGCCTCAAAGCTCATTGGAGGCACTCCATGGGTAACCCTAAAAATCCACTCTTAAGATGCTTGACAGGGTTTCAGGCATCCACCGACTACAGCTCTGTACTTGCCAAGGTTTCTTGGGGACAACTGACGTGTGCGCAATGGTATCCAGGATATATGTCAGCTTCTACATTCTTCATGAGCTATTTCTGTGTGAAGTTAGGTCATCAGAAGCACTATGCTAGGATCCCATTAGCACTTCTTGCTTACAGAAGTGTCAGCAGTAATCAAATTACCAATTTTTAAGTTTCTTTTTTTCTTTTGTTTGATTTGAACCACACCTAGTGGAACTCAGGGGTTACTCTTGACATTCAGGAATCACTCCTGGTAGTAGCCATATGGATTGCTGGGGATTGAACCTAGAAGGCCTACCTGCAGCACTATTGTCCTGGCCCTATTTTCTTTTCTTTCTTCTTTCTTTTTCTTTCTTTCTTTCTTTCTTTCTTTTTCTTTCTTTCTTTCTTTCTTTCTTTCTTTCTTTCTTTCTTTCTTTCTTTCTTTCTTTCTTTCTTCCTTCCTTCCTTCCTTCCTTCCTTCCTTCCTTCCTTCCTTCCTTCCTTCCTTCCTTCCTTCCTTCCTTCCTTCCTTTCTTTCTTTCTTTCTTTCTTTCTTTCTTTCTTTCTTTCTTCTTTCTCTCTCTCTTTCTTTCTTTCTTTCTTTCTTCTCTCTCCCTCCCTCCTTCCCTCCCTTCCTTTCTTTTTCTTTTTTTTTTTTTTTTTTTTTTTTGTGATTTTTGGGTCACACCCGGCAGTGCTCAGGGGTTACTCCTGGCTTCATGCTCAGAAATTGCTCCTGGCAGGCACGGGGGACCATATGGGACGCCGGGATTTGAACCGATGACCTTATGCATGAAAGGCAAACGCTTTACCTCCATGCTATCTCTCCGGCCCCCCCTTCCTTTCTTTTTTCTTTCCCTCCCTCCCTCCCTCCCTCTCTCCCTCCCTCCCTCCCTCCCTTCCTCCCTCCCTCCCTCCCTCCCTCCCTTCCTTCCTTCCTTCCTTCCTTCCTTCCTTCCTTCCTTCCTTCCTTCCTTCCTTCCTTCCTTCCTTCCTTCCTTCCTTTTTTTGGTTTTTGGATCACACCTGGCAGCACTCAGGGGTTACTCCTGGCTATACACTCAGAAATCGCTGCTGGCAGGCTCCGGGGACCATATGGGATGCCGGGATTCAAGTCACCGTCCTTCTGCATGCAAGGCAAACACCCTACCTCCATGCTACCTTTCCTGTCCCTCTCCCTTTTCTTCTTCTTCTTCTTCTTCTTCTTCTTCTTCTTCTTCTTCTTCTTCTTCTTCTTCTTCTTCTTCTTCTTCTTCTTCTTCTTCTTCTTCTCCTCCTCCTCTCTCCCTTCCACCTTCCTTTCTTCCTTTTTTATTTTTTTGCTTTTAAGCTATACCCAGCATTATTGATCAGGACTTACTCTGCCTCTGCATTTAGGGATCACCCTGGCGCAGGACTCCCAAGACCATGTGGCATACTGAGGATAAAACCTAGGTTGGCTGCATGAAGACCATATGCCCCCCATACCCACTGTATCATCCAACTTCAGAGTTATTTTCAAAATAATTTTCTTAAATTGAGGTTTTATTGGTTTTGTTTTTGGGCTACACCCAGTGACACTCAGGGGTTACTCCTGGCTATACACTCAGAAATTGCTCCTGGCTAGGGGGATCATATGGGATGCCAGGAATCAAACCAGGTCTGTCCTGGATCTGCTGCGTGCAAGGCAAAAACCCTACTGCTGTGCTATCACGCTGGCCCCTATATTGAGTTTTTTGTTTGTTTTTGTTTTGTTTTGGGGTCACACCCTGCAACACTCAGGGGTTACTCCTGGATCTACACTCAGAAATCGCTCCTGGCCGGCTCAGAGGACCATATAGGATGACGGGATTTGAATCACCATCCTTCTGCATGCAAGGCAAATGCCCTACCTTCATGCCATCTCTCTGGCCCCTATATTGAGTTTTTTAATATGTCTTACAGATTTGTTTGATGTCCATACCCAGCTGTTCTTGGAGCTTACTCCTAGCTCTGTGTTTAGGGGTCACTCATGGAGTGCTGGGAAGCCTTATGAGGTGCTGGAGATTGAACCTTTGTTAGCCACAAGCAAGTGCCTTATCACTCACAATACTATCTTCAGTCCCTCATATTACTTTACTTTTCAAGAACTCTCTTTTCTGAATTTTAACAGTATTCTTTTCTCTTTCCATTAATATGGATATAAACAATAGAGTTTTGAGATATCTTTATTTACTTTCCATTGTTTTTTTTTTTTGTTGTTTTCTTTTTTTTGTGTGTGTGTGGTTTTTGGGTCACACCCGGCAGTGCTCAGGGGATACTCATGGCTCCATGCTCAGAAATTGCTCCTGGCAGGCACGGGGGACCATATGGAACACCAGGATTCGAACTGATGACCTTCTGCATGAAAGGCAAACGCCTTACCTCCATGCTATCTCTCCGGCTCCTGTTGTTTTCTTTTGATTTTGGTTTGATTTTGGGGTGATCAGTGACTGTTCTCAATGTTATATCCTGTGATGCTCTGGGGACCATGTAGGTATCAAATCTGAGTCTCTTATTTGCAGAACCTGCACTTCAGCCATTTGAGTCACCTCTTGGACAATGAGGGTATCTTAATTTTTAAGTTTTCAATAATAAATGTTTTAATAGTGAGACACATAAAAAATGTTCTGGAAGGATAGTCCAGGAGTTAAGGTGCTTGCTTCATAGCCACCAAACCTGGTGCAGTACCCAGTTGCATCAACTAGGAGTGTCTCCTGATCACAAAGCCAGGAGTACATCCTGGCCACTTGCCAGTTACAATCCAAATTAATACCACTCACCCTAAAAAGGGTGATATTGAAATTCATTTCTTGTCATTGGGGACTTCTCCCAGTGGAAGTCTGAAGTATTTTACTGGCTCAAAATACTTCTGGCTGAAGTATTTTACTGGCTTAAAATATTTGGAGTATTTTGTTTAATCATTCAAAAATTTTCAAAAGAGCCATCTTTAGGGGTGAGGGTGGGTGAGAAAAAATATAGAGCCAGCTTTAAGAAGAGCATAATAGGACTTAGCACAGTTCATTCCATGATTTCTCTTAATTAACCCATTTTATTTTCACACTTATCTTTGTTCAACGTGTGATGATTTTCTTGAGTAAGGGGTAGACTGCTCGAGCAGATCAGAAGGAGGGTTTGTTTTGATGTGTACTCCTGGGAAGTAATTGGATAATATTTTTCAGGAGAACTAATTAATGTTTGTACACTTGAACCCAACAAATAGATGGTTTGAGTCTGGGGATTTGAGTCAGCCTGGTCTAGCTTCTCCTTATCACTTACTAGTTACTTAAGCTTCAAGACTTACTTCAGAGCCTGACTACACATAAGGACTCAGTTAAAGGTACCACTGCTCTTTTACTCACCGGTATCAGTGTGAAACAACTCATAAATATTTGTGGTCTTTTTGTTGCTGCTGTTAGGTGGGAGCACACCCAGCTGGGCTTGGGACTGCCGACTAGGCTCAGGGCTCAAACCTGGCAGTATTCCAGGGACCATATAGCCAGGGATCAAATTTGGATAAGCCAGGTGCATGCCTTATCCTCTGTACCATCTCTTTGGCTCTAAACTTTGTGGTCTTTGATTTCAGTTTCTTTGATTAAAACTGAGATCTACAGACAAGATAGATAGTAACTGCTAAGGCACTTGTGTTGCACAGACCTGGACAGGCTCTATCCCCAGCACCATAAAAGATCCCACAAACTCCTTCAGGAGTTATTCCTGAGCACTGCCAGGAGTGATCCTGGGCACAGAGCCCAAACTCTGAGCACTCCAGGAGTGATCCCTGAGTATGCCAGGAGTGATTCCCAAGTGTAGAGCCAAGAGTAAATTAACCCCTGAGCACTGCAGTGTTGGGAAAGGAAGGATGGAAGAGATGGAGGGAAAGGGAGGGAGAGAGAGAGAGGGAGGAAAGGAGGAAGAGGAGGGAGGGAGGGAAGGAAGGAGGGATGGAGGGAAAGAGGGAGGGAGGGAAGAGAAAATATCTAAGACAAACAACTCTATTGTTTGTCTGTTGTTTTGGATTCAAAACTCCTAGGTTTGATTCTGACTACCATATGGTCCCTCAGCACTGCTGGAAGTGATATTCCAAGTGATATCTCTGAGAGCTTCAGAGAATTGCCAGGTGTGGCCCCAAACCCTAAATTAGTAAATAATCTACTTAAAATAAGGTCTGGATTCTCCCCTTTTATAAAAGGTGCCTATGGCCCTAGGGCTGCTCCCCACAGTCCTTGACTAGGCAGAAGCAACTGTCCTGTATGGAGGGCCCAGCTGTGCTCAGGATCTTCAGGGATACCTGGTGATATGATATGATATGATACCAGAGACTCTCAGGGTGCTCGGTGATATGCAGAGACCCAACTCTCTTGGCCTCGAGCAAGCCAGACACCAAATCACCCCCTTTGAACTATCTGCCTGGGCCCCAAGTCTTACTTTCCCCTTGGTTCTCTGGAGATCGATCGGGGCCCTATTTAGTTCTCAACCAATTAAACCATCAGTTCAGCACTTGGATCCTGTACAGTATAAACTCACAGGGGCCACTGAGGCAGTGCTGGGGGTCTCTAGGACCAAATGCCACTGGACTAGGGGGCCTATGAGGTGCCAGAATTAAACCCATGTTCAGGCTTTGCCAGTAATATCCCTAACTGCCATATTTCCACCCCTACAAGGTCTTCTGAAACCTGAAATGGACATGAAATTTCTTTTTTTCGAGAAATAATTTTTGGTTGAGGTATTTATTGGGGCTCTTTACATAAATAACCCTAACACAACTGTCTATTTTAATTTACTTTGGCAAATTATATTAAAAATTAAGATACCTTAAAATGTTTTCCATTTGGGGAGTCATACCTGGATGTGTTCTTGGCTTACTCTTGCCTCTACACTCAGTGGTTCACTCCTGGGGGATGGGTATTAAACCAGGATAGCTACATGCAAAGCAAGCACCTTATCCAATTAACTAAAATAACTTTTCGGGGTTTGGGGACCATTAGTAGTACTCAGTACTTATTCCTGACTCTTTGTCTCTACTTGTGGTGCTCAAAGGATTATATTTGGTGCTGAGGATATTTTTGTCTGTTTTGGCCACACCTGGTGGTGCTCAGGGCTTACTCCTTGCGCTGTGTTCAGGGCTTACCCCTGGCAGTGCAAGGGGAACATATGTACTTCTGGGAATCAAACCCAGTTAGCCATATGTGAGGCAAGTGTCCTTCTGCTGTACTGTCACTCAGTGCTGGAGATTGAACTGAGATCAATGTAAAGCAAACACACCTTCCCACCTGTGCTATTTCTCTGGCCCCAAGATAACTCAGGAGATATTTTTCACCCTCTATTAAACAAATAGTAAAGCTCATTTTACTTTTTTCTTTGTTTTTGGGTCACACCCAGTGCCTATTCCTGGCTCTGCACTCAGGGATCACTCCTAGAAGGGTTCGGCGGACCATATGGGGTGCCAGAAATTAAACCCAGGTTGGTTGTATGCAAGACCAGAGCCTTCTCTGCTGTCCTACCACTCCAGTCCCAGCACAGATGCATTTTAGGATGCCTCTCAGTTGACCCCAAATTCAAAATTTGAAAAAGTTGCTTTTGAATGTGAGCTTGATTATTTTCATTCATTTGGTTGTAATGATGGAGGTGGCACCTGCCTCTTGTTCTGATGCTCCCACATAGCCAGCTCTGGTGCTTGCCACGGTTTGCACCCCTTTGGGCTGTAGTGCTTGTATATGCCCTCACAGGACTGCCTTCATCAAGGCTCACAGGAGTGTTTGTGATGCTCAGTAGGGGTTGCTGCAGCTCTCTCAAGTGCTCCACGCCCTCTGACCACAGTGCTCCCATGTATTTCTAGGCATGTTTACACACAGCCAGCTGTGTCTTCTGGGGTTCTGCGGTGGATTGAGATGTCAGGATCACATGCAGCAGAAGTGTCAGGATTATACCCAGCGTGTAGAGTGGGGAAAAGGAAATCTGAACATAAGATCCCATATCTGCCAAGCATGTGTTCTAAGCCCTTTTAGGATTCCTGTAGGCCTTAGAAAACTTTTTTTTTTTTGCTTTTTGGGCTACACCCAGTGATGCTCAGGGTTTACTCTTGGCTATGCGCTCAGAAATCACTCTGACTTGGGGAACCATATGGGATGTTGGGGGATGAAACCACAGTCTGTTCCAAATTAGCACACCTACTGCTTACACCACTGCTCCAGCCCCGAAAACTTTTTTTTTTTTTTGGAGGGAGAGGGGGAATATTGGGGCCACACCTGATGACACTGGGGCTACTCCCAATTCTATACTTGGGGGTGGAGGGTTGTTTCTGGCAGTGCTCATTGCCAGCCATGCCCGGGCATGAATTGGCTTAGGGTCAGTTGCATGCAAGACAAACACCTTAACTCCTGTCCTAACTCTCCAGCCCCAGGAAATGATTTTAAAATGTCATATGTAGCCTGGAATGTAGCACAAGTAATAGAGCACATGCCTTGCATGTACAAAAGCTCTAGTTATATACTGGGTACATCTTACCCACTTGCTTCCCTCCCCCTCAAAAAAAAAAAAACCAACCCAACATATTACAAATACATTTGCACTGTCATTAAATTTGAATTACATTGTTTTCCTTTCAGAGTTTTGTTTACATTATACCTAGTCATTTATCTCACTCCCATAGCTTGGAAGCATTTCCGGAAAACCCAGTAAGGAACAGAGGGGCCAGAGTGATAGTACATCAGGGAAGGTATTTGCCTTGCATACAGCTGTCCTTCCAGCACTGCCTTCCAGCAGTGATTTCTGAGCACAGAGCCAGGAGTAGCCCCTGAGCGGCCAGATGTGAACCAACCCCTCCCCGTCCCAAAAAAGAGAAGGGATGGGAAATTAGTAGAGAGTTTATCCTGTTAACTACCAAAGAGGTTGATTGACACATTTTACCACTTGAATTGGAAGAAGCCTCAGAGAATCTGATTCTGACAAGTGTGTGGATTCTATTCTGATGGCGGCATTCAGAGACGAAACCCCACTGGGATCAGTGTTGCCAAGTTAAAATAAGCAGAGCCCGGGGCCAGTGAGGTGGCGCTAGAGGTAAGGTGTCTGCCTTGCAAGCGCTAGCCAAAGAAGGACCACGGTTTGATCCCCCTGGCATCCCATATGGTCCCCCCAAGCCAGGGGCAATTTCTGAGCACTTAGCCAGGAGTAACCCCTGAGCATCAAACGGATGTGGCCGGAAAAAAAAAAAAAAAAAGCAGAGCCCAGGATTTAAAAAAAATTTAGCCACCAAACCAGTGTGGAATCCAAGAACCCCCAAAGGATGTCGGCCCCCAGTCCCAAGGGAATTCATTCCTCATGGAATGCCAGTTCCTGGGGTGACGCGTGTTCAGTTAGTCAGCCGGAATTTAGAAGCCAGTAGTCTCTTCCTTTGGGGGATTTTATGTTTTGGTGAAACAAAGTTTTTATGGAAACTTACTTAAAAGCTGTGAGTGGAGAGAAAGAGAGAAGTCACATGTTCAAGAAAGAGCTTGAAGCTTCTTTGGAGTGGAAACAGGCAAGCAAAGAAACAGAAACAAGCAAGTGAGATCTGTGTGCAAGGGCTTGCAGCTAGAAGAGTGAGCTGGAGAATTTTATTTTGATCTTTTTCTGGTTTGTTTCATTAAATGTTTCAGAGTCAACAGGAGCAGGAGACAGAGACTGGACAGTGGGCGTTGCCCAGTGTATCATTGCCTTTATTTTCTATTGTTTGAATTTCTTTATTGTGAGTTTTTATTTCTTTGTGGGACCCAGGCATTACTCACCCTGAACCCCATCCAGGCCCCCAGTCTCACTCCCAGAAGAAACTAAACTGTTAAGGTCACAGACTGGAAGTTATAGAAGTAAGGGTTCCTCCCTGGGTACAAGTTCATTCTCTTCCTCAGAACTCACGTAGTTGGTTCTTCTCAAAAAATTGAGGGAGAACTGGAGGCCCGGTATGCAATTATAGACAACTGGGCACCTTTTGAGGGCCAAACTCAGCTGTGCTTATGGCTTAATCCTGGCTCTAAGCTCAAGGATCACTCCTAGGATGCTCGAGGGACCATATGAAGTTCTGGGGATCAAACTTGGGTTGGCAAGGCAAATTCCCTACCACTGTTATTATTCTGGCCCCTAATTTTGATTATTCTTTTATTATGGGGGGAGGTGGTTCTGAGCTCCACTCAGCAGTGCTCAAGAGTGACCTGAGCTCTTTGCTCAGGAATGACCCTGAAATTGCTTGTAGTGTCAAGGTCCATGTAGTGCCAGGATTCAAAAGAGGTTCATGGTCATACTCCAGTGTTCCCAAATGTCAGAGTAGTCCTGGCTCTCCTGTGAAATCGAAGACTGTTGGTGTTTGGGAAGAGATATCGACTGAAAAGGGAGACCAGAGCAGATGTCCTATTGTTTTCTTTCTCATGTGGGAGGTGGGTCAGTTTCCCAGACCCAACACACCCTTCTCAAACTCGCGGTGGTGACCAAGACCAGTGTGACCCCCCCATCCCCAGGGCCTGGGACCCCCACTACACCGGTATGACCTTCATCTTCTACCACCAAACATCCCTGCAGACTCCACCATCCAGTCCGTGTGGCTTCTCTGAATGGGAGACCCAGCACCCAGGGACCCCATTTAGGCAGCCATTGTTACATTGTTTAGTACAAAGGTGTAATGCTAGAGGAGTCAGAGGAAAGAGGTGCGGGGGAGAGGGGAGAACCTATGATACCTCCACACCCCTCATCAGTCCAATCATTTACCCTCAACTTTTCCAAAGTCCGCCCAAATCCCCTTCCAGCATTGTGCCCACAAAAGAGATCAACTTACTTGCTTGCCATTGGCAATGGGACTTGACCTGTAAATGACCATTTAGCACCCCTGGAAATCCTCCTGAAGTGAGCAGACAACACCCCCAGTTGCACACAGGCTACCCTCTATCCCCCTGTGGGAAGCAGACACTGCTGGTACCACCCGCACCGAAAGTGGTGCAGGAGGTCTCCCTGGCAACCCACCCACCTCCTGTGGTTAGGTCCCTTCACCAGCATCATCACAAGAGGCTCCAGTCAGCAGGGAGGGCCGGGGTGAGGAAGTAGTGACACTGAGAGTGTGGGTGACGGCAGGTTTCTTGTGAATAACCTTATCGGAGTAGGATCCACCCCCACGGCCTTGTCCCCTGCCCAGAGCCTACATGCAGAGTGCCTGCCGCATGCTGTTTTCTAGGGTGCCACGAATAGCTATGCTGAAATGTCCTTCCTCCCTCAAAACTAACCAAATACCATATTTTTCGCTCTATAAGATGCATCTGACCATAAGACACACATAATTTTTAGACAAGGAAAACAAGAAAAATTCTGAAGCAAATGGTGCACAACGAGATGCCGTTAGGAGACGGCGGCTGGGAACAACCAGCCTGCAAGGCTGAAGTATATTTACAATATACCAGTCCACAGCTGGTTAAACATATTTACCTACCTTATTTTTAACATAAGGAAATAACAAAATCCACATTTTTAAAATACTTTTTTTGTTAATATAAAAAAAAAAGTCACAGCAGCGATCAAATAGTCCTAAATGAAAACGTTATGTGTGGCAGGGAAAGTGCATTAACCTGATTGCTCGTGCTATGTGACATGTCTGTACAATAAAGGGGTGTAACACTGCAGACATCAAGTGGTGAGTATCTGCTCTCCTCTCCTGCACTCAGGCTTCAGCTCCAAGCAGCATTCGCTCCATAAGATGCATAAGACATTCCCCCCCATTTTTGGGGGGAGGAGTGCATCTGATGGTATGAAAAATATGGTACATAGCATACATATCAGAATGGTGAGCAGCTTCAGTGTTGCTGGGGTGGAGGATGCACCCATGCAATTCGAATCACCAGGGTTTCCATTGGTGATTCATGGCCTAATAGGCCAATGGTTCACTGAAAGGGCTGGGCTGGAGGATGGTGGTGCACATTGGATATACTGGAGCTGCTAGTGATGCTTGAGGGACCATTAGTGCTGGGTTGGGGGCATGTTGTATTCTAACCATTATGCTATCTCCCAACCATTTGATTGTTTGTTAGGCCACACCTAATGGTGCTCAGGGATACTCCTGGCTTTGCACTCAGAAATTATTCTTGGCAGGTATGGGGGACCATATGGGATGCCAGAGATTGAATGTGAGTTGGCCACATGCAAGGTAAACACTCTACCTGCTGTGCTATTACACCGGACTCCAGTTTTTTTCTTACTTTCTTTCAAGCTTGCTCTAACCTACTTTTCTATGCTTCCTTAACAAAGGTGAATAAAATTTCACTCTCCCATCTTCACATATCTATTTTTGTTTCAAAACCCAAATAGATTTGATTAACATATCTAATTAAAATTAGAAGTACAGTTGGGTAAGGCTCATGTCTAACATGCTGTTGACCTGGGTTTGATCCCCGACATCCCATATGGCCCCTGATCCCTGCCAGGAGTGTTCTCTGAGAGAGAACCAGGAGTCAACCCTGAGCACATTGGTCTGGCCTCAAAAAAATAAAAAACATTAAAAAGGAAAATGTTTGTATCCCTCTTCAACTCATCTTTATTTCTACCCTTATTCCCTCTGTTGCTTTTGTGAACCTCACTAATACTTTACCTCTCTTCTGGGATGTGGGACAGTGGGGAGAAACACATCCACAGTGCCCAGGGAGTATTCCAAGATTGCTGCTTGGATGTCACTCCTGGGGGTTGCTTAGGTTTACCATGCAGTGCTGGGGATCAGCAGGTGCTCCTGCCCTTTCATTTGTCTCTGCAACTCTTCTAGAACTTCTCCACCTGTTCACAGGATTTCATTACAACTAAGTTCCCTACAAACACTAATTTATTAAACTCCTTTTAAAATGTCCCCAGAATACTTACTCTGTACCTCAACACTACTTCAAACACTTGGTAATTCTTGTGGAAAAAAATGGAAGGCTACTGAACTACAAAAAGAGATGGTTAGATTCATGAATAAAATAAATGAATGTTTTACTTAGTGGTCATCAAAACTTTTTGTATGAACTTCGCTTAACATTTCCATTATTCCAGGTCAGAGAGTACAGAAAGTAAGGTGCTTGCCTTGCACATATATGACCTTGATTTGATCTCCAATACCCCATCCCTTAAACCCCATCAGAAATGATTCCTGAGCATGCCAGGTGTGGCTCCAAAACAAAACCAAAATTTAAAACATTTTAGTAAATAGAGGCCACAGATGTGGTTCAGTGGTAGAGGCAGGTCCTAGGTTAGTTCCTACCTTGGAAAGGAAAGAAAGAAAAATCCCTCTGTATGTTAGGATTTAGTATCAGACTACATAGGAATTTGTACTTGATCCTACACTAAACCCTTTATTAAATGTTTTTGTTTGGGGGCACAAGTGGATGTGGGGCTCAGTCAATAGTGCTCAGGGGTCACTCCTGAATGTGCTGTTAGCTTACTCCTCTTCAGGGACTATATTCAGCTAGGGAATGAAACCTGACTCAACTGTGTGCAATGTGAGTGCCTTAGCCCTTACTCTACCTGGCCAGCCCTGAGACTTGGGCTTCAATATGAAAGTTAGCTGGTGGGAAGCTCCCTCGGAAGTGGGATCGGTGGGCCAGCAGAGCACCCACTGCTCAGCTTTTAATGCCAGCAGTGCTCAAGGCTTACTTCTAACTCTAGACTTAGGGTGGGCTCAGGAGACCATATGGGATGCCAGGGATTGAACTCCGGTCAGTTAAACTATATAGTAGAACAAAATTTCCCACATGTAATAGTAACAGATAAGACAAACTTCTGAATAATTAAAAATAATTTTGATGCACATTAAAAAATGAAACAAAGTATAGTTGGTCCCAGACCATTTCTTCTTTAAAAAAAAAAACTCACTTCTGGGGCTGCAGAGATAGCATGTAGATAGGGTATTTGTCTTGCATGCAGAAGGACGGTGGTTCAAATCCCGACATCCCATATAGTCCCCTGAGCCTGCCAGGAGCGAATTCTGAGCGTAGAGCCAGGAGTAACACCTGAGCACTGCCGGGTATGACCCAAGAACTAAAAAAAAAAATCACTTCTCAATAATGCCAAGACAAAGGAAAGAAACAAAGAATAACTTACAAGTATATCATTCACTGTATGAACATGGAAACAAACGTACTAAACTCTAGGATACAACAGTGCTTGTTGTGCTTGGAGTTCAGACTCAAAGGATTGCTTTAGAAAGAAGGAAAATTACAGATGACAGAAATCCAGGTCTATATAAAGCAAGCAAACTACAGACTGAGAGTGATAATCATACTTGAGTACAGGTTCAGTGATGCAAACAACTACAGCGAATGGTACAAATCTTCTGGGGAGGGAATGTTGGGTGAGCTGGGAATAGGGGATAGGGTGCTCAGGAATCACTATTTCTGCTGTTCACTTCTACTATGAAGCTCAAACTGCTCTGAAAAGGCAAAGAAATATGTAAATAAGATATAGGGCATGTGCAGGAGAAATAGCATAGTGGGTAGGATGTTCATTTTTCATACAACAGACCCAGGTTCAATCCCTGGCATCTCATATGGTCCCCGAGCCTGCCAGGACTGATTTCTAAGCAAAGAGCCAGGAGTTACCCCTGAGCTCTTCAGGTAAGGCCCAAAAGAAAAAGGAAGAAAAGAAAAAAAGAAAGAAACAGTGTTAGTAGACTGTACAGAAGCTAAGTCTCTTGCCTTGCAAATAGCCAACCCTGGCACCACATACGGTCCATCCACTCACCCAAGCACTGTACAGAGCCAGGAGTAAGCCTGTGAAGATCCAAAATCAAACATGAAAGAAACAAGAAACAGTGGTATTTGTACAATTCTGCAAATTTAGGAACATCCACTGAAGTGTTCAAACAGTTCTTTAAAAGAAAAGTACAAGGGAGTCGGAGAGATAGCACAGTGGCATTTGCCCTGCAAGCAGCCGATCCAGGACTTAAGGTGGTTGGTTCGAATCCCGGCGTCCCATATGGTCCCCGTGCCTGCCAGGAGCTATTTCTGAGCAGACAGCCAGGAGTAACCCCTGAGCACCGCTGGGTGTGGCCCAAAAAACAAAAAACGAAAAAACAAAAAGAAAAGTACAGGAGCAAAGGGATAGGGCAGGGGTCTCAAACTTGCAGCCTGCGGGTCGTTTGCAGCCCTCCGTACAACATTTTGTGGCCCGTGGCCTGCCTTCAAATATCGCAATATTCGCGATTATTTGCTTACCAAATAATAGCAATAAAAATCGCATTAGTAAGAAAAAAATCGCATCAAACATTCGCATACCCCGAGCAGATCCGTTCGGGGTATGCAATTTGTTTAATGCGATTTTTTGCGATTTTTTTTCCTTTTTAAAAAAAATTTTTTTTATATTTTATTTAAACACCTTGAGTACATGCATGATTGTGTTTGGGTTTCAGTCATGTAATGAACACCACCCATCACCAGTGCAACGTTCCTATCACCAATGTCCCAAATCTCCCTCCCCACCCGAACCCCGCCTGTACTCTAGACAGGCTTTCCATTTCCCTCATACATTCTCATTATTAGGACAGTTCAAAATGTAGTTATTTCTCTAACTAAACTCATCACTCTTTGTGGTGAGCTTCCTGAGGTGAGCTGTAACTTCCAGCTCTTTTCTCTTTTGTATCTGAAAGTTATTATTGCAAGAATGTCTTTCATTTTTCTTAAAACGCATAGATGACTGAGACCATTCTGTGTTTTTCTCTCTCTCTGACTTATTTCACTCAGCATAATAGATTCTGTGTACATCCATGTATAGGAAAATTTCATGACTTAATCTCTCCTGAAAGCTGCATAATATTCCATTGTGTATATGTACCACAGTTTCTTTAGCCATCATCTGTTGAAGGGCATCTTGGTTGTTTCCAGAGTCTTGCTATTGTAAATAGTGCTGCAATGAATATAGGTGTAAGGAAGGGGTTTTTGTATTGTATTTTTGTGTTCCTAGGGTATATTCCTAGGAGTGGTATAGCTGGATCGTATGGGAACTTGATTTCCAGTTTTTGGAGGAATCTCCATATTGCTTTCCATAAAGGTTGAACTAGACGGCATTCCCACCAGCAGTGGATAAGAGTTCCTTTCTCTCCACATCCCCGCCAACACTGTTTATTCTCATTCTTTGTGATGTGTGCCATTCTCTGTGGTGTGAGGTGGTACCTCATAGTTGTTTTGATTTGCATCTCTCTGATGATTAGTGATGTGGAGCATTTTTTCATGTGTCTTTTGGCCATTTGTATTTCTTCTTTGTCAAAGTGTCTGTTCATTTCTTCTCCCCATTTTTTGATGGGATTAGATGTTTATTTCTTGTAAATTTCTGTCAGTGTCTTGTATATTTTGGAGATTAGCCCCTTATCTGATGGGTATTGGGTGAATAGTTTCTCCCTTCTCAGTGGGTGGCTCTTGTATCCTGGACGCTATTTCCTTTGAGGTGCAGAAGCTTCACAGCTTAATATATTCCCATCTGTTAATCTCTGCTTTCACTTACTTGGAGAGTGCAGTTTCCTCCTTGAATATGCCTGTAGTCTCAATGTCCTGGAGTGTTTTGCCTACGTGATGTTCTATATATCTTATGGTTTTGGGTGTGATATCAAGGTCTTTAATCCATTTGGATTTTACCTTTGTACATGATGTTAGCTGGGGGTCTAAGTTCAATTTTTTGCAAGTGGCTAGCCAATTGTGCCAACACCACTTGTTGAAGAGGCTTTCTTTGCTCCATTTAGGATTTCTTGCTCCTTTATCAAAAAGTATGTGATTGTATGTCTGGGGAACATTTTCTGAGTATTCAAGCCTATTCCACTGATCTGAGGGCCTGTCCTTATTTCAATCCATTCAATACCATTTTTTTCTTACTAATGCAATTTTTATTGCGAATATTCGGTAAGCGAATAATCGCGAATACTTTGCGCCTATAGCAGACGTCATTTCCGCTGCTCCTGCCCGTTGTCCCTTGCATTATCGGAGGCCTAAGGGAGATAAGGGACAGAAGGGAGAGAAGTTTATTACAGAATTAGATTTTGTCATACCTTCATCATGACTTCATCAAAGCCTGCAGTGAAGAGAAAGATTGATGACGAGCACAGACAATTTCAGGAAAAGTGGGAGACGCAGTATTTCTTTGTTGAGCACAGGATCATCCCCACATGTCTTATTTGCTCAGAGAAAGTTGCAGTGCACAAGGAATACAACTTGAAAAGCCATTATTCAACTAAACATACTGAGGAATGTGCAAAATATCAAGGAAATGAGAGAGCCAAGCAAGTTGCCAGTCTTAAAGCATGTCTAATGAGGCAACAAGATTTCTTCAAGAAAGCAACCAAAGAGAATGTTGCATCAGTCGAAGCTTGTTACATGGTCAGTGAGATGATTGCTAAGGCAGGGAAACCACTCACAGAAGGAGAGCTTGTTAAAAAATGCATGTTACAGGCTGCAAGTATTATCTGTCTGGAAAAGAAAGGTCAGTTTAGCAAAATCAGTCTTTCTGTCAACACTGTGGCAGAGCGCATTTCTGACATGTCAAGTGACATTTATCATCAACTGTGTGAGAAAGCCAAATGTTTTGATGCATACTCAGTTGCTCTTGATGAGGGCACAGATATAACAAACATTGAGCAGCTCAAAATTTATGTTCGTGGTGTTGATTGCAATTTTGAATTGACAGAGGAGCTGCTCACAATAATTCCAATGCATGGCCAGACCACCGCTAATGAGATATTTCGGCATCTGTGTGATGCCATTGAGAATGCAGGTTTGCCATGGAAGAGATTTGTTGGAATAATAACTGATGGAGTGCCATCAATGACAGGGAGAAAAAAATGGATTGGTGGCACTTGTTCAAAAAAAAAAAAACTTGAAGAGGAGGGTGTAGAGAAGGCCATTGCTCTTCACTGCATTATCCATCAGCAGGCCCTTTGCAGTAAATGCCTGCCATGTGACAATGTGATGTCTGTTGTTATGAAATGCATCAACCAAATCAGATCCAGGGGCTTAAAGCACAGGAGGTTCTGTGCTTTTTTAGAGGAAATGGAGTCAGAATATGGAGATGTGTTCTATTTCACTGAGGTACGTTGGCTCAGCAGGGGAAATGTCCTGAAAAGATTTTTTGAGTTGAGAGAAGAAGTGAAAGTCTTCATGGAGAAGGATGGGACTGCTGTTTCTGAGTTGAGTGATCACAAATGGCTCATGGACTTAGCTTTTCTTGTTGACATCACACATAAGCTGAATGTACTAAACAAGATGTTACAAGGCCCGAGGCAGCTAGTCAGTGCTACCTATGACAACGTGAGAGCATTCTCCACAAAATTTGTGTTACGGAAATCCGAGCTCTCTCAGACAAACCTTTGCAATTTCCCAGCATGCAAGGAACTTGTGGATGCAGGCATACCATTTAGTGGTGAGAAGTATGTTGATGCTATTTTTAAGCTAGAGAAGGAATTTGATCACAGATTTGCAGACTTCAAAAAGCACAGAGCCACTTTCCAAGTTTTTCTGGACCCCTTTTCCTTTGATGTGCAAGATGCCCCTCCTGTGTTTCAAATGGAGCTCATTGACCTGCAATGCAACTCTGATCTCAAAGCCAAGTTCAGGGAGATAAGTGGAAATGCAGACATGCATGGGCAATTTTGAGAGAATTGTCCCCCAGCTTCCCTGAGCTTTCCCTCATGTTCAAGCGCACCATGTGCCTTTTTGTGAGCACATATTTGTGTGAAAAGTTATTCTCCAGGGCCCGGAGAGATAGCACAGGGGTGTTTGCCTTGCAAGCAGCCAATCCAGGACCAAAGGTGGGTGGTTCGAATCCCGGTGTCCCATATGGTCCCCCATGCCTGCCAGGAGCTATTTCTGAGCACACAGCCAGGAGTAACCCCTGAGCACCACCGGGTGTGACCCAAAAACCAAAAAAAAAAAAAAAAAAAAAAGTTATTCTCCACATTGAACTTCAATAAGTCAAAGTACAGGTCTAGACTTAATGATGATCATCTTTAAGCCATACTGAGGGTCTCAACTGTTTCCTCTCTAAAGCCAAATGTGGTTCAGATTTGTGAAATGAAGCTGTCAAGTCTCTGGCAGCAAGGAATAGGCAAAAGATACCATGTTCAGAAGAACTGTTCATGATCTTCACTCAATGTTCAGAAGAAATAATTAAAACCGTTAATAATGACATTTAAGGACTTTTTTTTTTTGTGAAATCCCTTATGCGGCCCTGCCTCACCCCGACTTTGCCTCCTGTGGCCCCCAGGTAAATTGAGATAGGGCATATACAAGAAAGATGCAGGGCTCAATCTGGCACAAAGCACAATTAAGTTACAACAATAAAGGTAGTTTAGAATAACGTAGAGTCAAGAAATAGATGGGAGATGTTGACCTTATAGTAAAGGGACACAAAAATAAAAAAGACGATAGCATGGCACCAGTGACTGTGACTAGAGGAAGACCCCTATCTCTGCCTCTTTTGGAACGATGCCCAGTGCCCACTGTCACTTTGGGATCACAGTGTCCTCCCCTCCCTTCCCACCGCTGCTGGAGTAAGTGGCACTAAGGCCAGGACAGCTGCTCTCTTTGAAGCCTGCAGTAAGTGGCCTCATGCCACTCCTAGATGGGACCACAGACTCTCGATGGGGCTTTCCATGTCTGCTGGGGTGGCGCAGGCCCTCCATATGGGAAGACCTGCCTTCTGCTCACTGCCATAGTTTTAGGGTCAACCAATGTGGTTACTGAGTCAGCAGTTACTCTTGGCACATGCTTTCTGTCCAGCTATTCTGTTAACTGGGAATGAGCAACTACAGCATCCACAATGATTCAGGGCCAGACCTGACTCCACAGAGAACATCAAATCTCTCTCAGCTTCTTTTTTGCTTCCTAAGTGCAGAGCCAGGAGTTACCACTGAGCATTGCCCATATGGCCCCCAAACCAAAACCATACCAAAACAAAACAAAATTCAAAACCCCCAAAATAACAAGTCAGCAATACTATTCTGATTTTCCCTGTAGTTTGGAGGGTCAGCTACAGGCCAAACAGACAGTACAAAGGTTAACACACTTTCCTGGCTTGTGAGGCTCCAAACCAAACAGTCAAACTAAGGGAAAAAAATTAGTTAAGATAGAAATGTAAAGCTCCAGGAACCAGAGCGATAGCACAATGGTCAGGGTGCATACCTTGCATGAGGCAGACCCCAGTTTGATCCCCAGAATACCATATGGATTCCCTGAGTCTGCCAGGAGAAATTCTTGAGCTCAGAGCAAGAAGTAACCACTGAGCACTGGTGGGTGTGGCCCCAAACAGGAACTATTCCTGGGTCTCTGCTTGGGGAATTGTATTCAGGGCTGGAAATTAAACCTAGGTTGGCCATAAACAAGGCAAGTGCTTTAACCTCTGAGCTATCTCCAGGGTCTCAGTTCCTGTGTTGTTGGGATTTTTTAAGTTTGATTTTTCAGGGCTGAGAATCAAACTAAGAGCCTCACACTTGTAGAGCGTGGATTCTGCTTTTGGAAAAAATCTTTAAGGAAATGAGAACATGTACCACTTTTAAAAAAACACATAGAAAGCCGAAGTCATAGCACAACAGTAGGGCGTTTGCCTGACACAATGCCTACCCGGGACAGACCCGGGTTTGATCCCTGGCATCCCATATGGTCCTCGAGTCTGCTAGGAGCGATTTCCGAGCGCAAAGCCAGGAGTAATCACTGAGCACTGCTGGGTGTACCCCCTCTTAAGCGCCCCCAAACCATAAGAAAAACGTAGTCTTTTTTTTTTTTTTTTTTTTTTGGTTTTTGGGCCACACCCAGCAGTGCTCAGGGGTTACTCCTGGCTGTCTGCTCAGAAATAGCTCCTGGCAGGCACGGGGGACCATATGGACACTGGGATTTGAACCAACCACCTTTGGTCCTGGATCGACTGCTTGCAAGGCAAACGCCGCTATGCTATCTCTCCGGGCCCAAAACGTAGTCTTTCAATTCATTATATATGAAAGGTTAGTTCAGGGCTTCAAACCTATTTTGTATTGTGAACAATGATTCTAAAATCACTGTGACCACTTAACTGGAGCTACTTTACCAAACAGCATTTTATTTATTTTTTTTAACTTTATTTATTGATTGATTGATTGTTTTTGGGCCACACCCGTGGTGCTCAGGGGTTACCTCCTGGCTCTGCATTCAGAAATCGCCCCTGGCAGGCTGGGGAACCCACATGGGATGCGCTACCGCTGTGCTATCTCTCCGGCCTCCAAACAGTGTTTTAAACATAAGAATACAAAGCACTTTCAATAGAATATATTGAAAGCTTTAAGGCATGTTGAAAAAAAAATTCTGTCTAGAATTACCAATGTAAATAAATTTATCCTTCTTCCTTTTTTCCTTTCTTCTCTTAAACTGATATTTATAACCTCTTGAAGGACTCCTCTCATTTTTTGTTTGTTTGATTTTTGCCCCATTTTATTTTATTTTATTTTCTTCAAACAGAAACACATAATTTGAACCAATTTATTTCGCTTCACAAATTGAGGGGAAAATAATGGAGGATACCAAGACCAGGCAGTCATATGGACATTAACTAGAAATAGAAAAACGATCAGACATGCTAGGCACAAAAGTGACCACTTATACTAGCAACTTGGGTAGTAAAGGAGGGGGATATGGGATGCATGCTGGGAATGGGGTGGAAGGAGGGCAACATTGGTGGTGCGAATGCCCCTGATTTAATGTCACTAAAAAATTACTGTGAAAAATTTGTAATCCGCTTTGATTAAATAAAAAATTTTTAAAAAAATTGTACATTAGGATCTTGCCAGAAACTGTAATCTTGAACTCTTCCTATCCTTTTCAGAGCTCAGACAGGAGAAATGATATTGATGGTTGATTTCCAGAGAGATAGAAATGGGCTATTCCTGACTAGTTTATTTTGTTCGGCACCCTGCAGACATCATCAATGAACCAGGTTCTTGTTACAATGCTTTGAACGCTGCTGGGGGAGGGGTAACAGCTTTGTTGAGATAAATTCTTCACTCACTAAAATATACAATTCAATAGAGTTGTATAGCCATCACCCTAATCAATTTGAGCATTTTTTTTTAACCCCTTAACGAAGAACTGAAATGCAGTTCCTTAATGATCCGCCATCTCCTTCCCCAAGTTCTGGAGAAGTACTAATGTGCTTTCTGTCTTCTACATTTGGGATCTAACTCAGTGGTAGAGCAAATACTTTGCATGTCTGAGGCTCGGATTTGTCTCGGGTTTGGCATATCCACACCTTCCTCCCTGCCCCAAAATAAATAAGTTGTTTCCTGGGTCTAAGGTCTAAGAAAAATCTCTTTTACAACTCTTCAAAAAAGATACTTTGTCCTACAGAAGACACTGTAATCAACCACATCCCTTCAAAACAAACAAAATTGTGTATCCTGAAGCTGTTTATGATCATGTAAAATGTTGTTTGGTTAAATGAGCCAGAGATAGTCACAGCCAAAAGAGTGAAGATGGTTCTTTACTCATATCATATACAAGAACAGAAACTCAGAATATCAACTAGCTATGTATCTAAAGCAGAGTCAACAACACTAGAAGCATAAGATCTAAACTACAACCACAGAATTTTAAAATATGCCTGGAAAGGTGGAAGGGGATGGAGCTGGAGAGAGCATGGAACATGGGTGGAAAGAAGTCGACACTGGTGGTGGGATTGGTGCTGAAATACTGTATGGCTAAAATCGAACTATCAATAACTTTAGTAATCATGGTTCTTTAATAAAAAGAACTTTTTAGAAAGGTGACTCAGAATGGATCAGAGACCTAAAACAAATAAAAATAGGTCAGAACGATAGCACAGCACAGCAGGTAGGGCATTTGCCTTGCACGAAGCCAATCAAGACTGATTCAGGTTGGATCCTCAGCATCCTATATGGTCCCCTGAGCCTGTCAGGGGTAACCCCTAAAAGTCACTGGGTGTGGCCTAAAACCAAACAACAACAAAACCCCCTTAAAACAGTAAAAAGTAACATGAACAAAACTAACACTTATTGATTTGAGGGAAGTGGGGACTGGAGAGATAGTTAGTGATAGAGCATTTATTTGCTTTATTCACAGCTGACTGGGATGGATCATTGGCATTGCATCTGTCCCTTGAGCACTACCAGGACTGAAATCTAGCAAAGAGCCGGAGTTAGCCCTGAGCATTGCCAGGTTGGCCTCTAAACCAAAACTAAAAGGAACAAGAAAGTTTCTAGAATAAAATGTAACGGTAAATCTTTGAGATCTTATATATATATATGCATGCATGTGTATGTATGTATGTATATATACACATACATACACATACATACATATATATATACACATTGTAGAGATCAGTGGATTCTTACTTACACAAGATGTCAAAAACAAACAACAAGAAATAAACAAGATTTCATCAACATTAAATGTTTTGTACTTCAAAGAATACAATAAAAATTTTTTTAGCAAAACTAGAGATTGGAAGAAATTGTTTGCAAATATAGCAGATTTCCTGCTAGAATATGTAAAGAAATTTTACAACTCAATAATAAAAATGACAAATGACACAGTTTAATTAAAGGGCAAAGAATTCTAACAGACATTCTCCAAAGATAATAAATGATAAGCACATGAAACAATGTTTTACATCATTAGTCATAAGGGAAATGCAAATATAACCACAAGGAGATAATATTTCACTTTGAACAGGATGGCTATACTCAGAATCAGATAACAACAAATGTTAGAGAAAAATCAGAACTTCTCAGACTGTGTGTGTGTGTGTGTGTGTGTGTGTGTGTGTGTGTGTGTGTGTGTGTGTGTGTGTAATTGGGTCATATCTGGTGATGCTGAGGGGCTCTATGCTCAGAGAGCACACCTTGTGGTGTTCCAGGGACTATATGTGGTGCCAGTGATTGGAACTAGAGTCACCCGTGTGCAAAGCAAGCTCCTTAACTCCTGAACTATCTTTCTGACTCAAACATTTTATGAAAATAAAAGCAACTATGGAAAACAGTCTAGATCAGGAATCTCAAACTCGCGGCCCTTGGGCCGTTTGCAGCCCTCCATACAACATTTTGTGGCCCTGCCCTAGAGGAATCTTTTTTGGTTTGTTTTGTTTTAGTTGTTTGGGTCACACCCCTCAATGTTCAAGGCTTACTACTGACTTTGCACTCAAGGATCACCTCGACTTTGCCTCCTACGGCCCCCAGGTAAATTGAGTTTGAGACCCCTGGTCTAGATGCTCTTCAAGAATGTTAAATATAAGGATAATTGTCGGAGCAATTCTCCTCTTAAGCATATGCCCAAAAGAAAGAAAAACACATGCCCACACAATAACTTGTGCACAAGGGGCTAAGAGGTAGTATAGTGGGTAGAGCATTTGCCGTGCACACGGCCAACCTGGATTTGATCCTTGGTATTCCATATGGTCCCCCAAGCACCACCAAAAGTAATTTCTGAGCGCAGAACCAGGATTAACTCCTGAGCATCCCTAGGTGTGGCCCCAAAACAAAAATAGGCCTTGTAGGAGCAGTGGTGCAGCGGTAGGGCATGGCATTTGCCTTGCACACGGCTGGCCTAGGACTGACGATGGTTTGATCCCCTGGCGTCCCATATGGTCCCCCAAGTCAGGAACATTTCTGAGTGCATAGCCAGGAGTAACCCAAGCGTCACCAGGTTTGGCCCAAAACCCAAACAAAACAAACAAAAGGACTGTGCATGAATTATCATAATTGCATTAGTAATAATACCTATTACTGAAATTATGGGTTCCACTATCCTATTCATGTGGAATGCCTATACAGTGGAATATTATTTGGCTGTGAAAAAGGAACAAATCTGACACATGTTGCAAAATTGAGTCTAAAAACACTATTAGCTAATGAAAGAAAACTAGAGACCATTATTATGATATTATTGTTCCTATTGAACAGAATGTATGCTCAGACAGATGTTATTTGTTAGATAGGCCCTAGTTTCATCTTTTTTTGTTTGTTTGTTTTTTGGGTCACACCCGACAGCACTCAGGGGTCACTCCTGGCTCTACACTCAGAAAACGTTCCTGGCAGGCTTGAGGGACCATATGGGATCCCAGAATTCGAACCACCGTCCTTCTGCATGCAAGGCAAATGCCCTACCTTCATGCTATCTCTCCGGCCCACCCTAGTTTCATCTCTACCCTTATTTCCTCTAACTTCCTGGTCAGTGTTATTTTGCTCTGTTGCATAAATTCCATAGTCCTATCGCAAATCACTTTCTGAAGCAAAAGTAGAAATAATTAAACAAAAACATCCCAAATATTTTGATCTTCCTTGAAATTTGTCTTGTCCAGTGGTTCTTGTCAACTTAATTAAATTCTGTATTCAAATTCCTGGGCAGACAGACTTTTTCATATAAGAAACTTCACCCCTCACACACTCACTTCCGTTCCCTAAGAGATGATGTCAGTGTTTCTATGAAGTGAATGAGTGAGGAGATGAATAAATGGATGAGTGAATAGCTAGCTGAATGGGTGGAAAGTTGAAGGATAAATTTAGCCTGGTTGGAGGCACATTGAAAGTTTTACTTTCTGCTTCCGTTTTTTGTTTTCTGGTTTTTGTTTTTTTTTTTTTAATTTTTATTTTATTTTATTTTTGGTTTTTGGGCCACACCCGGTGACACTTAGGGGTTACTCCTGGCTATGAACTCAGAAATGACTCCTGGCAAGGGGGACCATATAGGTCACCAGGGGATCCAACCGCCGTCTGTCCCAGGTCAGTGTCTGCAAGGCAAACTCCCTACCGCTTGCGCCACGGCTCCGGCTCCTCCTGCTTCCGTTTTAAGAGCCACAGTTTTGCCCAAAGATCATTAAGTTACCTATGGTGGGGGATGGAGTGGGGCATGTGCCAGAGATTGAAAACCAAGGGCCTCACATTAATAAGGTAAGTGTTCCACCACTGAGCCGTATTCTTGGCCCCTGGTTGGGGAGTATTTATAATTCCACACATCTAAGTTTCTTCCTTTTACAGGGTGGTTGTCCATCACCTGCATCCAATTACACCACCTGGAGGGGTATTGACACTTAAAGTAGATTCTTGGACTTATCCAGGAGAGTGAGATTAGGAGTTGATTTCAAGCAAGGACTCTTTTGCACCCTAAAGTTCGATATGGTTACCCTAAAGATACTATCTAGGAAGAAAAGCACTTTACAGGGGCTGCATGTTACTTTGTGAATGATTTTTAGGTAGAGAAAAGGAAAAACATGTAAGTTTCACCAAACTTAAGAGCATCTAAAGACACATTTTTGCCTTTTCCACAAATTTGCCTAGGGCTAGCTTTGTGGGGAAAGGAACACAATCTAGTTCGAATTCTATAAGCTTGAAGATTCAAGTGAGATAGCTTCTATTTATGATAAATTCCATGGATTTTGTTGCCTTCTAATCAGATCGCTACACTATAGGAAACATGACACAAAACTAATACATTTTATAAGCTGAGGTTAATTTTAGAGATCCTACTATTTATAGATTTAAGATGCCGGGTTTGCTTTGAGAAGTGGGTGAAGGGTGATTTTGGCTGCTTTGTTTTTTAGTATCAATCCTGAATGGAATCTGCCCAGAGGCCTTTCCAAAGTGAAATTGAAGAGAAATACCAGGCAGGTGGCCAAAGTTTTAGAGATTGGCCAGAAAGTAATTCCTTTTTTGACTCAGGACAGTGAAACCTAATGATCTCTTCTACATTTGAAGACATATTTTTGGCATACTTTTACAGTACTAGTAAATAACACGTTTTAAACTGGAAAACCCCCAAAACAATCATATAGAAACCAACCCTTGTAGTCTTTATTCTTTCCTTCTGTCAGCATGGGTCATTCATGTTTTGAAAGCAACTTCAGCAAAATCCCCTGGTTTCGATTTGATTAAGATAGCGGTTTCATTCATTCTTTCTGATAACAGACCTCTGAATCAAATGGGGGACCCTCTCCCAGTGGAGGATCGGAGAATTTTCTTCCCGTGGGCCCCCAGCTAGATCTCATGCATCTCAGAATACAAGCTACTAAAAATAAATACCTGAAATACCTATCTTTCAGTGCTGCTTCTGTGAAACCTGTTTAAACGCTCTCTCTTTTTTTTTCTCTCTCTCTCAGTGTAAAGTAAATTTTTATTGAGTGAAACTTATTTAGAAAGTCTTGAGGAAAGAGAAAGTATGGGTTCAAGCAAAAATACATAGACAAGGAAGTGAAATTTACGGAAAAGATTGGTCCACTTAGCAAAGTTGAATTTAACTTGATTTAAATTTTTTTTTGGGTCACACCCGGCAGCGCTCAGGGGTTACTCCTGGCTCTACACTCAGAAATTGCTCCTGGCAGGCTCAGGGGGCCATATGGGATGCGAATCACCATCCTTATGCATGCAAGGCAAACGCCTTACCTCCATGCTATCTCTCCGGCCCCTTGATTTAATTTTTTTGGTTGTTTTGAGGGCACACCTACTCCTGGCTCTGCTCTAAAAATTCACTCTGCTGCTGGTGGGCATGGGAGACCATCTGGGATGTCAGGGATCAAACCTGGGTTAGCCATGTGCAAGAGCAAGTGCCCTCCCCACTCTAATTCTATTCTGGCATCGTGCTTGCCCTAAAAATGGAATTTTATTTTATTTTTTAATTTTTGGAAAGTTGAATTTTAAATAGTAAAAGCCTTGTCTAACCTATAAAATGAGGCAAAATTGGAAACAATTAAATGTTCAGTGATTTTTTTAAATCATTAAAAAATGAAAAAAAATCATTATTTCTACCTAGAATGTTTAGCAACATGGAAATGCTCTTATAATAGATGCAGTGCAAGGAAAAGTTTAGGGGTTAAGTGCTCGCCTTGCATAAGGTTAACCCCATTTTGTTCCCTGGCACTGCATATGGTCCCCCAAGAGTGATCCCGTTTTGCACAGAGTTGGAGCAATACCAGAGCAATACCAGATGTGGCCTCCAAATCAAAACAAAATAAAAAGTCTTCCAATTTTATAATTATATTGTCCTTTAAATAATGAAGAAAAAACAGAAAGGAAATTGCCAAAACAGTAATGGGATATTATCTAGTTAATTCACTGTTCCGTAGGGTCTTGGGGACCAGAACAAAATTACAGAGTGTAGGGTGCTTGCCTTGTGCAGGTGGTCCCTGAGCACAGTCTGTTGTAAGCCCTGAGCACTATAGGATGTGACCTCTCCAACAATCTAAATTAAATTAAAATATTGTCTTTTGGGGCCGGGTAGGTGGCGCTGGAGGTAAGGTGTCTGCCTTGCAAGCGCTAGCCAAGGAAGGACCGCGGTTCGATCCCCCGGCGTCCCATATGGTCCCCCCAAGCCAGGGGCGATTTCTGAGCGCAAAGCCAGGAGTAACCCCTGAGCGTCAAATGGGTGTGGCCCAAAAACCAAAAAAAAAAAAAAAAAATATTGTCTTTTATCAAACGCAGAGTAATGTCACTTATTTATGATCCATAGAATACTTGTATTAGAAAATATAATGTAGTAAAGCGGGGGATGCCTCAATCACCCTTGATCCCAGAGTCTAAAAAGGAAAAGATCAGAGAAGAGGGGCCAGAGCAATAACGAACGCATAGGTAGGGTTTGCCTTGCACATGGCTGACCAAAGTGAACCTGGGTTCATCATATATGGTCCCCCAAGCCAGGAGTAATTTCTGAAGGCATAGCCAACACTAGTCTCTGATCCTCACGAGGTGTGGCCTAAAAACCTAAAAAAAAAAAAAAAAAAAAAAAGATCAGAGAAGAAAAGATGTCAAAGCAGAAAGGAAAAAATGTAATGGGATAACAGAGATTTGGGATCTGGTTAGCCTGGTGATAGGGTCGAGTGTATATTTATACAGCCAAAGCGCAGACTCAATAACACTGAAAACATGAGATCTCAGCTGAAACCACTTTGATGTGCTTGCCAAGGTGACAGATGGGGTGGGGAGAGGTTGGTCGAGGGGTGGGGAATGAGAGAGTATGGAGCACTGTTAATGGGAGTTGACACTGGTGGTGGGATTGGTGTTGATTTGGGACATTGGTGATGGGAATGTTGCACTGGTGATGGGGGGTGTTCTTTACATGACTGAAACCCAACCACAATCATGTTTGTAATCAAGGTGTTTAAATAAAATATTTAAAAAAATAAATGAATTCTATATATAAAAAAAGAAATAGCATATGCCTAAGAGTCAGCTATGAATAACTTTCTGAACCACTTTTAACTAAAAATTGTTTAAAATATTTACTTTCATATGGTTTCCTAAATTTATTCACTCCACCCCACCAAAATAACCCCATGGAATCATAATTAAATTATTCCAGGACCAGAGAGATAGCATGGAGGTAAGGCATTTGCCTTGCATGCAGGACGGTGGTTGGAATCCTGGCATCCCATATGGTCCCCAGAGCCTGCCAGGAGTGATTTCTGATTGTAGAGCCAGGAGTAACCCTTAAGCGCTGCTGGGTGTGACCCCCGAAAAATAAAACAAAATAAAAAAAATGTCTTTCTCCACTCATTTTTTTTTTCTTTTTTGGTTTTATTGGGCCACACCCGGCGGTGCTCAGGGGTTACTCCTGGCTGTCTGCTCAGAAATAGTATGTTTGAGCAATGCTCACACTGGAAGTAAAGTGTGAAGACCAAGCTGGAAACATTCAATTTTTCCATCATGATTTCCTGTCACACACTTGCTCCCACCTCCACTCTCCCAACTCAGCTCTTTCCCTAAATTAGCAGCAACCCCCCCACACACACACTACGTGCACACAACGCCTGTTTGTAACATTGTAACATAGCTTATAAGACATCATGTTTACCATCAAGTCACCTTGTGCAAATCAAGTACCTTACCAACTGCACTGGTCTCTCCAGCTCACAATTGCTCCCTCTTACCCAATATTTTATCCTAATAGTCTAAGATTAATCTTAGTTTTGTTTGTTTGTTTTATTTCTTCTGGCAGGGGTCTCAAACTCGAGGCCCGCGGGCATTCTGTGGCCCTCCCCTCCGTACAACATTTTGTGGCCCTGCCCTAGAGGAATCTTTTTGTTTTGTTTTGTTTTAGTTGTCTGGGTCACATCCCCCAAAGTTCAAGGCTTACTACTGACTTTGCACTCAAGGATCACCCCGACTTTGCCTCCTGCGGCCCCCAGCTAAATTGAGTTTGAGATCCCTGATAAAGTATGGCTTGGTCCACATCTGGTGGTGCTCAGGGTTTAGTCCTGGCTGTAACTTTCTACTATCTCTCCGGCTTGTCATTTTGTTTCTTTATTTTCCGCATATTGTGTTTGTTCCTTCCTTCTGTCCTATTTCACTGAAGCTCCTCTCCTCCAGTTCCACACAAGTGGTTGCAAATGGTAGGATTTCAGCTTTTCTTACAACTAAGTAGGTTGACATTGGTTTTTTTGTTTGTTTGTTTGTTTTTTGTTTTTTGTTTTTTTTCTTTATAACAGATTGTATCCAGTCCTCTGCCTATGGGGGCTTGGGTTTCCATACTTGGGCTAAAGTAAATATCTCTCGTGATAGTTTTCATCTCTTTGGTTCTTGGGACAAATGCCCTTAAGAAACCTAGTCTTCCTGGAATTGCCACAGTTTGCCCTTCAAAGGCTCTCCCAATTTACACTCCCACCAACAGTGTTTAGGGTCCCCATTTCTGCATACCATCATTAACATTTGCTGTTCTTCAGGGTATAAGGGGATATCTCACTAAGGGTTTAATTCTCATTTAGGAACCTATACTTATTTGTGTTTTGTTTGGGAGTCACTGCCTGCTGTGTTCAGGGCTTTTACCAAGCTATACATATGCTCTAAAGACCACTCCTGGCATTGCTTGGGGGAATGAAACAGTATCACCTTATGCAAGGCAAGGAGTTTAACTCCTGTATTATCTCTCTAGCCACTCCCCCCACCCAGGAATTTACATTTTAAATAAGCATGCTTGTGGGTTGAAATTTAGGGGGTGAGTGCTTGCCTTGCACACACTGACCCTGATACAATACCCAGCACCACATAATACTGTCCTCCAAGCCCAGCCTGGAGTGATCCCTGAGCACAGAGCCAAAAATAGCTTTTGAGTAGTACATGAGGAAACCTTTGGATCAGTAAGTCACACACACATAAATAAACAATAATCCCAGTCCTGTCCCCGTGTGTTTTCTCTATTTCAGCACCACTGGGGCCCTGCTGCTCTTCACAGCCTCCTACCTCCCTCTAGCAGCGCTGTTGGAAATTACCGCTGGAAAGCCACTGCTTAACTTTCCTGTGAGGCCTCCTGTGTCCTGAACCTCTTCCCTCTCTGATCAGTCTGCACTTACATTCATGCTCATCACTTTTCACCCACCTCTGAAAAGGAAATCAGTCGTGTACACGAACTTTTTTTTTAAGTCACTGAGCCAAATGGTTACCTGATCTGCTAACTCTCAATTTCCTCAACTGAACAAGGAAAAGAAAATAATTTTGGGTGAATTGAATGGGGATTCAGAAATAATATTAAGTAAAATTACAGAGTAAACTCAATCCAAGAAGATATTATGGTTTGTGGAGAGGTCAAGCAAATAAACTCAAATTTAGCTTCATGTCAGTTTCTTTTGTTTTTGTTTTGGGGACACATTCAGCAGTGGTCTGGTGTTCCTCTTAGTTCTGTGCTCAGGAAAAACTCCTGAGTGGCTCAGGGAATTATATGGGATGCCGGAAATAGAAGGCGAGGCAAGTCCCTCTACCTGCTGTGCTGTTGTTCTGGCCCCATGTTGCTTTCTTAAACCAGGCTGAAACCAGCCTAATAGTGCCTGAATACACAAAGAAGGATGAATGACTAGCAGACATCCCCTATCAAAACACTTACCATAATTGTCACCTTATTTTTCAAAAATGAATGAATTCTGTTGAGCTAAATCAAAATATATTTAAGAAAATAATGTCCATGGCAGTGGAATATAGAGCATAATGAAGTGCTTTTGCGGATGATTAAACATCCAAGAGAAGCCCAGGACGCATTGGATAACCACAGACGTAATGAGTGTGGGTACCTGCCAATGCCAAGCGCTTTATTACTAATACGTGACAAGGAAGAGTCAACAGACCACAAGAGGAGGAGTGGGAACGGTGGTTTTTAATCTCTATTACTGCAGGGATGTGTCTGTGGAACCCACAGACCTAGATACACATGCTGGCCAGTTCTGAAGGACACCCATGGCGTCCACGGGATGTGGGGCCCACGCTGTGCGACCTTGTGCTTCATCAATCACATCATTTGTGCTTGTGATGGTAAGTGGATGCAGCCTTTACCTCATCCATCCAGTGCAGGAGGATCAGAAGGAACAAGGATCCAAATGGTCTCAAAAAGGCAGATATAAAAGGGCTAACACCAAAAATGGACACAAAAGGCCAGGGAGGATTGGCCCATGGAAGAGAAAGGGAAATCAAAGCAGGTTAAAGAAAGAACCACAGTATAGGGAGAAGAAAATGAATGAAAGGAGATGGCACTCTTGGTAAAAACCTTACGTCAGCAATGCCGACAGCTCTCCCATGATGAATTGACCTAGTGAAAATCTCTGTATGGACTGAAAGTGTGAGACTAGGGTGCCTATCCTACATGGTATCTTGAATGGGAGAGATGGGGTTGTGATCCCAGAAAATATCTCTGGGGAATTCTATTCATTCAGTCAAGAGCCGTTGGTCTCTGTTAAATCAAGATTTACTAAACTTTGGAGCAGGAGATTAAAATGACTTTAGAAGAATCAGGGTATTTGTAGGATTAGATATTAGATAATAAATTGCTATCAATAGAACAGATGCTAATGACTGTTTCAATGCTGTCATTCAGGAATGAATAGCCAATTTTGTACTAATGCAAAGGAGTGACTTAGGTGAAATATTTAGTAGGTGTCAGGTTTTAGCTGAAAATACAAAGGAAAATCTCCACCTCCAGTGACCTTGTTTAATAAACTTAAGAAGTCGCACTACTGATCTTTTATTTTTAATGCTGCTTCCGATGCTTTTACTTCATGTACCATATTTTCCGGTGTATAAGACGACTTTTGAAACAAAAAAAGTCAACCGAAAATCGGAGGACGTCTTATACGCCGAGTATATCCTGAAAAATGTTTCAATATGCCGCTAAACGAAAAAAAAAAAATCAGGCCGCTGAGTTTCCAAATCTCTTTCTTGGGGGCTCCCAAACAGTACTCAGGATATTTGGGGGCCACTTCTGGCAAAACCCAGCTAACCGTGTTGGTGGTTCAGTGCTAGGGTCCGAAGATGGAGTGTTGTTTGGTTCATGTAGTTGGGGAGATTAACTGATGCCACCAGGGAATTGCCAGAAAAGGTGCCTATGATAAGGGACCAATCACTGCAAGGCTGCTCGGACTGCCTCTCTAACTCAGCCAATCCAAGCAGGCTTTTTATGCATGCAAATTAGACAATGTTCTGGACCCGAGTCTACACTGTAAAAAGCCTGCTCAGATTGGCCAGAGTCAGAGAAGAAGTCTATTACAGTATAACCTTTGAACCTTTGCTTGTTGTGATTGGCTCACTGTGGTACATACAGTTGCAGCACAGGAACGTTCTGTCTGATACAGTGAACATAGGCCTAAACCTATGTTTTAACTGCAAAATTAGGGGGTCGTCTTATACGCCGGAAAATACGGTATTTAGAAATGTTGATCCACACCTGTTGGGGGTTCAACACATGTTCTTGTGTTGATCACTCCCAGGATCACTCTTAGCAGAGTTCAGGGGATGTTCTGGATTGCTGGGGACCATATGGGATGCTGGGAATCTAACCCAGGTTTATCCTGGGTCGGCCGATGCAAGGCAAATGCCCTACCTCTCATAAATTATTTTTAGACTAAAAGCAATAATTCAGTGCTGTCTCCTCATGCATTTCTGGGAGATTGTCTCTGTGGCTGCCAATAGGCTGACTTCTTGTTCTCTTACTTATATCCCATATGTTTGAATATGTAATTTTTTTTAAATATATTTTTCATTTAAGTAACATGATCATAGTTGGAGAATGTGTAATTCTTAATTTGTGCCATTCCTCAAATATCATGAAACAAACTGAGTTTATAAAGTAGAAATTTACCAATCTGGGACTTTTCTAGGCCTCTTGCTTAAGGTAACTGATAACTAAAATAAGTTCCACATATAGTACAAAGACAAGTTAACTTATACTGCATTAACAGTTAATATTATATAGTGTTTATAAATATGGTAAGTCTTTTATTACAGCAACATTTGCATGTTTTTGTTTGTTTGTTTGTTTGGTTTTTGGTCTTTGGGTCACACTCAGCAGCGCTCAGGGGTCACTCCTGGCTCTACTCTCAGAAATTGCTCCTGGCAGGCTCGGAAAACCATATGGGATGCCAGGCTTCGAACCAACGTCCTTCTGCATGCAAGACAAATACTCTACCTCCGTGCTCTCTCTCCGGCCTCCAACATTTGCATGTTTTAAACATGTTTTATACGTTAGGTCATAATCAAGGGCATAGGATTTGGATTGTATCACTCATTACTGTAGATTTAGAAAAAATAGTGTTGCATGGGACTGAGAGATAATACAGAGAGGATAGACACTTGCCTTATACACAGCCAACCTGGATTTGATCCTCAGCACTGCATCGGGTGCCCTGAGCATGCTCACAGCTTATTCATGGCTCTTTGCTCAGTGATCTCTCCTGAGGCTTCTAGGGAGTGCCACATGCAGTGCCAGGAATTGAACAGCAGTTCACTGTAGGCATGGCAAGCACCTTAACTCTTGTACTATATCTCTGACCATAGCTTGGTTTTGCTTGCCCTATGTTCCTAGCACCTACTGAGCTCATTATTTTATGAATTTTAGGCACTTCACGAATTATCCAGCATTAATCTGCCGGATTCTCACAGTTTCCAAATGGCATTTTGAAATGTTAAACTATTTCCCCACTAGTTCTTTCAAACCTTTTTCACAGTTTCCTACAGGCTCTCAGAAATTGTTTTTCTTCCCCTCATAAGAATGTCTCCTTTGGGCCCGGAGAGATAGCACAGCGGCGTTTGCCTTGCAAGCGCCGACCCAGGACCAAAGGTGGTTGGTTCGAATCCTGGTGTCCCATATGGTCCCCCGTGCCTGCTGTGACCTATTTCTGAGCAGACAACCAGGAGTAACCCCTGAGCACTGCCGGGTGTGGCCCAAAAAACAAAAACAAAAAACAAAACAAAAACAAAAACAAAAAAATGTCTCCTTTGTCTCCTGTCTCATTGGCAGAGACCACATTTCTTTTGTGCGTGTGTGCGTGTGTGCACGTGTGTGTGTGCGCGCGTGTGTGTGCGTGTGTGTGTGTGTTATTTTCGGGTCACATCCGGCAGCACTCGGGTTACTCCTGACTCTATGCTCAGAAAATGCTCCTGGCAGGTTTGGGGGACCATATGGGATGTCGGGACTCGAACCATGTCCTTCTGCATGCAAGGCAAATGCCCCACCTCCATGCTATCTCTTTGGCCCAAGAGACCACATTTCTTAATATCGAAGACCTCCACTGTCACCTTTAATCTTGCTCCAAGTGCTCCTGAGACTTCGGAAAAGTGAAGGCTGATTTTTCCCTAATGTGCTCACATGGAGTGAGTTTTCCTCTCTTCTCCCTAATCTCCCCCACTCCTCCCTGACCCTGGCAATGGGACCATTCATCATTGAGGCAGTGATCCTGCTCCTTGGCTCCATCCTGTCCCTTTTGCAAAAGTCACATCAGGTAGGTGAGATGATGTTGGTGTCTCCATGGTGGCCTCATGTCCCAGTGACCCCTTCAACAAGATTTCCCGGGACCCCTAACTCATACTCTGCTAGTAACCCTCTGAGCAGCTCCCTCGAAGCAACCCCACAATGCTGTTTAAGTTTTGGTTTGTAACTCTTTAATAACTATCTCTTAACCCCCATGGCCAGCCACTGACCAGCTTCACAGTGCCTGGTGCAAGGGAGAAGCCCAGTAAAAAAGGTTGGATGCATGAATATAATTAACCAAGGCAAAGATCTGAAAGACTTTCTTCCTGGCTTTTGCTTTTCTCTGGGGAGCTAAGTAACGCTCATTAAATGCTATCATTGCCGTACATTAAACACGATCATTAAAGATCAGCAATGCTAAGGCTGTATTTAAGTAATTATGTTCAGTAGTTATACTTCAATGGAAACTATAGGACCTGGAGCAATGGCCCTGTAGAGAAGGCCCGATGTAAGGACAATTCCTTTGCCCGTAGCCTCCCAAATCCTGTTGGTAGCTGCCTTTTCCCTACCTTTTCCCTTTAGCTTCAGTAGGAAGCATTATACTCTATAGTCTTTCCATGTCTGACCTTAGGTTTCAAGATTTACAAGTACCTATCCTGAGACTTCAGTGTAGCAAGGATTTGAGTATTTTATATAGTTAGCAAACACAATCAACTATTTTTCCTTGTACTATTTTATGCCTTCCTAATTATCCCTTTTAATTATGGGTAGAATTTTCCTAAACCCAGTTTTTTTTTTTTTTTTTGTGGTTTTTGGGTCACACCCGGCAATGCTCAGGGGTTTTTCCTGGCTCCGTGCTCAGAAATTGCTCCTGGCATGCACGGGGGACCATATGGGACGCCGGGATTCGAACCGATGACCTTCTGCATGAAAGGTAAATGCCTTACCTCCATGCTATCTCTCCGGCCCCCCAGTTGTTTTTATTTATTTATTTATTTTGGCTTGGCGTGCTTTCTGTAACATGTTTTTGTTTTTGTTTTTTTTTTTTTTTGGTAAAAAGTCCAAGCAGGGGCCGGAGAGATAGCATGGAGGTAGGGCGTTTGCCTTGCATGCAGAAGGACGGTGGTTCGAGTCCTGACATCCCATATGGTCCCCCGTGCCTGCCAGGAGATATATCTGAGCAGATAGCCAGAAGTAACCCCTGAGCGCCCCCCGGGTGTGGCCCAAAAACCAAAAAAAAAAAACTTGAATTAGGGGCCAAAGAGATAGCATGGAGGTAAGGTGTTTGCCTTGCATACAGAAAGGCAGTGGTTTGAATCCAGACATCCCATATAGTCCCCCGAGCCTACCAGGAGCAATTTTTGAGCATCGAGCCAGGAGTAACCCCTGAGCGCTGCTGGGTGTGACACCCCCAAAAAATACTTGAATTAGGGGCCAGAGAGATAGCATGGAGGTAGGGCATTTGCCTTGGATGCAGAAGGACAGTGGTTCAAATCCCGGCATCCCATATGGTCCCCTGAGCCAGTCAGGAGCGATTTCTGAGCATAGAGCCAGGAGCAACCTCTGAGCGCTGCTGGATGTGACCCCCCCACCCTCCCCCCAGAAAACATGAATTAGGGCCAGAGCTATAGCACAGCAGGTAGGGCATTTGCTTTGCACACAGCTGACCTGGGACTGACCCGGGTTCCAACCCTGTCATCCCATATGGTCTCCCAAGCCTGCCAGGAGCGATTTCTGAGTGCAGAGCCAGGAGAAACCCTGAGCACTGCTGATATGGCCCAAACAAACAAACAAACAAAGAAAACACTTGAATTAAAGGGGCTGGAAATATAATACAGGGCGTATGGCCTTGAATGTGGCCAACCAAGTCCAAATCCCAGCTCTGTCAATAGTTCCATGAGCTCTATCAAAGGTCATTTTTGAGTATAGAGTAAGTATAGCCCTGAGTATGAGCAGGTATGGTCCCCAAACCCAAAAACATTTGGATTACAGTTAAATATTAAACAGTTTCTTTTGGGGAGGTATTGTTCCATTTTGTTTTGGATGCCACAGCCAGCTTCAAGAACCAGGTGCTTAGGTGCTTGCTAATAAGAGTTTACACCTGGCCCTGTACTCAAAGATCATTCCTAATGGTGCTCAGAGGACCAGTTGGGGAGCCAAGGATCAAACTTGGATCAGTCGCTTGCAAAGGCAAGACCTACTATATTATCTCTCTGACCCTTAATCAGATTTTAAAAAACCTGAAGTATATTTCAAACCATTGCACTGAAAAGGGAAGTCAACAACTAGTTAGACCACCCCCCATTTATACCTGCCTTTTGGTATCTAACCCTTTTTGTCCTAAAGAGGAACTTGTATCACCTTAGCGGATGTCATGCCCTTATAAGGAACTCATATTACCTTAACGAATGTTATAACCTTATAAGGAAGTCATCCCTACCCCCCTCTTCCTCCTCCCCTTCCTATGGTATATAAGGATGAACAAAGAAAGCCACATGGTCCTTTGCCTCTGTTAGGTTCTGAACGAGCATTGGACCCTGGCCGGCCAGAATAAAGAGCCCACTTGAGCTTTTGCCTGAGTGACTGTCTCTTCATTTCTCCACGTTGGAGCAGCATCTGGACTAGTGAGCCTTACAGCACCACTGTTTATGATAATCTAAGAACCTACTACTTCACTGGATGGAAGTATTATTTAAAATTTTTGGGGTGGGACGAAGTGAACCTCAGAGGCCAGCCCTGAATTGGGGGTTAGCCTCAGGTGCTCCATACCAGGGCAGAGCAGTCCTCATACCTCATTCCTCTTTTCTTCCCCCACATCCTTTCCAGAACATACACACAGGAACATGCATTTGAGCGTACAGCCTAGCACAGAGTCTGGCACAGAGATGAGGCCCCCAAATCTCATAAAGTTGAGTGACCTCAATGAAAAGTATATTCAGACTCTCCAGATGAAACAACATGGAGGACTAATTTTTTTCCTTTGTAGAAATAAAAATGAATCCTTCTGGGATGCAGGGTTAGGCCTAGAATTCACCCAGGTAGTTCTTCCCTATCCCAAGCATGGTTCTGTTACCATTAGCAAAGAGTTGCATTTATTTCTATCTTTATAGTTGCAGAAAGATAAATATATTTAGCAAGTGGTTAAATATTATCTCAAATAGGAAGACTTTGGGGATGTTTTATCACTCATACCCTGAGGTACTTTAGTGCTCCCTGCCCCTGAGGTAAAATGTTCAATATTTCAGAAAGGGTCACTTGCCTAAGTCACAGACAGGCTAGAAGAGAGGAGAAGCTGGGTCCTCTTTGATAGCCCACCAACTCCCAGTCATTGTTTTGCAAGACAGTTGGACACACACACATACACACACACACACACACACACACACACACACACACACACACACACACACACACACACACACCTTCTATTCTTAAATCTAAGACTGCAAGAGCCCCAGAGGAAGCTCATCTTTCACTCACTTTCCTGGAACCTTCTTCTGTAAAGGTTTTCAGAGCTGAAAACAGGAGAACTGCCTAGGCTAGAAATTATTGTTGCTATGTGGAGAAGATATAGAGAACTGAAGGGTTAAGCTTAACCCCAAAAGAAAATAAAAATAAGTTTTGACTGTATTTAAAGCATAAAATTGAGGAGCAGAGAGATAGTACAGGGATTAAGGTGCTTGCCTGGAATGTGGCTGACACCAATTTTGATGCTCAGCATCACATATATTTACCAAGCACTTCCAGGAGTGACCCCTGAGCACAGAATCAGGAGAAGCTCCTGAGCACTGATAGACATGGCCTAAGCTCTCCAATCACCCAAGAGTATAAAATTTAGTGATTTTTGAGAGGCCACACATGGTTCAAGGATTGTACCTGGCTCTGCATTTAGGGATAACTCCTGGCATTGCTCAGGTGACCATATGGGATACAAAGGTTCAAACCCAGGTCCAAACTGTGGTCAGCCACATCCAAAGCAAATATCCTATCCACTGTACTATCACTTTGGCCCCAAATTTAATGATTTTTTAAAAAAGCTAATTTTGGAAGTGGGTGGGTTTGCACACATCCGGCAGCCTTCAGGGGTTTACTCCTGCTTCTTTGCACAGAAATCACTTCTGGGGACCATATGGAATGGTGGGGATTGAACCCAGGTCCATCCTGGGTTGGCCACTTGCAAGGCAAATACCTTGTCGCTGTGCTGTCGCTCTGGCTCCTAAAAACACTAATTTCGTGTAATTTGTTTATACATGGATAGATATGGAGACTATTGTGCTGAATAAAATGAATCAGAGGTGACCACACCCAGCAATGTTTATGACATACTCCTGACTCTGTGTTCAGAATTAATTCCTGGCAGTGCTCAGTAGATCACATGTGGTGCTGGGGATCTAACCCATTTTAGCCACATGCAAGGCAAGAGATATAGACATAGAATAATCTTACTCATTTGTGAGTTATAAGAAAAATAAAAGACAGTATGGTAATAATATCCAGAGATAATAGAAATAAGGGCCAGTAAGACCAGTCCATGGTAGGAAGCTTGCCACAAAAGAGCAGTGAATGCAGTTAGGGTAGTTAGTTCATTGTGACTATGATAGTAGGAACTGATCATTCTGGATGAGAACTGAGTGCTAAAAGGGGATAGATAAAGTGATATGCATGGTATGTCTTCATTAACAAAAGAGCAATCCACAGTGTCAAAAAAGAAAAGAGAGGCAGGAGAGCGGGGAGGAGATAGGAGGGAAACAGGGGACATTGGGCTAGAAAATATGCACTGTAAAGGGTGATATGCATTCTATAACTAAAACATAATCACGCACAATTTTGTGTCTACAGTGCTTAGAGTAGTTAATAAAAAACTGATCTCATGAAATAAAAACAAAACCAATGTTCCACTTTTTTATAGTGCCTAAATAACTTCTGCACTTCGGCCCATTGTTGTAGCGGTCAATACTGAAAAATAGCTAATGCTGGATAGATAGACTAGAAAATGGGTGGAAAAGGGGTGGTGCATCATTACATTAAAATCATTGGGATTTTGAGCTGGAGACACAATGCAGCAGGTAGGGTAGGGTGCTTGCTTTGTACATGATCAACTCAGGTTCAATCTTGGGCACCACCAGGAGTGGTCCCTTTGTGCAGAGCCAGGAGTAAGCACTGAGCACTTCTGGGTGGAGCCCAAAACAAGCAAGGAAGCAAACCAAATCACTATGATTTATTCTTAAATCTCTAATTTGACTTCCATGAGGTTGTCACTAGATTTTTACATAAACTTTTTACATTTCTCATCTTCTAGCAGTAACTAGCTAGAAGCTATTTGTAGGAGCTATTTTAATTCACAGAAATGCCACTTGGAAAAAAATTCCACTGGAAAATACTCTGGTGACCTGTGATGCATGCTCCTTCTCTTTTGCTCTACCTGTGATCCTCTTGGGTAACTGAGAAGGACGTTGTCATCTTCTTACAGAGAATAAATCAGTAAAAAAAATTTTTTTTTGTTTGTTTTTGGGCCACACCCTGCGATGCTCCAGAGCTATTCCCGGCTATGTGTTCAGAAACCACTCCTGGCAAGGGGGACCATATAGGATGGCAGGGGTAGAACCCAGGTCCTTCCTGGATCAGCCTCGTGCAGGTCAAACTCTACCATTGTGCTATTGCTTCCCCTCCCCCATACCTCCTTTATGAAAACTTCTATTTAAAGTTCAAATTGGTATTTCCTAGAATAAGAACTTAAAGGAGGGAAATTCCTTTTGTCTATTAGTGCTGGTTTTAACCATGTTTCCAAAGGTAGGTAATACTGCCCCCTGGAGGTAAGGCATTGCACTAATCAGGAGGACAGTCCTAGTCTTGGGTGCAATGGGGGTGGGGGGGCGATGTCCAGAGGGGCAGTACTGTTTTTTTTCTAAAAGGGGGATAGATGCCAAATAGTTTGATTTAGATTTAGTTTTGTTTTGTTTTCTAGGCCACACCCAGTAGTATCAGAATTTACTCCTAGCTCTATGATCAGGGCTCACTCCTGTTGAAGTTCAAGAATCAAACTGGGGTTTGGGGGTGGGGTGGGGGAGGGAAGAATGGAGGCATTGGTGATGGGAAGGTTGCACGGTGAAGGGGGTTGTTCTTGTTATGACTAAAACCCAACTATAATTATTTTTGTAATCACGGTGTTTAAATAAAGAAATTATTCAATAAAATAAGCCAACCCCCCAAAAAAACGCTGGGGTTTGGTTTTGTGTTTGTGTGGGTGACCACATCCAGCAGTGTTTATGACATACTTTGACTCTGTGTTTAGAATTAATTCCTGGCAGTACTCAGTAGATCACATGTGATGCTGGGGATCTAACCCACATTAGCCACATGCAAGGCAAGCACTCTACCCACTGTACTATCTCTTAGCCCAAGAGAACAAAATTTTAGATTCTTTTATAAAAGAGTGGTTAGGTGAAATCAAATAGCCACTTCATTGTCCTGCACAATGCATGAATAATTCTAGAAGCCAAAGGAGTTTCTTTATATACAAAGATGTTTTTTTCTTACTTTTAAAAACATGAGGCCAGAGTGATAGCACAGTGGTAGGGCGCTTGCTTTGCATGTGGCTGATCCAGGATATATCTTGGTTCCATCCCCGGCATCCCATATGGTCCCTGAGTCAGGAGTGATTTCTGAGAGCATAAGTAGAAATAACCACTGAGCGTCTAAGGGTGTGGCCCCAAAACAAACAAAAGACAACAAAAATAAACAAAACCCATAATTTATAACAATTGTGTGGAAAGACCTCACAATAAGCAGAATTCTGAATTAAAAGCAAGACTAGTGTGATAAGGAAGAGATAAAGAGAAAGAAGGATGTGAATATTGTTGGAAGGAGTTGCTTTTCTACTGGGAATGAGAAAGAATGACAAAGGGAAGTCTGCTTCAGGTTCCAGGAACTAAATAATCTAATGGGAAAATAATTGGAGGCTTGGCCTGGGCTGACATGTCTGTTTTCTCTCTTTCTTTCTTTCTTTTTTTGGGGGGGTCACACCCAGCAGTGCTCAGGGGTTACTCCTGGCTCTACGCTCAGAAATCGCTCCTGGCAGGCTCGGGGGACCATATGGGATGCTGGGATTCGAACCACCGGCCTTTTGCATGTAACACCTTACTTCCATGCTATCTCTCCGGCCCCAACATGTCTGTTTTCAATGGAAGGGCCACTTCCCTACCTGTTTCTCTCTCAGTTGTTCATCTTTGCTTGGCCTTTGAAGCAACGCTATTGTTTTTGTTTTGTTTGGGGGGGACACACTTGGCTGTGCTCAGGGGTTAATTTTAGCACTGTATTCAGGAATCACGTCTGGAGGGCTTGGGGCATCATATGGGATGCTGAGGATCAAACTCGGTCAGACATATATATGCAAGACAAAATGCCATACCCCTCCCCACTGTACTATCAATCTGGCCCCGTGGAGAGGGGCATCACCTTCCAAGGTCAGTCCTAGCCATTGAATCATGGCCTAACAATTTCACTGGGCCCAGCACTGAGGGAAAGAAAGTCTTGCAAAACCATGAGATATGTTCATTACCTGGAATAAAATAATTTGGAAAATATAATCAGTCAAATTGAAAGGCAGTTTGGCCTAGAATAAAATCTGAAGATTTTAGAGATCATGAAAACCTCACTCTTTATTAACTTTTTTTTGAGGGGGTCATACCTGGTGGTGCATAGGAGTACTCCTGGCTCTGTCCTCAGAAATTACTCCTGGCAGTGCTCAGGGCTATATGGGATGTTAGAGATCAAACCTGGGTGCACCACTTGTAAGGCAAGTGTTCTAGCCACTGTTCTCCAGCCCCTCCCCCCATAATCTATCTTAAAAAATATATAGAGATATAAAGAGACAGGTAGATACATATGCACAGAAAACAGAAAAATAGTTGCAATTAGCTTTTAAATGTAAAAATAAGAACTTCTGGAGCTGGAGAGAAAGTACAGGGCATAGGGTGCTTTCCTGACACATAGCAGACCCTGGTTCTATCCCTGGCATCCCATATGGGCTCCCGCTTGGGAGTTAGTAATCTTTGAGTTTGCAGCCAGGAAGAGACCCTGAGCATTACTGGGTATTACCCAAAGCTAAAACAGAAAAAGAAAAATCAAGAACTCCTTGTAGCAAATTCTTATGAGAAGGCATAGGTTTAAAAGCTTCCCACGATGATAGTGTAGAGCAGTTAGAACAATCTCTATCTAGAAACAGTAAGATTTCTCAGAAGTCACTTGTAGTCATTGTCGGAATTGCTGTGGTGACTTATTTCTGTGCATAAGTGACATGCAGAGCTAATTGTATTCATGACATAAAATGTTCTTGGGTTTTCTTTGACCAATGGGCTGAGAAGAAGGAGCCTGACTTACATTTCCCAGATCTAAATAATAATTTGATAGTCAGGTCATTACAGGGAGTGTGGTAGTGTTAGACAGCCCGGGCACATCTATTCTGGAATTTTAGGGTTCCTATAGAATCCTTCCATGATTTGTTTATGATGTAGAGATGATTGACTCTGTCAGTCACTAATAAATGGTAAATAAAAAAGTAACCTGCGATATGAAAGTACTACATTAGCTACATTGTGATTAAATTACAGTAACACCAGCAGCTATAAACCTTTATAGAATCTTCTCAACCATGCAGTAATTCTCCTAACTATACTATTATGTAGAGCACAAATATTTCTTTGTAAGTCCGAAGCAATACATCAGGGAAGCGTTTACTGCTGAAGCTAGATTGAGAGTAAATGCATCTTGGGCTGCTATGAATAAAAGCTCTAGCTTCTCATTACTTTATGACAAGACACAGAAATTCACTTTACTTTTCATTTAAGCTTTTCGGCTTTCGTTTATAGATGTATGCCTTCACGCCTTTATTCCCTCCTTGCTCCAGCCGTACGTAATAAATGATTATAAATTTTCACATTTGACCACCTCTCTGCTAGTCTCATGCTTAATGCACAAAGTTAGGAAGCTGCAGGTAAAATTTCACAAACACTTTTATTTATGATGTTGTCCTTGGTAACGGAAATTTCAATGTACTGAAATGAAAAGTATGATTAAAGGGATACGACGTCCTGACAAGGATAGTGGAGGGCAGCCTTCTATTTCCCACTGAAAATATATAATACTTTTTTGACATCAATTTCATAGAGAATAGACATGGGGTAGTCATAGAAAAAAAAAGACACAAACTGGTTCTAACTTCAATGTTTTTTTGCATTTTCACTTTTTATGACTTAGGTTGGAAATAGCTTGCCTGAATTGTGATGAGCTTCATGTGAGGAAGTATTTTATCTTGATTAAAATTTAATAGAAAGAACTGAAGTAGAATTAAGGAAAACATACTTTGGAATGAAAGAATGATCCCTGCCTGGGAAAACCATGTAAAAAGAAAAAGTGCTGGTCTCTCTCTCTCTCTCTCTCTCTCTCTCTCTCTCTCTCTCTCTCTCTCTCTCTCTCTCTCACACACACACACACACACACACACACACACACACACAGTTTTAATTATCTCACTATTTGATTTTTATTATTTTAAATCTAAAGTGGTGGACTGATCTCTGGGGAGAGATCAGACAAGATGAAAAATTTAGAAGCACCCATTTATTTTTAAGCATAGCTATTTCGCTTCCTCTGTGTTTCTCCAAATGATTATTAAAAAAAAAAAAAAAAGAAAAGGAATGTAAGTTAGCCTAGCAATGGAATGTGAATCCTATTTGAGTGTTTTAGGCTATGGTTTGCCTTTTCCTTATAACCTCAAGAGGGAAGTGATTGTTAAAAACTTCCCCTAGTCAAGTCACTCCTCAGATAAAAATCTGCTGCTAAAAAGTCTGGTTTCTGTCGCTTTTCACCTTTAACTCTTAACTCCTTGTCCTATCAGTTCACACCACAAGTCCCTCTGCAGCAGACTTGGGTTCGAGGATCATTTCTGCTTCCTTCAGCTTTGTACGCCACTGTGGGAAGCCATATTCTATTAGGGGAAGGAAGCTAAGATACCTTGAGTCCTAATCTCTGGAAATAACATCTTGTGGAGAGGGTGGAAAGATAGCACAGTGGAAGGGCGTTTGCCTTGCACGCAGCCAGGATGGACCACGGCTCAATTCCCAGCATCCCATATGGTCCCCCGAGCCTGCCAGAAGTGATTTCTGAGCATAGAGTCAAAGCCAGGGTAGTAACCGCTGAGCGCCGCTGGGTGTGACCCAAAACCTAAAATAAATAAATAAATAAATAGGGGCCGGGCGGTGGCGCTGGAGGTAAGGTGCCTGCCTTGCCTGCGCTAGCCTAGGACGGACCGCGGTTCGATCCCCCGGCGTCCCATATGGTCCCCCAAGAAGCCAGGAGCAACTTCTGAGCGCATAGCCAGGAGTAACCCCTGAGCGTCACAGGGTGTGGCCCAAAAACCAAAATAAATAAATAAATAAATTAAAAAAAAAAAAGGAAGAAGATCCTGTGGAAATTTAGAAACACTCCCTCTCTTGGTTTCAGATCTCTGGAAAAAACAAACCAGGGAATTGAACTTTGACTTGCTGCAGACTCAGCCAGAGAGGTAAGTAGCCAAGAAAATCCGTACACTGGACTTTCACTAGGCTAGTCCACCTCCCTGGCAGAAATGTCCCTAAAGCAGACAACATTAGGGACAGAGGCTCGGGCTGCCTGGGCTGCTGTGATCCACTCCAGGGAAGAAGGAGGGACCCTGAGCTCTAGGGCAGCTCCCACCACCCGGGCACGTACTTAGAGCCTGGCCAGGAAGCGAAGACTCGCCAGCAAATCACCTACATGACAAGCCAGCAAATAATCAGAGCCAGATGAGCCGAGAGGTCAAGTGCACGAAATTGCATCCTATCGGAAGGGCAGCAACGAGCGCCATCTGGGGGCCACGGCGAGTTTGGGTGGTCGGTAGAGTTAAGGCCAACAGCTAAGGACCAAGAGCTAAGCCCAGTTATCCCGGGGGAGGCAGAGAGATAAATGAGACAGAGGGGAGGGCCCACAGAAAGAAGGTGAGTACAGGTGCAGAGGTGCAGGAAAGACCTGGAACTCAGCCTGAACTTCGCCTTCTAGTCATCAGTGACTTTGCAAAGGCCAGGCAGGGCCTCCTCAATTTCATCAGCCCAGAGCACACACAGCCAGTTCCTTTTTAGGTAAATCTGCTCCTGGTGAATGGAAGAGAGCCCGGAGCCTGCACAGCGTTCAACCGCCCCCCTCCCAGCTTTCTTCCATAACTGTTCCCCCAAATACTTTCTGACAGCTTCCATTTGTTGCTCAGCGATTGCAGAACCCCTGAAAAATATATTATGTCTCATGTCAGTTATAAAAATAACACCACAAATTATAACCAAAACAAAATTACCCAGTAATTATCATTTCGATGTCCGTTTGAATCCTTCTCAGCCTGCCGGGGACTTTGGTCTCTGCTATTCGGAGCCAGACAATTTAATACATGGCAGCCTGGAGGGCTTTATTGAAATCGCTCCCCTTCCCCATATGCGGCAGTAATATCTGAACTCTCCATTTCCGAGCACTCCATGAGTGCCTTAATCTCGAGAGCACTTCGAAATACGTCGAATACTTACAGTTTTATATTGGGGGGTCTTGGGGTAGAGTAAACATGTGGTGTCAATTATGGGGGAAATTTCCGAACAAAGGTTAGACGAATAAGAGCAGAGCTCACCCTTCCTTTTAACTTGCTAATGTCTCTGACCCTTTGGTACAAAAAAGATCACTTTAATCAACATTTTATACATTTCATTGTGGCCTTACCATTTAACAGCCTGTAAAAAACTGTTTGGCTATCAATTATGTCCATCAAGTTGATGGGCTGCAGGACTGGGGGGTCATTTGTGCTTGCAATTAAATCTGAGAAGGCTTGAGGGGACCCACATGGTGAGCAAGCCTTCCCCTCACTGCCACCCCCTTTCTGCTGTTGGAAGCTGCAAGAAATGAGAAAGCGGAGTTAAACGGAAGTGAGAATATTTTTCCCTTCTAGGACTTGAGAAACCACTATTGCAGGTATCGTGAGGTAAAGTTCTAGTTCTAGGACCTTTCTTTCCTTGCCATGCACCATCTCCTTCCACTGTCTTCAGGGACCCATGGTATCTGTCTTTCTGTCAGTCTTCTGCGCAATCACAATGGCCAGGCCTGGTTAAGAATTGATTCTTGGGGCTGGAGAGATGGCATGGAGGTAAGGCGTTTGCCTTTCGTGCAGAAGGTCATTGGTTCGAATCCCGGCATCCCATATGATCCCCTGAGCCTGCCAGGAGCAATTTCTGAGCTTGGAGCCAGGAGTAACCTCTGAGCACTACCGGGTGTGACCCAAAAACAAAACAAAACAAAAAAAATTGATTCTTGACTTGCTTTGAGGCTCATCTCAAAGCCAAGACAGTCAGCCGAGTTGAAGTGTGAGCAAATTCAACACAGGAGCTGGGTCAGGGCACTTAAGTGGTTCATTTGTCATCACCAGCCAGGAGATAAGGCACATCCTCTTTGTCTTCTAGAAAAGGTGATGAGATGTACAATCCAAAATGTGAAGAAGACATTCTCAGTGATGTGATCTTGATCTGCCGTGGCTTCAGACCCACCACGACCACCATTCTATCTTAAAAATCCATCTACAAAAGGAAAACTAACTTAGGTCTAGGGGCAGGTTCATAACTATATTTTATTGATTGGCTAGGTTGGGAATGGGGACCATACCTGATGGTGCTCTGTTCTCACTCCGGGCTCTGCTCAGGGATCAAATCCAGATCAGCCACGTGCAAGGCAAACAAGAGATGTCATACTGTCTCTAACCCTTTCATAAATATTTCTAAGGGTATTCTACATAAATGAAGCCTCAGCTAGGTCTCCAGAGTAGAGCTCTTTGATTGAACTTGCTAAGTTTTCCTCTTCCCTCTCTCTAGCCTCAGATTCAAATAAGAGAACCCAGCCTCAGGATTTCAAAGCAGATCTGAAAAGACCATCCTCTCAACAACTCATCTATCCCACAAATGTCTCTTTACTGTCAACCGTGTGAAACATTAAGCTAGGTGCTAGTTTCAATTCTTACTAATTTTTTCCCACATAGAGTATGTTTGAGTCAGAACTCTCATCATGTGTTATAGTATCAAATATAGTATCAAAAGAAGTTCCACTTGAATTGAGCAATCCTTGTAGTTGGGAGAAACAGCACCCATTGGCAACTAGAAGCAGCCCCCCAGACGCCATAATTCTCTAATGGTAGGTTTTGTTTGTTCATGTGTTTATTTCTTTCTTTGTGGTGTCAGAGTTGGACCCTGGGCCTCAGAAATGCATCAGACACACCAGGAACACTGACCACAACCCTGTGAAGCAGAGTTTTCAAAGGCTGAACTCAGCTGATACATAGAACATTAGAGATATTTTGAGACATGGGGCTGGAGAAATAGTACAGTGAATAAGGCATTTACCTTGCATATGGCAGACCAAGATTCTATCCTGGGCACTTCATATGATCCCCAGAGCCATGCCAGGAGTGATCCCTGAGCACAAAGTCAGGAGTAATTTCTAAGCACCGCCAGGTGTAACCCCAAAGCAAAATATATAAAAAACCACATCTTGGGGGGTAGACAGCACACTTGGAGTGCTCAGGGGCTACTCCCAGCTTTATACTTGGACACCATGTGGTGGCATGTAAAGCAACCTGTTGGAGCATCTCGCTAGTCTCTATTTTAAATCATGCATTTTTACTGTAATAATATACTAATGGTCTCTTCCTTTGCCTGTTGCATTGTTGAAATAAATAAATAAATAGTGGCATGTATAGCAAGGGAAGGATAAAAAATAGATTTTAAATTTTTATTTATTTTATTTGGGAGGGTTGGGTCACACCTAGCAACCCTCCTGGTTCTGTGCTAAGAAATTGCTCCTGGCAGGTTCGGGGAACCATATGGGATGCTGGGGATTGAACTGGGGTCTGTCTGGGGTTGGATGTGTGCAAGGCAAACTTGCTACTGCTGTGCTATTGCTTTGGCCCCAAAATAGATTTTTTTTAATATTATATTATCCTATGATTTGTGTATCTTTGGCATTGCTCCTAGAAGCACATTTTTCACCATGCATGTGTTTGAGGCACACATTGTACCAACATACATACTAATTTAGTAAATAAACTACTTTATTGGGAGACTTTATATAGCTGAATTGATGCTACTAATTCCATTAGAAAGTCTAATTGGAAGAACTGGAGCAGTTAGGGTACTTGCCTTGTATGGGGCCAATCCGAGTTCAATCCCCTACATTCCATATGGCCCCCTGAGCCCCATCAGGAGTGATCCCTGATCACAGGGCCAGGAGTAATCCCTGAATACAGCTGGGCGTGGCCCCAAAACAAAATGAGCCAAATTGTATATATAATGTGAGATGTTATATACATAGATCACTTTTTCTATTAAAATGGAAATTTGATTATTTTAAGAAATTTTTTAAAATAATCACTGGCAGGGCCTGGAAATGTGACAGCTCACAGCCCTATTGCCCCCCCCTTTTTTTTTGTTATTTTTTGTTATAAAGTTTATTTAAACTTTTGTTTTGGGGTCACACCTGCCTATGCTTAGGGCTTAGTACTGGCTTCTCAGGGAATATTCCTGGGGCTCAGGAAACAAAATGGGGTTCCAGGATTAAATCTTTGTTCATCATATGCAAACAAGTACCCTGCCTGCTGTATTATGTGAAGCATTTATTTTAATTGTCAAATTACAGGGTCTAAAAAGTCTTATATAGTTACTGTCTTCCAATTATAGTATCATAGACTTACAGATGTCTATGTGTCTCCAAAAGTGCTTATGGGAATGGGAGAAATAAGCCAGAAATAATTTAGCATGTTTGCTTTCCATTTTCCACCAATTGCTTTTTTCATTTTATCTTGTTTTGTTTTGATGGTCAATATAATTGAGACTCCATCAGAGTTTAGCTTCTAAGTAGACTGAAGCAGTCACACTTTAATTAATGAGCGTTTATACAAATGACTGTATAATTGCCTACAAATAAACTTGGGCTGCTCTATCTGGCTTAAAGAGCATTAAAAGGAATAAAATCCGGGTTCATTTTTAAAAACCTGCAAATATGTGTTCCTGGAAATGGGGGGGGGGTCCTTGTTTCTTTTTTCCACTCTCAGAGCAGGGAAGCATATGCCTGAGTTATTACAATGCATTGATCTGACTCCAACCTGAAGTTACCAAGGTTTTATAAGGCTGCAATAAAGCTTTCTTTGCATTAACCAGCCAAGCACATAAACATTTTAATGAACTGTTTTTACATGGTTCATTGGGCAGCTACCAGGCTGCTCTAATACAAATAACCCTCTGCCACATCCAGCTTGCTCCTGAGAGCTGCACTTTTTCAGTTTCCCAAATGCAAATGGCACATCATAGCTCTGGAGCTTAATCAAATACCTGACTATCCGAGCATGGGAAATTCAGAACCTGGAAGTCAGTGTTTTCTGGAAGCTTCTGATCCCAGGGCTGCATCACAGAGAATTTCAGCTTGCAAACTTTTAGAGCATTGTGAAGTTACTGAGACCCCCCAGAGGCACCACTCTGAGCTGAAATGGTTTTAGGCAACAAACGCAACATGAGCACAAGGGGACGAGTCACCAGGTGCCATTAACCATGAAAGAACTGGCTCTCCAATTGATATTTCTCTTAGTGACCTGAAGGCTGGAATGAATTATTGAACTCTCTACCAAGGCAGATGAAATCTCCTTGGAATAATTAAGTCTCATTACTAACAAACATTTGTGTGTGTTCTCGACCACACTTACAGGAGCAGTAAATGATAAAATATTTACTGTGCTCCTTGTGTTTTATGACACTGTGTTTCTTAAGATGAAGGGTTAGCTTCACCTACCCTGCAATTGTGAATGCAAATTATGAATGAGTATTTAACAAACCATACCACATTTTATGTTCTAACATCTTTTCTGTCACCAATGTGACTGAGTGAGAAATGGCCGCATGATGCATAGACCTGCTACCTAACGCCCCAGTGAAAACAAGGTGTTTTCACCTTGATATGGCCTTTAAAATAAATTAATTTGTTAACATTTAAAAATGCAGTGTAACGGATGACATAAAACATTTATAAGACAGTTTATGACCCCGCCACGTGTGTTAATCCAATCATATTAAAACATTTTACTTAGCTAATCATTTTCTGGCCAACATTCAGAAATGTTTGTTTTTCAAGGATTTAAATGGTACTAATGGTGCCATAAAGTTGTTATATGGTGTTCATATAACCCGACTATTAAAAATATAATGAATTTGATATTTATGAACCATTGCTTTTTTACCTCACCCCCTGAATAAATTTTCTATCATTACAGACCTATTAATATACCCTCGCTGTCTTTGCATCCTCTTAATTCTATATTCCTTCCCTAAGATATATTCAACAGCCAAATTTATGGAGATAGAAAGATAAATCTGTTATTTTTTTTTTTTTACCCTGGAATGTTATTCAGATTGAACAACAGGTCTGAGAAATGGCATTTGTCTCGTTTGACATTCTTTTGCTGGTTGTCTCCTAAGAGCTGCTGAATATGCCAGGACACACTTCATTTTCCTAAGACATGAGACAGATTAGCAATATTGACTATGGTTGGAGTTTTGGTTCCTCTTCTCATGAACTAAGCTCTTCAAAGAACTTGCTTTCGTTTATTGAAAAATAAAAGTATTTCATATATCTCCAACTAAACATTCTTTTTTTGGGGGGGGGTTTGGTTTTTGGGCCACACCCAGCGGTACTCAGGGGCTACTCCTGGCTGTCTGCTCAGAAATAGCTCCTGGCAGGCACGGGGGACTATGTGGGACACCAGGATTCGAACCAACCACCTTTGGTCCTGGATCGACTGCTTGCAAGGCAAACACCGCTGTGCTATCTCTCCGGGCCCCAACAAAACATTCTTTAACTCAGTGACTCTAGGACTGTTACATCAATGAAAAAAATTACTGAAGTTTTTTGGGGGTTGCTCACACCCAATGGTGCTTGGGTTTCCTCTCGACTCTGTGCTTCTCCCCTCCCCCGCGGCCCCCCCCCCCCCCCGCCCCCAGATGCTCTGAGGATCACAATGCTGGGGATTGACCCCAGGCCTCCCATATGCAAAATCTGTACTCAGCCTGTTGAGCAGAGCACCTCTCTCTCTGGTTCAAAAGCAAAAATGGTTCTAAGAAAATAAAGAGTTTGAATTCTAACTGCTGGCTCATAAATCTTCAGTATTTGGAACTAGTCAGGACTCAGGTCATTTACGGAGTGCTCTTCTTCAGGGAGTTCTTTGATTATTCTAGTTGATGTTTATATCTGCTTCAGAATGAAAATGACTAAAATGTCATTACAAGGCATTGTAATAAGGATCCTCTCAGTTGTTCATTCTAAGACTATGAAATCTTATTTTTCTTCAGTTGCTTTCACTGAGTTACCCTTTAGTACCCCCCAGATTTCTTTTGCTTCTTCTGCAAAACTCAGGACTGAAATTGCCATCTCAGGTGATTTTCAGCTTCCATCATCTTTTTTCAAGGTTTTTTCGGGTTCACCCTGTACTTGCTCTACAAGTTACCCTCAGCGTCTAAGTCGCTAGTGCATGTGTGGAGGCGGGAGGGAGGGGAGGACACAGAGGGTTCCAGGTTTGTCTTTAACTGGAGAAGTAGAAGCTTACTTTGCTGAGGAATTTTGAGAACAGCCAGGCTTCTGGGTTCTGTCAATAAAGGCGGGAGAAGGCATAGTGCAGGGACTGCCGGAAGCTCTGGGTGCAAGGCTGGCCACCGGGCCCTTGCTGGGCTCTACGATAACTGGCATCTCTGTCTCATTGTCAGGAGCAACTGCAGCTGCATTTATTTTCCTTCCCACGAGGACTAAAAGGAAATTATAGGCTGAGTCCCCAATGCAATCATTCCTGCCTGAGGTCTTCAAGTTCTGGTGTCTTGATGAGATCACCCAGCCACTATGGCTGCACATTTCTGTGCTTTCAGAACCCAAGTCTTAAGCTGATGTTAATGACTCTTTCCTTAAGGCTGATTCCTGGGTCAGAAGTACTGATAAAATTCATGAGCTCACCAGAGATTTTATTTCACTGCATTATCTTTGCCACCATGGAATCTTTAGAATGCTTGTTTTTTTTGTTTTTGTTTTTTTTTTTTGTTCTTTTTCTTTTTTCAGTAATCAGAGTATAATTTTTTTAAAGTTTTAGATAATGGTTGCACCATACTTTATGGGGGGGGGATTGGCATCAAGTCTGTGCAGTGAGATAGGGTAGTTAAAATCAGAAGAAAATATTTATTATTTCCATACTTGGTAAGACCCCATGCTAGGTTACTCAAGCTCCGAGAGCCAGAAATTTGGACAATAGCTACCCCACCTCAGTCCTCCAAAGAGGAATCCTCCCATATCTCATCGGAACAACTCCACATTCTCATCACATTTTCCATACTGTGATAACAAGACCAGAGCACACTGAGATTATTACTTCCTAGGCGTATCCATGTAACATCTGAATGTTCATCTCGTAATAGATTCATGCACAAGACCAGGGCAACGTTTTAGCAGGAGAGGAGATTCCTTAAGAGATACCTGCCTGGGGCTGGCGAGGTGTCGCTAGAGGTAAGGTGTCTGCCTTGCAAGTGCTAGCCAAGCAAGGACAACGGTTTGATCCTCCGGCGTCCCATATGGTCCCCCCAAGCCAGGGGCAATTTCTGAGCGCTTAGCCAGGAGTAACCCCTGAGCATCAAATGGGTGTGGCCAAAAAACAAAAACAAAAACAAACAAACAAAAAACCAAGAGATACCTGCCTGAGGGCTGGAATACTTCTCAGGAAAGAAGTTCCTAAAGCTTAGAAGCTGTGCACATTACCCCAGCCCTGTTCTGCCTAGGAGAGAAAGGCTGGGCAGGCAGCATGTGCACCTCAGAAGAATCCAGAGAAGAAACAGTAAATATGTTCAACAAGTTGCTCTTACAGTTCACAAACTTTCCAAGTACGTTTCTCTACTCTTGAAGGTGGACAGACAACCCCTGGATCAAGCCTGCCTGAACGCTGCCCAACTATATAGAGGTCTATACAGCATCTTCAGGATTGCCCATCTGCTTCCAGCCCTTCCTCCCGGGGGCTGTGCTCACTGCTCTATAAACATCAGCCATTTTTCCTTTTTTATTTTTTGTTTGCTTGTTTGTTTGTTTGTTTGGGTCACACTCAACAATGCTCAGTGGTTACTCCTGGCTTTGCACTCAGAAATCACCCCTGGCACTACTGGGAGGACCATAAGGGATGCCGGAGATCAAACCCTGGTCAGCTGTGTACAAAGCAAATGCTCTCCTGACTATACTATTATTCCAGTTCCCATCAACCATTTTCACTTGTGATTTTATGCCAGATCAGAGCGCCTATTCAGAAGCATTGTGCTCTGTGTGGTTCTGGAAGTCTTCTGTAAACCCTCTCCACTGATAGCCCCTTTCCTAGATTGTGCCATGAAGGATGGAGAAGAGAAGGACATGATCACAGTCACAAAGACTAGAAAAGCTCCACAGAAAGGACCCAGGAAGTTGGGTTTGGAGACTGAAAAGCATTGCACAGCCACTGTGGAGAAGCCACTGCTGGCTCTGTCTTTTCACAGGAAGCTCCAGAAAGGAAAGGGGAAATAAAACCAGTTGCCCTGTCACCCCCCGCCCCCCCCCCCCCAGAGGTGCAGACAAAGACAAGCACCCTTAAGGCAGAGCCCGATGAGACGTAGCCTGGGAGAGTATCACTGCATCAGTCAGAAAGGCAGGCGAGTTATTAGCTTAGCCCTGAACCTCCTACTTAATGTAGGGCCAGTGATGGTTAACAGACCCTGGCTGCAGTGACAAGCTGGGGACCTGCTCGAGGAAATCCAATTGAAAAGCAGCCAAGAGGAACAACAAGCCAGAAACAGATGCTCCAGCTCCCAGGATGTGTGCACATTTAACCTGAATATGTAGGTGGGTGGGAGGGCAGTGGCTGATTCTAAATATAGCGTTCTCGCCTCTCCCCCCACCATAGTGCCACCTTCGATTATGCCCATCCACATTCATTTTGTCAAAACTCCAGCCATTTCTTTAAAACAAGAAGGTGTGGGTGAGAGAAAAAAATTATACGTTATTAAGGGACTTCAGGATCTGTGATGTATCTGTTGCGTTTAACGGAAACATTTCCGTTAAATCATACACGCTCCTGTTGCAATCTCATAGTGGTGGGAAATTACCTTTTCCAGTAAGTGCCTAAATGAAATGCAGGCTTGTTCGTGTAATGATTGGATGGGATAGTGCCACGCTCGTTGAGACAGCAGGAGAGCGCTGCTCTCATTAGTCCTTTCGAAGCCACTTCCAGTTGCTAAGTAGCAGCGTTTATATTAATAGGTTGTGATCATCGCATAAACGGGTCCAGAGCGTCTAAGTGGGCGCACTTTTGTTCATTAGATTTGAGGGGTACGATATCTTGTGCTTCCAAAGACTGTTCTGTACATTAGCAAGCATTCTCTCTCTTGCTGTCAACACAATCCCACCTTTCTCTAATGGGCTTTCTATGAGCAGAGAGACCATCTTACTGGGCTGATTTTTTTCTGAAGGGAAAACAAAAATCAATATCCCCTATAGATTTTAAGTAGATCTGATGTCCAGCACAAGCTCAGAAGAAGATGAACAGATGTAAAAGATCTTCAAATGCCAATGCGCACTTGCCGCACTGAGCGCTAGTCCGCCTCAAATTCATCTTGCTGTAATGCATGTTGAAAGCCCAGGACTTTCTGCAGATATCTGTTCTGGTAACACTTCATTTTTTATCAGTCGGTTTTAATCTGGTACATTTTTGGGGTCACTGCATTCTTATTTGCTTTAGAATGCCGATTATATCATCCTGGAAAAGTGAGAAGAGCTTGAGGTGTCTGTGCTGAAATTTATGGAGGGTATTTATGAAGAGGGTGATCTTGAAGAATGCAAGCTTTTAAAATCCAAGAAGAGGAGCAAAAAAAATTTTAATTAATCAGGAACCCACCACTAATTTATACATGAATCACTTAGAAGGAAAGTAAAATGGCTCAGTAAATTATGGATTTTCAAATTAACCTGATTCTAGGGCCTTGGAAAATAGTCTGATTGGAGTTAAGATAAATTTTTCCTAAAAAAACAATTTCAACTTTTAAGAGAAGGGACATAAAATCCTCTTCACGCCTCCCCTTTCCCCCAGCCCCATGAAAATTCCAGGAACCTGTTTACTAGGAACCTCAGGAATCATTGCAACGGTTCACAGGATTCATCTGTTCCGCACAAACTCAGGGGTGGGACCCATCTCTGGTTTTTCTAACTCATTCCCATGAATTCTAAATTGTCAACACCTAAGGTTAATGAGACCTGTCTTTTCACTGTCATAAACAGTTAGGGAGCTTTAGGAAGAGATCAATCATCCTCATACAAGATGCCCCGCTATTGTTCTCTGCAAACAAAGGGCAAAGCTTATTTCTATATCAATCTTCAACGTGGTTCTAAGGAAGTAGAATGGTTTTCTTCCTTTATGCTCAGATGAGATTATTAGTCCTTTTTTGAAATGGGGCATCCATTTTTTTTAAGTTTGTAGGGCAATAATAAGAGTTTCTATATGTGTGATGGATGTCTCCAATCTCAAACTCAGTCCTGGTCTTTAAGGGCTGCACAGTAAGGAAAGGCAAGCAGCTTTTCTATTATAGGAGAAGCCTTTAACCTGAGACATACTCCACTCAATGGAAGACTCATTTTAACTAGTGAGTAAATTCTCAGTGATGAAGCAGGGAGAATGTGGAATAAGAACATGGCAAGAATCACCAACAAGATCATCTTGCAGTAACTGTCTAAGAACAAAAATCTCTTTTCAAGTTTATTAAGAACTAGAGTTTTGACAAAATGAATTTGACAAATTTGACACATTTGACAAAATGTGGATGAGCATAACTGAAGGCAACAGAGTTTACCCACCCATCCAAATTTTAAACAATTTCTTCCTTCCTATAAGTAGTCCTTAGACAATTCCATAAGGCACACTATTTGTTTGAGAATACTCATTCTATCATGTAAAGTTATCAACATTTTCATGTTATGATGTTAATAGTACCCTAATGCAACTAGGGTACTATTAAAATCCTACCTATTTAATAGTTAAGCATTTGCAGTACTTAATTAGGACTTTTAAAAGGGACTAAGGCCAAGAGCTCCATAACCAAATAGCACAAGGTGCTTGAAGACTGTTAAAAATGTAGGGGCTGGCGAGGTGGCGCTAGAGGTAAGGTGTCTGCCTTGCAAGCGCTAGCCAAGGATTAGGACCGAGGTTCAATCCCCCGGCATCCCATATGGTCCCCCCAAGCCAGGGGCAATTTTTGAGCGCTTAGCCAGGAGTAACCCCTGAGCATCAAACAGGTGTGGCCTGAAAAAAAAAAACTGTTAAAAATGTTACTACGAATGTCCTTGAGCTCAGAACTATGAGATGGTGAGGATGGAGCCAATGTCAATCCATCACGCTACCATGAAAAATGCTTTGTATCCTCAGAAAATTACTGAGAATACATATATTGGATAAATGGTTTTCCTAAAAGCCTTACCCATCATTTCCTGTGAATACACATACCCACATGTGTGCACGTGTGCGCACGCACGCACACAACACACACTGGTATTTTGCTTGAATATTTTCACTTTTTATTTTTTCTTTTTATTTGTTTTTGCAACATCAGGAACCAAATCCAGTTTTTCACAAATGCAAGGCAGGAACTTGAGCTCTGAGCCACCTTCCCACCCCAGGTATGTCCTAATGTACCAGGCTCTCCCGCCCAGGCCATGTCTCCTGCTTTATCCTGGCTGTACCAACCCCTGGATCCAAGGATTGGTCTGGGTCAGACCAGTGGTCATGGCATCATGGCATTTTCTGAACTTTTCTTCCACGGGTAAAAATAGCGCATGCAGTGATGAATAGCTGGTATTTCCCCCCAGTACAGGAGTAAGCATTAGACTCTCAGACTCTACTGAATTCTCCTCTGTCTTTGTCCCTGAGTTTCTGATTTTGATGTTTCGAATATCTGATGTTTCAAAGTAGCCCAGTCCCTATGGTTTATGAGCTCGGCTACAAAAATCACCCATTTAGGCTGGCCAGATCCCTGTGCCTAAACTATGCTAATACTGATAGAATCAAAGACGACTGCTAGTTTAGCAAGAGAAAGAAACTCACCCAAATCTGTCACGGTTAGAGAAGCTCATGGGTTGTGGGGGGCACCTAACCCAGACTGGGAACCAAGGGAGGCCTCTTGGGCACACAGATCTGAAGGGTGCCTGGGAACTGGCTGCAGGAGACTGAACAAGTGTGCTGCCTGTCTGCATTCACCACCTCATTCTGTTCGCAGGGATGTTACCCCAGAGCCAGGTGGGATGGCTCTGGCATCATGAAAAAGTCAAAGAAAGCCCAGGGCAAACAGTACTAGGCTAAAGTCTGGCTGATATTAGAGCAGGGTTCAAGCCCCAATGCCTGCGGGTTGGAAAATAACACATACCTAGAATGTGCTAAAACTGGGCTTGATCCCTAGCACTAAAGAGCCTCCAGGGTATCGCCAGGTATTGCCATGGTGGCTTCTGACATCTCAGGAACTGAACAATCTCTGTCCTGGGCACCAGCCAGCCCAGCCCACATGGTTGAGGGTTGCCAGGATGACCCCAGGCCTCCTTAGGCCTCTTGGTAGTCCCCTGTTTCCTGCCCAAAATGACCCCTGATGAACTCCTCAGAGAGTGCTCTTTCCTTGAACTGTTTTTTCCGAAAAGCTCAGGAGGTCAGTAGCTAAAGGTGCAGCCCTGGCCCAGGAGTCCTACTCTCACATTCCAGTCCACTCGAAGCCTCATTCTGCTTGCTAAAGGGACCATAAAGCATGAACCAGAAGGCTCTGCTAGTGGGCAGAATGTCTTCCCTCATCTTTGAAGGTCCCAAAGTGGGCGGCAGAGTCAGGTCCTGCAGGAGCTTTGGAAGGAGCCCCAAGACATGAAAGTGAGACTGTAGCCCTTGTCAGTGCTCCCTTCTCCTTCTCATTCATTCCTCTAAGCATGAATCAGCCACTCATTTCCCTTTTATGCCTCTAACACACACACTGGCATGTAGGTAGAGATACACATGTCCAAATATGCAGGCATACATATGTACACATACAGACATGTATAGGCACACAGGCACACGTGTGTGCATCCTCATAAGAGGCACACACAGGAACACTAACAAGCACACACATGTGCATAAGTATAAGCAGAGGGGCTAGAGCAATAGCGTAATGGTAGGGCATTTGCCTTGCACGTAGCCAACCCAGGACAGTTCCTGGTTCTATTCCCGGCATCCCATATGGTCCCCTGAGCCTGCCAGGAGCGATTTCTGAGCATAGATTCAGGAGTAACCCCTGAGCACCTCTGGGTGTGACCAAAAATAAAAAAAAAAGAATATGTATATGCAGGCACAAACATGCTTAATGCTCTCAACCTGTCCCTGTTTTTCACTCCTCTTGATGACACAAACCATTCACTGCAGCTATTCCTCTGCATCCAAGTTTCCTAGAGTTTCTAGAAACAAGCAAACATAGTCCAGGGAGAGACAATGAATGTATCTCATTCTTTCAGGCAGGGGAATATTTTGTTTTGTATTTTCTTTAAAATTGGGGTTTTCCAACCTGTCACCCTGATTTCATTTTGGTGTTTGTGTGTTTGTCATGGAGAAATAATCATTCTCAAACTGACTTTTAGTTTCTCTCTTTGACTCAGTATTCTGTGTTTTCTAAAATGTTACAAGACCTATTGCTTTCATAGCCATGTAAAAACGTTATAAATGTTTCATGTATTCCTGCATAGGAATAAAAATATTTTCAGGGGCCGAAGCAATGGTGCAGCAGTAGGGCTTTTGCCTTGCACAAGGCTGACCCAGGAAGAATCTCAGTTTGATTCCCTGGTGTCCCATATGGTCCCCCAAGCCAGGAGCGATTTCTGAGTGCATAGCCAGGAGCTGAGACTCACCAGGTGTGGCCCCAAAATAAAAAAAAAAATTTTTTTTTTCAGTTTTTATCTGGGGGTTGGACTTGGTGAGTTTTTCTTTTTTGTTTTTGTTTTGTTTTGTTTTGGGGCCATACCCAGTGACACTTAGGGGTTACTCCTGGCTATGCGCTCAGAAATCACTCCTGGTTTGGGGGGATCATATCGGATGCCAGGGATTGAACCCAGGTCTGTCCTGGGTCAGCTGCATACAAAGTAAACACCCTACTGCTGTGCTATTGCTCCGACATTTTTCATTTTTGTTTCTTTTCTTTGGTTTAGTTTGGTTTGGGTTTGGGGGCCACACCTAGCTATACTCAGGCATTCCTGACTTTGCATTCAAAAATTACTCCTGAAGGCTCAGAGGATCATATAGGATGCCGGCCACTTGCAAGGCAAACACCGTACCTGCTGTGCTATTGCTCTGGCCCCCACTGACTTTTCCTTCACTCAGTGTCTTTCCAGATGATCTAGAACTAACCAGGGTCTTTGCCATCCTCAGGGGAAGGGGGCCTCGATTGGATGCCCAGTGGCACAAAAACCAAGAACAGTTTATAAATGATGAGCAGCAAATCCAAGCTTATGCAGAACAAATGCTCTATCGAACTGGAGGTGCTGCCAAGCCCAGCAAGCTAGAGAAGATGGGACAATCAGCCCCCAGCAGTCTCCTGCAGCTGAGATATGTCACCCACAGAGCCATTGGCCAGCAGGGCCTATGAGGCCTATGAGGCCCACATCCCATCAGCATTGCAGGACAGAGCAAAGTCCGCTTTGACAGAGTTGGCCCAAAGCAGGAAACAAAGCTGAGTTATGTCAGCATGCTGCATGCCTCACCCTGCTAGTGTATTTTGTGCTGTGTAGACAGGCCATGAAGTGGTTTGCTTAAATTCTATTTATTTGGGTTTTTTTTTTGGGGGGGGGGGGCACAATCAGTTGTGCTTGGAGCTTACTCCTGGTCCCTTGCTCAGGGATCACTCCTAGAGGTTCTTGGGCGATTATACGTGGTACTAGGGATCAAACCCAAGTCAGCTGCTTGCAAAGTCTAGTGCCTTAACACTGGACTAATACTTTGGCCCTTATTATTATTACTGTTAATTTTAATGTAAGGAGAGAGAAAGGGAGAGAGAGAGAGAGAACAAGAACAATATTGCAATATTGGCAGCAGAGAACACACCTGGAGATTACCTTTATTTCCTTTTTTTTTTTTTTTTTTCAGTGTCCCAGGTTTGCTCAGGGATTATTCCTGGGAGTCTCAGGGGACCAATTGAATCAGGGTCTGCCCCATGCAGTGCTTGCCTTACCCCCTCTACTCTCTGGCCTCATTGTGCTTAGAAAGGGAGAAAGGAACCGTGCTTCCATGAGGCCACACTTGCTCCCAGAGCTTGGCTGTGCCATGCTCCACAGCTGCTCTTCATATGCTTTTTACTCTGCATCTCTCTGTGAAACATGGGGGTTTACTGTAGAGCCAGAGGACTGCTGCTTCCTCCAGAGAAAATTGCTTCTTTTAGAGAATCTGCTGGCACCAGTGGGAAATCTTTGCAGCTCTCTGAGCAGTCAGCATGCCACAGCAGCCTTTGATACACTTATGGGGCTTACTGGGGTCACCTTGTCCAGAGAACCCTTGTTGGAGACTTATCATTTATTGCACATTTGCTTCTAAAGGCTCCAAGGGGCCTTATGGTTGACCAGCATGGGGTATTTGCTGCAGAGCAAAGTGTCATGGGGAATACAACAGACAAGCTGCTGGAGGTGGCCCCTTAGGGGAAGAATTTTGTGAGCCAAGTTTAGGACAAGGTACCACTGAAGCTTGGGACAGATGTGATGAGTAAGAAGATGAGAACAATAAAGAACGGAGATGAAAGTGAAGATGTGGGTCTATGGGAAGGTTTGGGGGGCCTTGAAAGCCTTAATGAGTTTCTCTCTGAGTGCTGTGAGGAGAAGCTATTCAAGAGTGCTGAGAAAAAGAATGGAGCATAAGCAGCTCTTTCTTTTAGCAATCTGGTTCTAAAACTGTTAATATAGGGGCTGGGGAGATAGCACAGCAATAGGGCATTTGCTTTGCAAGCAACTGATCCAGGATGGATCCGAATCCAGGCATCCCATATGGTCCCCCATTCCTGCCAGGAGCAATTTCTGAGCACAGAGCCAGGAGTAACCCCTGAGCACTAGGTGTGATCCAAAAATCAAAATAAATAAATAAATAAATAAATAAATAAATAAATAAATAAATAAAATAAATAAAAGATTGACACAGACCATTTAAAAATATATGGATGACTAGTTTTTAGACATATAAGAAAAATGCCCAGCTTACTATAGAGAAAATTTAGGGGCCAGAGAGATAATACAAGATTAAGGCACTTGAATCTGGAATTAACCCCAGTACCACACAAGGGTACTCTCCTGAGCACAGAGCCAGGAATAGCCCCCAACACTAAATCTAAAGTCCAAAAAAGTAAAGAAAACACAAGTCAGAACCATATGAAATGTGGGAACTGGAGCACAGCACAGTGAGTAGAGCATTTGTCTTGCATATGGCCAACCTGGTTCGATCTTCAGCATCCTACCCAGAGCCCATTAGAATAATTCCTGAGTGTAGAGCCAAGAGTTACCTCTGTATACAGTCAAGTGTGGCCCCAACAATTAAAAAAAATGAGCTGCTACCTCAAGTTCCTGAGATTGTCAGTACACGTAGGAGACCCTGATTCAATGCCCAAAGCTGGGAATATTCCCCAAACACTGAGTGGAGATGGGTCCCAGAAATTAGCCTCCAACCCCAAGAAACGCTGCTACACTATTAGTGGGAGTCTAAATTGGTAACATCCTGAAAAAACTGGTATGCACACCCCCTCCAAACATAGAATTGGAAAATGCATCTCCCCCTGTGGTAGAGCTTCTTGACAATAACCAGGAGAGGCTGAACATACTAAATACTCTGTCCACAGAAACTTCATTCACATATCCCAAACCTCAAGTCAACCTAGCAGCCCTTCAACTGACTCAAGCTGTGAGGGGACATGCCCAGTGGAATACTACTCTGCCATTAAAAAGATGGAATTGAGCCCTTGGGGACACAGTGGATGGATATTGAGGTAATTATGCTAAATGCAATATGTAAGGAAGGAAAAGACAATTATTGTGTGATCTCACTTACATATAGGACATGAATTATTAAAGCAAATGAACCAGCAACAAGCATTAAAAAATCCAAGATTCCATGAGGACCAGGAAGGTTCCCAGAGGAACATGGTGGGAGGTGGGAGGAATGAGGAGAAGGGGGTTTTAGTGATAGAATGTTCTGAAACTTTGGTGGAGGGAGTTGGAACAATTGCACAAAGATCAATATTGAAATCCAGTCCCTGAAAGTCTGTACAATAAAAAGTATTTTTTTTCGAGTTATTTTTTTATTTTAATTATGACAACAAAGATGCAAAGAAAGAGGACAGGGTAAAGTTACAGTGGAAGCCCAATCACCCATAAACAGAATTCTCGGTAGTCCCATCGATGATATCCCAGCCTTGAACTTTCAGCCAAAGAACTTTAAGAAAAACAAAACTGAACCCATGTACAATACAATTACTTTGTCCCTCAAATCCCCAGTTGTAGTACATACTATTTCTTAGCAGCACACAATATAATCTAAAGACATTAGACTTATGTAACTCCTTAAACATTGAGGACAAAGTACATTTCTCTAGTTCTATGCACATGCTTACTAGTTTAAGTTAACCTCAAAAGTTTTAGTGGGTTGTTTTTCTTAAGGATTGGAGTCAAGGGAACATAGTAAAAAACGGTATTAAAGTGGCATTTGTTTGCATAGGCCCACCAAAACATAAGGGACATGGAAAGACAAATTATGGTCTAAATACAAGGAGACCCTACCCCTGAAGTTTCCTGGCACAGGACTGACTCTAGGCTCCAGGCAAACTAGTTTGTCCAATTCAAGTCATCGTCTGTAGTGGCAGTACACCTCCATTCCTCACATAGTCTCTGTTGTTGGTATCATGCTTCTGTATTAAAGATCCTGGAGGGGCCGGGCGGTGGCGCTGGAGGTAAGGTGCCTGCGCTAGCCTAGGACGGATCACGGTTCGATCCCCCGGCGTCCCATATGGTCCCCCAAGAAGCCAGGAGCAACTTCTGAGCGCATAGCCAGGAGTAACCCCTGAGCATCACAGGGTGTGGCCCAAAAACCAGAAAAAAAAAAAAAAAAAAAAAGATCCTGGAGTCTGCATATCCCATATTGCAGTCAGGATGATGCAGAGCATCCTCTCGTTTCACCTCACACTTAAGGGGCAATAGAGAGAACCATGTCCTGTAGAGCAGGTCATTGTTGTTGTCAAGTCTTCTCAGTGTAAACGGAAGTCTCTTTTTAGGAGGTCGATGTCAGACCCTTGGTAGTGTCTTTCCTGGTAGAGGACTGCTTCCAGCTGTTGCTATATAAGACCTTGGATGTTTCGTAGATAGCTTGCCTGGTTCTGGCGTGAATGGAGGATGCCCATTCTTCTGAGGCCTGTGCCAGGTCATTATATCAATGTTCAGGGTGTAAGGTACATTGTACTGAGATTTATTAGATAAGAACTTATCTGTATATGGTGTCTTCCCATTTTAATGTGTCTATGCAAACAAGAATCAATGCCATGAAGTGTTATTGGTGCATCTGGAGGCAATAGGAACAAGACCAGCAATTTCCATGACATAGTTCAATCATAGGCATCAAACTGAGGGACAGTTCCAACAACAATCCTTACTGAACAGCTTACAAAGAAAAGACAAGATGGAAAGTGGATAGAAACATCATGGTAGAAGAATATAGAGAGAGTTATATCAGTTAAAGAAAATACCCATAAAATATACAAAAGATATATGTGTTCAATATGTGTTCAATTTGTGTCCTTCTAAATAGTTCTAGGGTTTGTTAGATCTACTGTATGTCTTAGGTCAGAGATTAGAACTTTGTGTTACTGAAGTTAAGAAGGGTAAATCTGGGGTACTGATGGTTGGGAGGAGCATAGCGCCCCCTCGCGGTTTGCAAAATGTAGACTGGTATGAAATTGCCAGTGACAGCCTGAGTATAGCTGAGCAGCTATCTGCCACCCACCAGATCAAACTCCAACCCCTCAGCCCCACCCTAGGCCAGTCTCCGGACAGACCCGGCCTGGGAGTGGGGAAAACCCAGGGTGCCCCGTCAACTCCTTCCAGGAACCCACCTGGAGATCCGGAGGAATGGGGGAGAGGGGGATCAGGTGACCCAGGTCCGGGCCCCCCTACCCTAGGCCGGGCCAACAGGCCGCTGGCACATGCGGAGGCCTGCCAGCTGCCCACCTGTGCCGGCCAAAAATCCTGCTCCAGGAAGCTAAAAAGTATTTTTTAAAAGGAAAAGAATATTGAAATAAAAACCAAAACTGTGTGTTTGTAAGTGGTTCTCAACCCTGGTGGTACATGGAAACCACAGAAGGAGCCTTTATACCATCCCCATACCAGGTTCACCCACACCATCACCCTCAGAACCTGGACTTGAGGCCCCAACAGAGGGTTTTTAAAGCTCCTGGATGATTCTAGAATGTGTGCCAGTGTAGAAAATAGTGAATTACTTTCATCTTTACCTGCACACAGGAAGCGAGCAATTCCAGTATTGGCGGGGGGTCCCCCAAGTTAGGAGCAATTTATGTGTGCATAGCCAGGACTAACTCCTGAGTGTCACCGGATGTGGCCCAAAAAACCAACCAACCAACCAAACAAACAAACAAACAAACAAACAAAAAGACATAGGGCTGTTCTTTAAACAGAAAAATGTGGAATTCCCACTTGATTAGCAATTCTCATTCCTACATCTATAACTAAGAGAAATAAAAACATGTATCTATGCAGACATTTGTAACCAGCAATAATCAGTATAGCTCAAGGTGAAAAACATCTATTGCCCATCAGCTGATAAGGTGAATAAATAAAAGGTGTATTAATCAACCAGGGAATATTACAGACCCCTGAAAAGAAATTTCATACTAAATCATGCTCCAACGTGGGCAGACCTTAAAGAATTTCACCACAAGTATTTACACATTATATAATTTCATTGCTATAAAATTTCTAAAGAAGAAAATATACATAAAATGCCACGAGGAGGAAAGCATGGGGAGTTATAGCAAAGGGGACTCTTGGAATAATATTCCAAAGGATGAACTATATGCTTTCCATAAGAAAGGCCAGAGTTTGATCCCCAGAGTCATGTGGACCTTTGCCCGAGTAGCCCCTGATTATTGAAAAGAAAATAGCTCTGAGCATTGCCAGGTATGGCTCCCCTCCAAAAAAAAAGATAGATAGATAGATAGATAGATAGATAGATAGATAGATAGATAGATAGATAGATAGATAGATAGATAAAAAATATTCTAGTGCTGGAACAATAGTACAGGCAGGAAGAGCACTTGCATTACACACCAGCTGTCCAACTGGGGTTCAATCCTCAATATCCCTTGTAGTCTCCTGAGCATGTCCAGGAGAAGTGCAGAGCCAGGATTCAGCAGCATTCAACCTCCCCCATCCGTCATTCTTCAGTTAGTCACTTCTCTGGGGCGAGTTTCTTAAAATGTCTCCAAAACTTCATGATCTCCCTCAGTCACTCATTTCCAAGTAGTCCTGGAACCAAGAGCAACCACACTTTCTTTATAGGTTTCTTTTTCATGAGACCTCCCTCCTACCTAGCCAACCTGAGGATTTTTTGGGGGCTTTCTTCCAACTCCTCATGAAACTTCACCTTGGCCAATGAAGCAGTTCCTGTTAGCATCAGCTGTGTGGTGAGGTAGAATGAGGAGCGAGAGTCACTCCCCAAAGCCTCCTCTCCACAGGAGGATAAGGCCACAACCGGATCCCCCTCTACCAGGCTCAAGGACACCATCACTATAGGCCAGTTGGCTGAGACCACCTCAGGCCTGGACTGTCCTTTACTACTCATGTATGTCCACTTACCTCAGGTATTTCTGTCAGAAATCAGCCTGATGGACATTCTGACAAAGCCCTCCCTCTTGTTCTTGCTCTTGAGTCCTTTATTCAAAGCATCTAAACAGTGAACGCTTGTTCCCTTCCAGCTTTCAGAAGAGGGAAGACCTGATGGACCAGAGAATCAAACTCTTTGACAGAAACCTCCACTCCAGAGAACGTGCCAGCTGGCCAGGAGAGACAAATAATAAAAAACCCTCTAGAAGGTTAGAAGCATATGTTAGGGGATACTTCAACATAGAGGGGATAGAGCTGTGGGAGTGGGTAGGGTGCATGGATCAAGGAGAAAGGAACACAGTGTAGGCTTGGGTGAGGGGACCTGGATACAGGAAGAAGAGTCAGGAGAGAGGTGGGGGTGGGAGATTACTGGAGAACTAAGGCATGTGCCAAAGAGAAGGAGCAGGTGGGGGCAGAGGATAACAAGGGGGCACAGCACATCTCTTCCTGGGGATTGCCAGAGGGTTTTAAGTTGAAGAGTGACCTTCAAAAGGCTAAAATGAAGCTCCAAACCTCTCCATCAGTCAGCAACCCCGCTCCATGGGAACTTTTCTTTCTGTGCCTGAAGGAGGCAGAGAGAAGCCAAGGGAAGCATTGGCTGCCCTGGAAATGCCACTGAGCCATGAATTCTCCCCTTGCCTTGCCTCCACTTCTCTGAGTTCCTTCCTCAGTCTCCCCTGCCTATGCCACAGAGATTCCATGAACACGGGTTGGTTGGTTCACTGCATGGATACAAGTCGGAGTGTTTTGGGGGAAGAGGAAAGAGGACCATTGCATGCATGCCAGTGACAAGAATAAACCTGGTGCCTGGGCCAGGACACTTGTAGGGAATCTTTTTCTGCATGGGTCACAGAATCCTCTCTCCCCTGGAGAGAAAACCCAGAAAGTTCTAGCCCCATTGCCCATGTGACATAGGAAGGTGTATGTGTGTGGCCATTTCTTGCAGAAATTTGGGTTGCCTGGGCTTTATTTCAAGGACTATTTCTTCCCTTGTTTCATTAAATGTGGCTAATATAATTTTCTCGACACTTGTGCACTTTTTGTTTAAAATGACCACATTTGGGGGGGGCAGAGAGAGGGCCAGAGAGATATGTCATTCAAAGGGTGAGTGAGGGGTTTGCGTTTCTCTTGAATACAGCCACTTCTTGAATCTTCAGCACTGCCTCTGGCTCCACAAGCACCAGCAGGAGTATTCCCTGAGCCAAGAGCACATTTGGATGTAGCCCATACTCAAAAATAAATAGAAAAAATGTTATTAAAGTTAAATAATACTTAAATAAGCAAAATAAGTTAAATAATAACACATCAAGGTGTGATGGAAGTATAATTTAGTATAGTGTGCATTCTTCATGCATATAAAGGGTGGATATGATTCCTGGAACCCCCAAAATAAAATTAAAATCCCAACACAAAACCTGGAGAAATTACAAACTTAGAAAATCACAGAGGGGCCCGGAGAGATAGCACAGTGGCGTTTGTCTTGCAAGCAGCTGATCCAGGACCAAAGGTGGTTGGTTCGAATCCCAGTGTCCCATATGGTCCCCCGTGCCTGCCAGGAGCTATTTCTGAGCAGACAGCCAGGAGTAACCCCTGAGCACCGCCGGGTGTGACCCAAAAACCAAAAAAAAAAAAAAAAAAAAAAAAAAAAATCACAGAAAAAATTCCCTAGATACACATCTCTAAGCACACATGTGCCAATAGGAAATAAAAAGTCTTTTTTTCCCTTGCAAATTACTGGTATGTTTTAAGTACAAAGTTGATTGACACATGCTTTCACTTAATGAATGTAATTACAAAGAATAACAACTCCAAACAGCTCTGTTCAGTGTAACCCTCTTGTCCTGCTGTGTAGATCACATTAGATCTGTCAGAAGCCCAATTGTGCCACCAATCATGCGTAAGCACATTTGGGAGACAAGAAACAGATTAATAAGCAGCAACACTTTCCTCTAAACACTTGTTGAAAAGAATAAAAGCTGCTGGCACTGAAGGAAATCACACGTTGTGGGGAGCTCGCTCTGTTTCACCTCCAAGCCCCCCAGACCCCCCTGCCTGATTCACAGGAAGGATAAAGTGCATGGAGAACTCTTAGGCTGTGGACTGTTGGCGGGAGAGACAAATTAGACAGACCTCCTTCAAGGGTGTTCTTTTGCTTAATAATCTATTAGGCGTGCAACTGCTTTACTTAAAATTTTTACTGAGTTCTTGGATAAATAAGAGCCCAAATGGAAGATTTCTTCCAGCCCCATTTCTTTCAGCTCCACCTCCAGTCCTGGTGGGGTCCCTTCTATGGGGTACCCTGGTGGGGTACCTTCTATTGGATGATTTTGACTCAAAATCATGTGATGTCGGGGCCCATTGATCTTAGACCTAACTGTAGAGCATTACCCTGGTTTCATTCCAGAAAACAGGGGTACATATGGAAAAGGTCTGTGATTACAATTACTCTGAAACAGAGTTTAGTTCAAATTTCAAACACCAGGATTATAAAAGAGGGTTCCGCCATACTTTGTTTTATCCTGCCAAATATGTTGGGGGAAATGAATATTGTGTTTAAAATATCAAAGAGGAAAATTTCCTTTTTTTACTTTATTACCCTATATAAATAGTAGGTAAAATGAAAATGGATGAACATGGGGCATCAGAACCATTGATTGTATACAACATGAACTTTGTTACTATATCATAATTGTGGGGTCTTTTATTCTAAAGCTGATTGGGATTTAGGGTCATGTTTTTTATAGCAAGGGGGCATGGAATTATAGCCAGTCAGTTATACGATCTCAGTCCAGCCATTAATGTAACATGACTGTGTTTGCTTTCGTGTGACACAAGGCATTAGGAGACACTGTTGACGGACCAGATAATGGCAAAATAAATAAATAGTCAATGTTTAGGATAAAAGTTCCAAGTCATGTTGTATAGTCTTCAGGACGATACATTGAAAAATATACCACATTTTCTCCCATATGTAAGAAAATGTCATTTAAAATGAACAATTCCAGGGCCAGAGTGATAGCACAGTGGGTAGGGTACTTGCCTTGCAATGTGGCCACCTGGATTTAATCCTTAGCATCCCATATGGTCCCCTGAATAATGCTAGAAGTGATTCCTAATCACAGAGGCAGGAATAAGCCATGAGCATTGCTGGGTAAGAAAGTGGGGGGGGGGGGAGGAAGGAAGGAAGGAAGGAAGGAAGGAAGGAAGGAAGGAAGGAAGGAAGTAAGGAAGAAAGGAAGGAAGGACGGAAGGAAGGAAGGAAGGAAGGAAGGAAGGAAGGAAGGAAGGAAGGAAGGAAGGAAGGAGGATGAGGGAAGGAGGGAGGAAGAGGGAGAAAAGGAAGAGAGAGGGAAGAAGGAAGAGAGGGAGGGAGGGAGAGGTGGTGGGAGGGAGTAAGAGACCCATGATGGGGTTGAGTCTTTTTTTTTTTTTTTTTTTTTTTAGTTTTTGGGCCACACCCGGTGACGCTCAGGGGTTACTCCTGGCTATGTGCTCAGAAGTCGCTCCTCGCTTGGGGGACCATATGGGACGCCGGGAGATCGAACCGTGGTCCATCCTAGGCTAGCACAGGCAAGGCAGGCACCTTACCTCTAGCGCCACCGCCCGGCCCCTGGGTTGGGTCTTTTCTAATTCTGAAACTCCTAAGCCTCTGCAGCATCAGTGTCTCCATCTGTAAAATGGGAGTTGCAGTGCCTTTCTGAGGCCTGGGTAATGGGCCCAGGTCATCATTGACCTTCAAGCCCCACCACACTTTGGGATGAACGCAGAGTCAGCTTACAGGATTTGACCCTGGCATCCGTTTCTGAAAATGTGACTCATTATTTTAGAAAATAACTGGGTGTCCTGCTGATACTAAAGAAGAAAGCTAAGCTGACTCGCTGCTGTTACCCAGCAACAGGCCTCCCAGTGGTTCCTGGAAATGATGACGAATAGATACAGCGTGGGAGGTAACATAGGACGGAGCCACCTGCTGAGCAGCTGTCTTGTGGGTACCTGGAAGGCACAACTGAAGGTCCCTGGTCAGAAGATACCCCTAGAGGGGCTGGAGCCAAGGTACAGCAGAGCAAGTCCTTGCTGTGCATGTGGCCTACCCAGGTTCGATCCCCAGCATCTCATATGGTCTTCTGAGCACTGCCAAGAGTAATTCCTGAGTGCAGGAATGAATAAGCCCTGAGCACTGATGGATGTAACCCCAAGACTAAAAAACAAACAAACAACTAAAAACCAAACCAAAAGACAAAAGCCTGCACTTTGAAGAGTAGCTGGACAGCAGTCAGTTGCCTATAAACCACATGCCCCCACACTCTGCAATAGGCCCACAGGCACACACAAGTCACGTTCCCCAAACCAGTTGCTGCTCATACACCTTCCTGGCGACTCCAGAATTTCCAGGACAGGAAGAGTTTCCAGACCACTAGGACTCAAAAGTGAGAAGACTGCCCAAACAGAAAAACCTAAATGAAATCTTACAAATAAGGCCCAGGGGGTATGATTCCTGGGGAAGGGGGCTGGGGAGGAGAGAGGGAGTTATGGGGGGTGGGGCTTTGCATGTGGGAGTTTATGGGTTCATCCCTGGTACTATGCAGCCCTGAGTGCCAAATGTTACCCCCTTAACAACAAAAGCAAAAGATAAAGACCTTACAATATCCTGTTTCAGGCCTTCTTGGCCCATGAGATGTCTCATGAGAGAGCCCAGCCCTGACCACAGAGCCAGACTGCAGCCTCCTTCGTGGGTGATGCGTTATCTCTGTGGATACACTAAAATGTTAAGTCACGTCTTTCTTAGAAGTGATAAAATATATGGAATTAAAAATATTAATTAATTGAAATTAAAAAAGATACTCCTAGGACTTGAGCAATAGCACTGCGAGGTAGGGTGTTTGCCTTGCATGTAGCCAGCCCGGGTTCTATTCCTGGCATTCCATATGGCCCCCTGAGCCTGCCAGGAGTAATTTCTGAGCACAGAGCCATGAGTAACCGCTGAGCGCTGCCAGGTATGGCCCAGAAAACAAAATAAATTATATATATGTATATATGTATATGTATATATACACACATACAATCCTGGGGCCTCGCAAGCAACACTCAAGAGGCCCTTGGTAGATTTCAGCCAACCTGATTGTGGGGTCCAGTGTCAGTCCCAGTGGTGCTGGGGCCACAAGACTGTATGGGGGGGGGGGTCTGCGGAGGCCTTGCCATGTCAGGATCCCCCTCAGGCCCCTTGCATGCATAAGATATGTGGTGGCCTGACCCCCCAGTTCTTTCCTTGACTGAACAATAAAACATTTTATCTGCAATTCATGAGTTAGTCTCCTGTCTTAATTTATTCCTCTTTTGATTGGGGGTTTGTTGTCACCCGTAGGTGTTCGGGCTTACTCCTGGTTCTGAGCTTAGAGATCCCTCTTGGTGGTTCAAAAGGGAACAAAGGTGATGTTGGGGTCAAGTAGGAGTCGGCTGAGTGGAAGGCAAGAGCTATGGCTCAGCCCTTCTGTCTTGACTAAGGCTGATGCTGCTGTTTGTGTCCGCTCAGTCGCCTACCTGTGCTGTCTCTCGCATCCTCTTGACCTTTGAACAAATCTGGGGCTGGCCTTTTCAGAGCTCCACACCCTTCACTTACACGTGAAGATCCCCCATCAGTGCTAATCAAGGGCTCTTGATTCCAGCCCTTCTCCCTGCACCCAACCAGCTGAGTATGACCTTTACTACTCCACCCAGACCTTAAAAGACAGGAAGAAACCTCAGCCCTCAGCTGAATGTCAGCATCTGTTTTGTGCAGTGGGAAGTTGTGTATGACATTTGTTGTCTCCACCCAAGCCAGCATGGCCCCTTAGATCTCTGGTTGCGTTATTTGTTATAGTCAAATGAATCAGAGAAATGCATCAGTTCTGGGGAAAGCTCCCCCTGTGCCAGATCTTACCCTAGGATTAGTCACTTCTGCAGAAACTCCACTGTCTGTTCCTATCCAACTCTGCTCTAAAATCCCAGCCCTAATTCCTTCTCTTCGTTTCTCTCATCCCCTCCCCCAAAAGCTGGGCTCTCTTTGTTGCTTCTTATGGTCCTATTGATGATGACTTCAGAGTTTGCTTTATTTGGCTGGGGTAAGGTGCCCCTATGCTCAAGAGAGACTGGGCCTCCCCAGAGGACCCAGGGTTAAACTGACCTGAGGTTTTCTGTGGGTGCAGAGAATGAGCTGCACACTCTAAGACATCTTCCTGGCCCTTTGGGTTTGCCCCCCAACCCAGTAGTGCTCAAAGACTGCTCCTGCCTCTGTGCAGGCCACAGAGAGAAAGCACAGCGTTGTTTGCCTTGCAAGCAGCCGACCCAGGACCTAAGGTGGTTGGTTCGAATCCTGGTGTCCCATATGGTCCCCCATGCCTGGAAGGAGCTATTTCTGAGCAGACAGCCAGGAGTAATCCCTGAGCATCGCTGGGTGTGGCCCAAAAAACAAAACAAAAAAAAAAAGAGTGACCCTCACAATACCCAGTGGTACAACCCAGATGGAAGACAAGATGAAAGGTAAGTGTCTTGGCATGTCCCCTTTGGGCATGTCACCAAATGACAGTATCTGGAAACAACATTGATAACAGGTGAAGTCAGTTCACTTACCTGTTGGTGACAGGGCTGAGTGGCACTGGCTCCTCCTTATCTGGTATCTGTCTACTCGGGTTGTGGCAGTGAGAGATGCCTCAGTGGCGAAACACAGGCTCTGAGTCTCCTGGGCCTGATAACATCCTTGAGACGAGATGAGAATAAGAGAAAGATGAGAATGCATGAGAGAACAGTGCATGTGCACATATACATACCTGCATATACATGCACATGTATACACATATGCATATACACACATGCACACAGAGACATGTGTGCGGTATGTCTGCTGGCAGTGCTAGAATTGCATATAGGTATACAGGGGTACACATGCACACAGGCACACTTGTGGGCAAAAACACACTTGCAGAGATGTATGCATACCCATGTGTAAAATGCATGCATTCACTTGCGTGCACACACATACCAAGGGCTGATCACCCCTGAGTTACCCAGGTGTCACAGAGAGCCAGACCTGGTGCGGACTGAAGACTGGGAGGAGATGAGGAAGCCTGGTTGTAGGGTGTCAGGTCCCACAGACAGTTTCTAAGGTGGAGTCCAGGTCAGGCAGCACTGGAGGGTTTCTCTCAGGCAGGTAGTTCCCCTTCCCCAGCAAACAAGGACTCACTGGCACAGCAACTCAGCTGTGCTGCTCCTGGAACATCTCAGGGCCTGGAACCTCTTGTCCTGATGGGCCCAGAGGGATTCATCGACTCTCGGAAATACCATTCAGCTGTGCCAAGTGCCCCCACCCCCGTGGGTCGTGCTCAGGGGAATGTGGAAGGAAGGCAGACATCAGGCCCTGCTCCTGACCTTTCCACAGAGATGTGAGTGGGCAGTTAGCACGAGATTCCTGGATCTGTGGGAAAAGAGCATGGTGACCAGGACAGAGTGACCGGTGCTGGTAGGGGAGGTCAGGGAGAGCCTGTCCTGCACCTGCTATGAGCCTCTGGGAGGGCGTGGTGGTGGTGAGAGCTGAAACTAGCCCAGCTGGCCATGCACAGATCCCAGAGTGATGAACAGGGTGCCTAGTACAAAGTGGGTCATGGTCAGAGTGAGTGTGGGTGTGTGAAGGGAAGTTGGTCAGGGGCCAAACCAGTCAGATGCTTAGGAAATGCTAGGACTTGGACTTGGATTTTCTGAGCAAAAGACATGGCAATCAGAGGGCCAGAGAAAGAGTCCAGCATGAAGGGCACTTGCCTTGCCTGTGTTTGATCAAGCATCCCATATCCCCCGAGCAACACCAGAAGTGATTCCTGAGTACAGAGCTAGGAGTAAGCCCTGAGCACCACCAGGTGTGGCTCCAAACTGAACAAGGTTATAGCATTGGAACAAAGATGAAGGACAGAAGCAAGACTAGCTCAGGGGCTGCTCTGACCCTGAGCTTCACAAATGTCTCAGTTGAGTCCTTGAGTCCTGAGCCCCAGAGCCAAAAAAGGGGAACATGGGTAACTAGATTCATTCTCCATCTTCAAATTGGGGGTCTGATGGCATCAAAACAGAGAGGGTAGAGCCATTTCTGGAGCTGTTCTATCAGTGTTTGCCTCAGGTCTTTTACTCAGCACTTTGAAGAATAAATATTCTAGCTAGAATAAATATTCTGAAAAAACTCAAGAGAGTTTTACAGCTAATGAGACCCATTTTTCATGGACTTATACATACATACACATAGACATACGCATGCACACACACGCACGCTTGCAAGCACGTGAGCCTTGAGAGTTCCCAACTCATTCCTTGGAGTCTTCATTCAACCCTCTAGAGCTCAGAAAGGATCCGGAATTTGTTTTGGTTTTGTTTTTGTTTTGGGGGGCCACACTGGTGATGCTCAGGGGTTACACTTGGCTCTGCATTAAGAAATCGCTTCTGACAGGCACTGGGACCATATGGGACGCTGGGGGATCAAACCGAGGTCCGTCCTGGGTTAGCTGTGTGCCGCCCCTACCACTGCATCACAGCTCTGGCCCCATGGATCGGGAATTTTCTAGAGAAGTCCCGGGATCCTTCTTCTTGGTGGTCTGTAATAGTCCCCAGGCTGCCCTGAAGCTACATCAGTAGCAAGAAGATGCCTGATGTTGGAAAGTAGCTAGACAAGGCCCAGACATCACTGTGTGATTTGGGGCAGCTGCCTCAGTCTGGAGTCACTGTTTCCTGGTATTAGAGAGATAAAATAAAATTATGTGCATAAGTTTCTGATGCTTAGTGCTACCTCCTCCTGTCTTTGCTTAGTTCCAGCACTTAGGGAAGGAGGAATTCATTGGAGAGTAATGAGGTGCTTTGGCACAATCAAAAATGCCTTCATGTGCAATAGCACAAAGGTAGGGCATTTGCCTTGCACATAGCTGACCAGCATCCCATATGGTCCCCTGAGGCTGGGATGTAGTTTCATGATAAACTGTGTGTCTTGCCTACAGGCAGTTTGGTCCCTTTCACTAAAAAAAAAAAAAAAAAAAAAAAAAAAAAAAGGAATTATCTGCCATCTGTAAGAATAGCTGCAATAAAAAAAAAAGCACAAACAAGAGTAGTATGGGAGAAAGAAACTGTCAGTTGAAATGTAAATTAGTCCATTCCCCATGGAAAACAGTCTGGAGAATTCTCAGGCCAGAGAGACAGGAGAGGGGTTAAGGAGCATACCTAACCTGCAGTCAACTCTGGTTTGATTCTGCTGTGCCCTGAAAACAAACCTGGGAATAGTCCCTAAGCACCACCAGGGTGCAGCCCAATCCATCCCATCAAAACAGAATGGAGATTCCTCCAAATACTAACAATATATGTACTGAATGATTCAGCAATTCCAACTAGGAATCTATCCCTAAACACCCCCCTCAAAAGAAACACACCAACTGTACACAAAGTTGATTGCAGCATAATTGACAATACATCAGATATGAAAAAAGCCAAGCGCCCAACAACAAGAGAAAAAGAAAAGATGGTTTTTAAACACAGTCCTAAGAAAAAGTGGATTGAATTAAGGAGGCCATGCTGAGTGACAAATGTCTGATCCTCCACTCTGTGGGACACAGCAAAAAAAGTGAGTTCAGAGCAGCTCAGCCTTAGAAGGGTAGAACCGCTGCCCTAGTGGGAGCTGCTCAGATTGTTCGTCTACTAACTTGCCTACTCCTGGCAGCTCTGCACAGTGCACAATGGGCATTCTCACTGCCTCCAAATCACAGAGAGGGAAGTAAATCCAGAACAGGTCGAGAGACACAGTTAAAGTTGTTGCTGGTAAATGAAGGGGCTCAGATGCTGCTGCTGCTGCTGCTTCCGATGATAAACAATTAGAGGACTTCCCTTCTCAGAGTTTATAGATGCCCCACTCCCACCCAAATTGTTCTCCAAACTGCCTTTGAGATGCCTTTAAAACTCTCTAATCCTCTCTGGTTTCATTGTCTCTATGTACCCAAGTCCACACACATTCCGAACTTATTTTTGGAAATAGGACTTAGCTCCTCACCTACAGGGAACTGGGGCCTCTGAGCCATGTTGACAAGCTATGAGGCTGAACCAACAAGAGAGAAGCTGGACCTTCATGAGCTGCTCCTTCTAGAGCAATTAGCATTTGGGCCAATCAACAGAGAAGTGGAAAGGAAGGGACCTTCCAATAGGATTGATTATTGCCATTCAAATGCCCATTTCCAAATGCGGGGGGGGGGCACTCCCTTTCAAGACAAGATTTTCATAGCAAGAGAGCCTGGCCCACATACACAGGGATTTACCCCCTGAGAGAACTTTCAGAAATGCTGATACCTGGACCCCATGCTTGGATATTCTTGTTGAATGGGTCTAGTATAGAACCTGGACTTCAACTATTTTTAAACTGTCTGGGCAGACAGGAAGAAAAACACTATTTTCTAGGCTTTGAATAAAAATACTGGTGGCTGGTGACATGAGAAAAGATTTTTTTCTAGGTAGAATCTGATCCACATCTTGTAAGAATCAGATCAGAACCTCATTGGCAGGGTCCTGACAATAAATGTTGAGGGGTCTTAGCTCAGAGTTGGCCTTAGCTTAGCTTCTGGGTGTGATCACAGATGAGACCTACTAGACATAGAGAGAAATTATTTACCAATCAAGCTCTTCAATCTATTTTTCAGAGCCATAGGGGAAATATTGAGACTTTGCAGCCCTGTCTTCTCAGGCAGTTCTTCAAACAGTCAGAGATGATCCCAGAGGAACCAGTGGGGTTCAGAGTTTGGAGCCAGTGCTTTGGTTATGGACACTGATTGTGATTCAATACCACAAAATCATGACATCCTTCCCACCACTGAAAAATTCCAAACAGCAGCCAAATGACTCCAACTTGAGTGCTGCTGACCGGGGTTCCATGCTGGTACCACATAAGGTTCCCCAAGAACCTCTAAAAGTCATACCTTAGCATAGCACTAGGCATAAGCTTTGATTACTACCAAGTTGCCACACTGCAAAGAATAATAATAATAATAATAATAATAATAATAATAATAATAATAATAATAACTCTTCTTAGTTGGGGGCTATATAAAAATTCCCTTCAGCCAATGCTGGCCAGTTGCTGCTAACCTGCTCCAGAAGATAGCAAGAAACCAGCTCAGGAACAGACAAAAGCTGGTCATGGGTTAGTTTTGTTTGTTCTCTGTTTGGAGGCCTGGAAGGCACATTCAGCATTGCAGTAGGCTACGTCCAGCTCTGGGTTTGGAGGTTAGTCCTAGGAGACTCTCAGGGTACAATGTGGGATTGCACAGGTTTCAGCCACATGCTCCTGTTCTGTCTCTGAGGCCCTGCTCAGGAATGTCTGGTGTCACCAGAACTCAATGTAGGTAAAATCGTTGAAATTCACCCCTAAATTCCATTCTGGCCCTTCCAAAAAGCCCCAGCTGAAATGATGGTTTAGCACTGCAGTAAGATTTAGGGTACTTCTGGGCCTGTTGCTTCTCTTTTCACTCCTTTTTTCCTGGAGACTTCATTGGGTTCAGCATGCCAGGCTGGGATAGAAGTAACAGGACTTCATAACTCAGCCCCAATCCTCACAGCTGTCCGAGATGGAGGATCTTTACTGCCCTTTGGGTCATAAAAACCAACCATCTCCAGGCGGCTCTCAAGTGAGTGGTTTATAGGTCTTGATTTACACAACACGAGACTATTCGATATGAACCCCAAAGATCTGAGGAATTTAGAGACAGGAGGGCAGGAGATTGGTGACAAAGAGGGTCACACACAGAGACCCACGGGCAGTTTCCCTTTAGTGAGGCTCTGGGCTGAAGTGATAGTGCCTGGACTCAGAGCCGGCGTGTGGCAGACACAGGCTGAGGGTGCCAGCCGGATGTTTCACAGCTTAATAAGCAAACCTGCTGGATTTTCACATTAGGACTTGGGGGCCAGCTTCTTATTCACCCATGATACTCCATCATGGAAGCATTCAATGCTAATTTGTACACAGCTCCCCTTAAGTTAGATCCCTGATACCACATATGGTCCCTTGAGACCCACAAGGATTGAGTTCTGAGTACAGAGCCAGAAATAACCCCTGCTGGATATAGATCCAAACCCTGCTCCCTCAAAAAAAAAAAAAAAAAAAAAAAAAAAAGTCTAGATGTCTTGACTAGGAGCAGAGAGCTACTATCTAGCTTTTTTCTAGCTGAGCCTGGTTCAGATCTCTGCCACAATATCTGTCCCTTTGAGCATTGTCAGGTGTCACTTCTGAGCACTGAACCAGAGTACCCCAGGGGCCAGAACAACAGTACAGTGGCTTGACACTTGCTTTGCATGCAGCTGACCTGGGTTTGATCACCAGCATCTCATATAGTTCCCTAAGCACGGCCAGGAGTGATTACTAAGTGCAGAGCCAGGAGTAAGCCCTGAGTACCACTAAGTGTGACTGTCCCCCCCACTACTGCCCTCCTACAGTGTCATCGTTGTGTTTTGTGGATCCCACCGCAGTTTCATCTAGCCTGTGTATCTTCACCTCTAACAGGACAAAATAAAGACCAATGTTCTACGCTGCACAGTGAACCAGCCTGACCATAATGGCCTTTGCTTCCAGCAGCACAGTTCCCCCCCCCCCACCCCGTCACACCCAGAACTATGTGATTCTTTCCCTGTGTCACAAAGGACTTTTCCAGTCACACACACACACACACACACACACACACACACACACACACACACACACACACACACACACACACACTCACTCACTCACTCACTCACTCACTCACTCATATCTCAGCACTGACAGCAGCGCAGGAGCCCCCCAAAGGATTCAAGGCAGCAAACGGAATCTGCTGCTTGTTCAAGCCAAAATCTCATGCAAACATTCATTTATTTGACTATTTTGTTTTGGGGGCCACACCCTGCAGAACTTGGGTTACTCCTAGTTCTGAGCTCAATGATCACTCCTGGCAGAGCTCAGGAGCCCATATGGGATACCAGGGATCGAACCTGGCAAGTTCCCTGCCCACTGTGTTATGGTTCCGGCCCCCTCGTGTAGAAAATTTAGCGGAGGGATTACCAATAGACAAGGCCGTGGATTCTGGGGTAGCTGCTCACTAGCCAAGAAAATGCATGAGGTGAGGAGGAGCCTCCAAACCTGTCCTCACTGACCCAAGTACACGCTGTCTTTCCTGCCTGTCCTCTGGACTACTGAGGCAGCACATTCCAGTGCCACACCCTCCAAGCTTGCTCTCTTCCCTCTGAGAGCAGGGTTTTGGTTTTTTTTTTTTGGGGGGGGGGGGTTGTCACTCCTGGCTCTTTGCTCAGAAATCACTCCTGGAAGACTCAAAGGACCATATGGGATGCCGGGAATCGAACCAAGGTCCGTCTGGGACTGGACGCATGCAAGCAAACACCCTACCGCTATGCTATTGCTCTCTTCCTGAGAGCAGGTTTTTAGGGAGGTACTTAACAGTGCCTACTGCTACTTCTGGCTGGTCGTGTCACTCCTGGCCAACAGGATACATTAAAAACCATGCAGTGCGAGGAGTTGAGCCAGGATCTCCTGCATGCAAAGCCTGTTGAGCATCTTTCTAGGCCTTTTATCTTCAAGCACAATATTTTGGTCATTCTCAGGGGTCCCTGTTGGGTGACAAGGCATGTCCTTCCTGTCCTCACTGTTTCTGCTGATTTCTTATTTTTGGAGGGGCCACTTCCTGGAAAAGTTAGGGAATTCAAACCAGAGTTCCCACAGGTGTTAGGTCCAGCCCTTTGAGCCATCACCCCAGTCCCATTATGTTTATTTCCTAAGACTGTGAAGAAAGAAATTGGTCAAATAGTTTCATCTGACTTTAGAGATACAAGCCGGGTATAAAGTTTGTCCAGATCACATGCTTTGGTTTGATTCTGAAGATATGATTGCAGGAACTATCCTTGCTTCACAAATTATTATTCCAGGTCAGGGAAATAGCTTAAAGGGCTGGAGCATCAAATACAGAGGCCCCGGGTTCGATTCCTGCACTGTACAATCCCTAGAGCAATGTGCCAGGGAAATGAAGGAAGAAATTATTTTGGAGCATGTATGTGTAACGGGCATAAAAGTTGCCAAAGGCCTGCCTGACGGACGCACAGCCTGGCCCAGCCAGGGTCAGTGGCCAGGACCTCCCAGAGGACCATGTGTGTCTATGGGGGGGAGGAGGGCAAAGCAGCTAAAACTGGGAAAACACGAGCTGGGAGAGCTGAGCTTGGGGTTAGGGGAGCCCTATTACCCACATAACTTTCTCACTGTCCCTGTAGTAGGTGTCTGCGCACAGCAGGAGGCCAGAAGTAAAGTGTTGAATCCAGACTGCCTGGCCTGACCTCCATCACCTATGGGACTAGCAAACTAGACAAACCAATGTCCTGGGGGTCCAAGGTAGGGAGAGATGGAGAACAGCAGTGGGGCCCATGGGTGGAGCAGCCCTTTGGGCTGGGCGTGGTGTGTCTGGACCGCTCTGAGAGATGTGGGAATAGCTCCTGGAACTTCTGCAGAGGCTTGAACCAACAGAGCCTCCATAAACACTCTTCTTTTCTTTTTTTTTTTTCTTTTTTTTTTTTTTTTTTGGTTTTTGGGCCACACCCGGCGTTGCTCAGGGGTTACTCCTGGCTGTCTGCTCAGAAATAGCTCCTGGCAGGCACGGGGGACCATATGGGACACCGGGATTTGAACCAACCACCTTCGGTCCTGGATTGGCTGCTTGCAAGGCAAACACCGCTGTGCTATCTCTCCGGGCCCTCATAAACACTTTTCAATAAAACAAGAAAATCAGGACTGGGAGATAGAACAGCAGTTAAGAGTGGCCTTGCATGTGGTCTTGCAAGCAGCTGACTCCGCTCAAATCCCTGCCCTGGCCCAAATTCCCCTCAGAACCACCAGGAGTGTTTCCTTAGCAGTGGAAGGGTATGGGCGAGTCTGAGCTCCAAAAATACAGCTGATAAGGGAAATACAAATATACAGACAAAATTGGCTTTAAGTCAAAGAAACCCACAGTCCAATCCCGAACAGCGTGTAGGTTTCGTGTGTAGGTTTCCAGGAAAACTTTGAGCAGCCCCAGCTAGCATTTACTCACCTGCAGATGGGCAATAACAACATCTCCCACACCAGGCTCAGGTGAGGATGAACTAAGATGACTCCGTGATCTGGAGTGATCCACAGACAGAGCACAGTGGATCCAGATAGGTCCCTACATTCACTAGATCACAGAACTCACTAGTCATCCACAGCTTCAGGGCCGCATCCAACAGCCCCTGTGATCATATCATCATTAGTGATTTTTTTATCATCCACATCAGCAGCAGCCGTGACTTCGGTGGTGATTGTTTTCCAACCGTGCCTGGCAGTGCTCAGGGTTTACTCCTGGCTCTGTGCTCAGGGAATACAGTTGGTGAGGCTTGCAGGACCATATGGGTGGAGGGGTTCAAACCAGGGTCAGCTACATGCAAGGCAATGATCAATCCCCACCCATGGGAGCAGATTAAACCTAAACAAGAAAATATTACCCAGCTCTCCGTCCATCTGGACAGGCTCTGGATGCTACTCTGGTTTTTGTTGTTGTTGTTTGTTTGTTTGTTTGACTTTTGAGAGAGAGAGAGAGAGACAGAGAGACAGAGAGAGACAGAGACACAGAAAGAGAGAGAGAGAGATATGTTATTCAACACCCCCAATCAAGGCCAATTCTCAAATGTGCAGGAAAAGCCAGGAATAGAAACTTAGCTCAAAGCATGCAAAAATGACTCAGAACCCCCATGTGTCGCGTGTACCCACATTTCAGAGCTCATTCACTGCACAAACGACGTTATTGCTGTTGGCTCGTCGGTATTTAAAAAACGGGTAAAAAGAGTCACAAAAGAGCTTTCTGAGCGTGCTTTTCTTTACGCAATATTAAAGAGCCCAAACCTGTGAACTCATTTTGTGAGTCAGGGTTTAAGCCCGAGCCCGCAGCTCCTGAGGTCGCCTCTTTCGGTGCGACGCTGCCATCTAGTGGTGGCTGGGCGCCTTCCCTGTGTCCTTCGGATGCCAGGGTTGATCCGCTAATTCTACCTGCTGTCACTTCTAGACTTTCCAAGGAATGTTTTTCCTGCCTCAATATAAAAGTACAAATGTACCATGATATATGGTATAAATTGGGAGGAGAGGTAGTAAGTAAGGATGCTGAACTTACATGCCACTGAACTGGGTTTCATCCCTGACACCCCATATGATCAGCCAGACCCAACCAGCAGGGTCACCCCAGCACAGAGCCAGGAGGAAGCCTTAAGCATCTCTGGGTGTGACCAACAAAACAAACAAGAAACAAATAAAAGACATAAACTAGTTATGTTGAAAAATTAAGTTTGGGGGCTGGAACGGTGGCGTAAGCGGTAAGACATCTGTTTTGCCCACGCTAGTCCCTAGGACAGACCACAGTTCAATCCCCCGGCGTCCCATATGGTCCCCCCAAGCCGGAAGCGATTTCTAAGCGCATAGCCAGGAGTAACCTCTGAGCGTCACTGGGTGTGGCCCAAAAACCAAAAAAAAAAAAAAAAGAAAAAAAAGAAAACTTATGTTTGGATGAGGTACTGAAAGGAAGTAAAGGGATATGCATGATACCACTTCAGTAACAATATTTCAAACCAGTGTCTAATAAAGAGAGAGAGGAGAGGGAGAGAGAGAGGAAGAGAGAGAAGAAGAAAGAGGAGAGAGAGAAGATAGATAGAGAGGGAGCGAGAGAAAAGAAATATGTTTACCACAGAGGCAGGTAGAAGAGAGAGCAGGGGGAGGGTAAGAGGGAAACAGGGAACATTGGTGGTGAGAAATGTGCACTGGTGAAGGTATTGAACTTTGTATGGCTGAAACTCAATCATGAACAACTCTGTAACTGTGTGGGAGAAAAACAACTGTATTATGAACAACCTTGTAAACCATAGTATTTAAATAAAGTAATTTAAAAATAAAAAATATTAAGTTTGGGGCTGGGTTTTTTCCATTTGGACAAATAATTTTTGGGTAGCAAGAAAATTCAGCACTTCCTTTATCAACATTGAACACAGAAGTACCAATCCATTCTTGGGATATTAATGAGGTGCTGTGCTTGCTAGTAATCAGCTTCAATGGACAATCATGCAATCAACAATAGCAAAAATTGGCTACATGCATGTAAAACCCAATTGGGGCCTTCCACACACCTCATTGAGCCTTCATGGAGCCCCGCATACCTTCTTCATACTTTTGAAACCCTTCTATTAAAATTCATATGGTTAGATCAAAGCCTCCAGAGAGCAGAGCTCAGGAGTTCATGGACTGGCTGCAGCTGGCATCTGCCACATGCAGGCTACTCACTAAAGAGCCGAGAGTGAGTGACCACATAGAGCAAGTTCTTGACAAGGCCAGCACTCCCCTATCTGCTTCTCTCTTCTAGGGGCATCCTACACTGTCTTTCTAGTCTTTCTAGTTTTCTGTGGCATAAGGATGAATGTGACCTCTGGGAGTCTTTATTCAAGCCCTGTGAAAAAGTCTTATGTGTACCTTCTCCATCTGCCATCTTGAAAGTCTCCAAGAAGTTGAAGATTGGAAGCCAAGCCGTATACAGCAGACAGAGCTGGGGTGGCAACATATATGGGACTTCCAGTGTTGCTCTGTGCTCTGTGCTCAGGTGAGCACTATGCTCACATTACGTGGTGCCAGGGATCGAAACAGGCTTGGCCTCATGCAAGGCAAGTAAGTGTCTTAACCCAGTACTGTACATCAGGCCCCCAGGCAGCCCTTATTGGAGCAAGAAAATTGTTTGCAACAAATGCTAGAAAAAATTGTCGGTTACATGCAAAATAGTAAATCAAGGCCCTTTTCTAACACCATGCACAAAAGTCAGATCAGAATGGATTAAAAACCTCAATATCAGACCTGATCCATAAACTATACAGAGGAAAATATAGGCAGATCTATTCATGACATTGAACCTCCTAGAGGAATCTTCAAGGATTTAACATCCATCGATGGCCAAGCAAACAGAAGCAAAGATAAACTAAAAGGACTATATCCAAGTAAGAAGCTTCTGAGCTGCAAAAGAAATAAATGAGCAGAATAAAAAGACATGCACAGATTGGGAGAAACGATTTGTCCAGAACACATCTGACAAAAGAATAATCTCTAACAATATCTGAGACATATAAAGTGCTGGTAGAACTTTACAAGAAAGAACAATCCCTTCAAAAAGTGGAGAGATGAGCAAAAACTTTCTCAGAGGCCACAGGTATGTAAAAAGTGCTCTGTATCATTCATCATCAGGAAAATGCATATCAGAACAACAGTGAAAGATCATCTCATATCAGTGGGATCACATCATAAGGAGCAAAAACATCCAGTGTTGGCAAGGATATAAGGGTAAGGGACCCTCATTCATTGCTGGGGGAATGTTGACTGATCCAACCTTCTTATAAGGCCATATGGACATGTCTCAAAAAAACTAGTAATGAGAGATAGAGTGGAGGTAGGGCATTTGCCTTGCATGCAGAAGGACAGCAATTCAAATCCCAGCATCCCATATGGTCCCAGAGCCTGCCATGAGCAATTTCTGAGCGTAGAGCCAGGATTAACCAACCCCAGAGTGCTGCCAAGTGTGACCCAAACAAACAAACAAAAAAAAACCAAGAAAGAAAAAAAAAAAACCACCTAGTAATTGACAGGGGCCAGGGTAATAATACAGTGGGTAGAGCACTTGATTTGCATACAGCTGACCCAGGTTGTTTTACTCAGTAATTCCTCTTCTTGCCACCTACCCCAAGGGCCCAAAAAACAATTCAGAAAAGACATTTGCACTCCTACATCTATTCTAGCATTATTTATCATTTTCAAAATCTGGAAACAACCTAAGTGTCCAAGAACAGATGATTGGATAAAGAAACCATGGTATAGAAATGCAATGGAATGGGCCTGGAGATATAGCACAGCAGCGTTTGCCTTGCAAGCAGTCGATCCAGGACCAAAGGTGGTTGGTTCGAATCCCGGTGTCCCATATGGTTCCCCGTGCCTGTCAGGAGCTATTTCTGAGCAGACAGGAGTAACCCCTGAGCAAAGCCGGGTGTGGCCCAAAAACCAAAAAAAAAAAAAAAAAGAAAAGAAATGCAATGGAATAGTTGAGTGTATCAGAAAAGACAGCTTTCTTTTTAATATTTGGGCCACACCTGGCATGCTCAGGGGTTACTCCTGGCTCTGTACTCAGAAATCGCTCCTGGCAGGCTCGAGGGACCATATGGGATACTGGGATTCGAACCACAGTCCATCCTGGTTTGGCTGCATACAAGGCAAATGCCCTACTGCTGTGCTATCTCTCTGGCTCCCCAAAAAGACAACTATTAGAAAAGACAAAATCATGCAATTTGCTGCTACATGATGCATGTGGAGAGGATTGTGGTGAGTGAAGTTAGTCAAAAGGAAAGGAAAAGACAGAATGATCTTCGCAATATAAAGAAAAATGGAAATGAAATAACAGATGCTAAAAGGCAACAGAAACTGAGAACTGGTCTTCAGTAGGAAGCTGGGGGGCGGGCAGAGAGGAAACAGAATGAAAGGCACTGGGACAATGGGGGTGAGGAGTGGACATTCTGATGGTGGATGTGGTGGTCGACTTTTTGATGCAGGAAACCCACCACTAATAGTATTGGAAGCCACAGTGCCTAAAATTAGACTTTTTTCATGTAAAAATATTCAGAACTCTCTCTCTCTCACCCCTCTCTCTTTAAAATTGTCCTTAACGTGGGATCAAGAGGAAATTCCTCTATTAAACTTCTGACTTATTGAAATAAAAAAAAGTATGGAAAAACAGGAAAAGCATCAACACTGAGCTAGACAATCCTACGTTGCTGCTGTGTCAACATACAATTAGAAAAATTGTAAAAAGCACTCAAGCTTTATTTTTTATTTGCATTTATATTAGTTCATAGCTCTTGCAGAGAAGCTTTTAACATTCAGAGAGAAAGAAAGAAAGAGGGTTTATTTTCTCTGTTTTTTGGGGTTTCTACTGAAGCTGAGCTAACAGGAAGGAGGAAGAACTTTGGGGCAGTTTTTTTGGCCTGAAGTGCCTTGAAAACACTTGGCATCCCACAGCCTGTAAGAATGCCCGTAGGATGGCGTTTTTAAGGAATGAGTCTCGACTGCATCTATTTTTAAGCTCCCCAGAGTCTGACGTGAGTCAGCTGAGTGAATCATTCTAATTCCTTTGATGACTCGCCAGCGCCTGGGGGAGGCGGCAAAACAATGGCTGCAGGAGGCAAGTTTATGCTGATGAAAAGTCGAAAGTAGGGACTTGTCGAGTCTCTGCCTCTCTGTCTTTCTCTACCTCTCTCTGTCTCTGTTTCTCTCTTTCCCTCAATATCAATGTGCTCAATATCACTGAAGTGCCTTTGACCCTTTAATACCCACACGTGTGTAACATGTCTGTAATTATCCACTTAGGTTTTGATTGTTGGGAGGGGAGACCTCACCTGTAGATGCTCAGTGCTTACTCCTGAATCTGTGCTCAGGAATTACCCCCGGAGGGACTCTATGGACCACATGTGGTACCCAGATGGCCGAATGCAAGAAAAATCTGCTATGCCTTATTTCACCCTTTCCAGTTGTCTGAGTAAATGTGTTGTTGGGATGTTGTATGTCTGAGCTCCTGGCAATGTCACTATTGCAAAACTGTAAAACACTGTGACTAAAACAAATTTTTACATTTTAAAATAAATTGTCCAATATCTTTTGTTATCTCTTTTTCCTTCCCAGGATACAGAAAGGCAACAAGATGAGGAGAAAGTGAGCACAGTCCAGGGACCCACTTGCAAAAAGGAGAGCCAGAAATGCAGTTGAACGGGGCCTTCCAGGGGGAGTAGGCAGGCTGTGATGGCCTGATGCCACAGTGAGTGGTATGGTGGCAGATAAAAGGCCAGGGAAGGAAGGTGAAGTCACCAGAATCTGATCAGTGTTTTTGTGCTTTTGGGGGGACACAGTGGGGGTGCACGAGTGCCCTGTGCAAACCCTGGGGGTCTGCCTCCCGGTGCATGTTCATCATCAAGTTTTAGAATTTGTTGGAGGGAGTCAGATTTACTCCTAGCTCTGTGCTTAGGAATCACTTCTGGCAGGGCTCAGGAGACACTATTGGTGCCAGGGATCAAACCCATGTCTTCTGACTGTCAAGGGAGTGCAAGTGCACTCCTCATTGGTACAGTTTGTACTTTAGCATATGCTGTGTATTATACAGAGTAGGACACGTTGTTCTAGCACCATCAGCATTCTATATTCGTCTCAGTGCCATTGGAAGGTGATAGTGAAGCACATAGAGATGTGGAGGAACCCAAACAAGGTCTGCGGGAGGCCATGAGTATGCAGCCATGAGCCATGAGCCATGAGCCAGAGCAAAACAGGAGCCAAGGGAAGTCCAAGAACCACATGAGGCCAACAGTGCTGGCCACCAACTCAGGCAACAGATCCCGGACAGTCCTCTCTCTCTCTCCTGGGCCATCCGTGGACCTGCCTCCCACCCTCTTTCCCACTTCTCCCAAGTCTCTTCCAACTCCAGCTTAGCTCAGAAAAATGCAATTCCTCCTCTTCCTCTTCCTTTTCAATGTGACTTTTATGGGAAAGAGAGGGAATGACAGAGAGAGAGAGAGAGAGAGAGAGAGAGAGAGAGAGAGAGAGAGAGAGAGAGAGAGAGAGAGAGAGAGAGAGAGAGAGAGAGAGAATATGACAGGTAGGGCTCTTGGCCTTGCAGGTAGCAAATCCTGATTTAATCCTGCTATCCCATAAGATCCCCTGAATCCTGCTCGGAGTGACCCTGGAGTGCAGGGCTAAGAGCAAGCCCTGAGTATTGCTGAGTGTATCCCCAAAACAAAAACAAATTATCTCTGGGACCCAAGAGAAGGCACAGGGGCTAAACCTTTCTCTGTGCTGCTTCTCTTTAAGTGCCCACTTCTGTCCCCATCCCTGCCCACCCTGGTCTCCACTCTTGTTCCAACCCTGCCCCAACGCTTAGCCTTTGCCAAGCGCCCACCCTCTGTTCTCAGGTTCCTGCCTGGTACCCACACTCAAGCCTTCCAAAATACAAGGAGCTGGGACTGGGTGAAGCTTGAAGGGGCCAACAGAGTCAAGAAAAGACTTTGGCCTAGGCTGCTGTGCTTCTCTAGAACCCATGAGAAGACCGTGTTCCTTCTCTGTCCACTGTCCTGCATTGTGCCCTGCTGGCTGGATACCGAGGTGCAGACTTGTTTCTCCTGAGCTAAAGGGCCAAACACAGATGCGTTCGAGGAATCAGACGGTCATTCCCTTCCCAAAAATGTGAATGGAAGCACAGAGGTGCAGAGCTTTTGAGGCTTGGATGGTTCAGGACATCTACTAGTGAGTGTCCCATCTGCTCTTGGCCCTCTGGATCTCCTGTCCTCACCCATCTGGAAAATGAATGGCAAAGAGGGGGAGAAATTCGTTCTTAGACACTGTGAAGTCCTGGTCAACAGGTGACGACCACCTGATGAGTAGGCCTGAGGAGACTGCTTGGATGCACCTTGGAAAAGCCTTTCTACCATGTACTGGAAAATCAGCAGCAGGAAAACATGCCTGGCACAGAAACATTAGATGGGACAAGTCAGACACAGCCTCTGTGTATGTTTGTGTGTGTGCTTATGGGTAATGTGTGTAGAATAGTGCTTGTGTAAATGTATTTATATGTATGTATGTGATTTATGTATGTGTATGTGTGTTTGTTTATGTATGTGTGTATGTGTTAGTACATGCTGCATATGCTTTGTGGAATGTTGTTCTTGTTCTTTTTTTGGTTTGGGAGCCATACCCAATAGTCCTCAGGGCTTAGTTCTGACTTTGTGTTCACAGATCACTCCTGACAGGGTTCAGGGACATTATATGGTGCTGGGATCAAAACAGAATTGACTGCTGCAAGACAAGTACCCTACTCATTGTGCTATATCCCCGGCCCTTACTATGTGCCATATTTTTATATCTGTATGTGCTTAAGTGTGTGTATAAAGATGGAAGGAAATGAAAATGTTAAAACATGGCCAGAATTCATAATTCAATGTGTCTAACATGTGGAGGCCCTGCATTTGCTCTCCCATACCATGTGGCCAACTGTCACCTGGAATATCCCTCAAGTCTACTAGGTGTGGTCCCTATAAAATAATCTTAAACAGCTATTGTTTTTGTAGTGTCAAGGACTGCTGGTGATATTTATTTTATTCTTTAATTTCTCTTTTCTTATGTTTTAGGAAATGAGCAAGTATATTCATAAAGTGTCCCAAGATCAGATTGGGAAACCAGATTTGCATTTGGTGCATTTGGTGCATTCACCAAGTCCTTCCATCCAGAAGAGAAATACTGTTTAATGAGATTCTGGGCAAAGCCAAGGGCTGAAACTGTCGTTCAATTTGCTCCGTCCATTATTCCCTGAGTAGGGTGTTTGGGGGACTTTGAACACTTTGGGGAATATGGTTCACAGCTGTAGGATTTCCTGAGCACTGCCCACCAGCACACAGCCTGTCACAGAAAATGTGGGTGTGGGGGTTAGCTGCTCCCCAAGAAAGGAGGCTTGTGATACTTCCGGTCACCTGCGCATCTCAGTGGACCCAGACTTGTCAGGGGCGACCTTAGGGGGACAGAGCTGATGAATAATAAATAGATCTTTACACAGCTCTGTGTTCCCCCAGGACCTTAAAGTGCTTTGTACACAGAGAGATAAATTACAGGCTGGGAATACATGATCCCCCTTGGGGTGAAAAGTGACAGCTGTTAAGTGGGGCCTTTTGCAAATGGACAGGAAGTTTTTGCTCCTTTCAAGTCCATTTCAGCAGAGGAATGTAGGTGAAATCAGGGTGGGTGGAGGAGAAGGGCAGGAATAGAGAGAAGGAACCGAAATTCTCTCAGAAAGAACCAGCACTCCACTCTCCCGTTTCACCTTCTACTCTAATCCTTTAGCCTATGGAAGAAGCTTCTGGGTCTTCTGCCAGGCATGCACCTCTGCTGAGAATGTTCGAGGCTCATGGCTTGAGCCTCAGCTTCCTCATATATAAAAAGAAAATAAAGAATTGGAATGTGGAGTGCATACCTCAAATGAATAAGACCCTGGGTCTGATCCCTGATGCTCCAAAGTCACAATAACGATTGGGTGCAGATAGCCAAGATAAAACCGAGGCTGTGGACTTAGGTAGGAATCCTGGAAAGAGCCCCTGGAGCAGGGCAGGTCCACCAAGTCTGACAAGGGGTAGGTGCACTTTCCTCTTTGTTTTACAAACACTCACACTCATGTGCCTCAGCGTAAATATACACTTGCTTTAAAAAATCGAATCAAATCAATCCAGGGTCCAGAGCAATAGCATGTGGCCAACCCGCATTTGATTCTCGGCATCCCATATAGTCCCTGAGCCTGCCAGGAGTAACTCCTAAGCGTTGCCAGGTGTGGCCCAAACACGCCAAAAAGGAACTCAGTAAAACAGAGCCTGGGAATTACTTCTGACTCTCAAGGCCCCAGCTTTGCCTTTGTTCAGAGATCAGAACAAGGGAGCCGCACCAGGCTGAAGCTCCACTAAAAGGGAGGGTCTTCCAGAAAATGCATTTCTCCTCATTCTTCCTATTCCAAATTAATAGAAGGGAAGAGCAGCATGGCTCCCCTGGCTGATGCTGGGATTATCCCAGGCTCTCAGACTTAACAGAGAATTAGAAGTGATTCCTCTTAACCCAGGAAAACAGCAGCAATAATGGAAATAAATCCAGAGAAACCTTCTCAGAAGATCATGAGTACAAGCGCTCTCCAGGGCCGTCTACAGGGAGTTGTGCAGGAAGCAGAGCTCAGGAGAGAAATTCTCCTTGGAGTTATGAAATAATGCATTATCTATCTGTGGGGTTTGGATTTTAACCTGGAAGCAATTCCCTGTACCGCAGTAAGAGTCCAGTGATTTTCAATGGGCTGGTGGAGTCTATCGGGATTGACCCTGAATGACTCCATCCCGCATTGTGGAAGTGTCCAGTTCTGGCTCTGATGCAACTGAGGCAGATGATGAGCCCTAGGACCCTCGACCCTGACCCTCACCTTTGCTTTGTCCTTTGTTGGTCACCAAATTTGAGGCCTGAGCCTGGACAGACACTTACTTTTCCTGAGGGACAGAGAACAAGCCCCCCAACCTGCCATTCCCATATGCTGGGGCTTCAGAGACCCTCGTTGGCACTTTGCCCTCTTTGACCCATTTCTGATCATCTTTGCCCATCTCTGCCCGTCTCCTACAATCAGCTGGGCTGACTCTTACTCGCACCCCTGGCTGCTGTTTCCAGGATGTCACAGGATATGGCAGTGCAGTGACCATTTCAGGCAGGGGAACATGGGAGTCCTCTGCCTCTGCTCCCTGCTGGGGTCCAGTCTGGGGCCCATGAGGGTTCCAGGCTGAGGGTGAATGCACCATGTGACCCCGAATCCTGACCTCGAGACTCAGGGAAACGGCTCATCAAGGCTTCAAGGATGTGGCACAGGCGGAAAAGGAAGAAGAAAAAGCTCCTTGTTACCTGGGAAGCTTCTGAGACTTTGAGGTCTCGTCCCTCTGCTTTTCTCTCCACCCTCCATGTGTAGTGAAGCCCTGACTACTCCCGTGCTGCCTCCTGGAGGCCATGCAGGATTTCACACTCAGAGCCTCTCTATATGGTCCCCAGAGCTCACCAGGATCCCTGAATGCAGAGCTAGGAATAACCCCTGGATGTGTTGGATGTGACCCATAAACAAACATATTTTTTGTTTGTTTTGTTTTTGGGCCACACCCATTGATACTCAGCAGTTACTCCTGGCTATGCGCTCAGAAATCACTCCTGGTTTGGGGGACCATATGGAACGCTGAGATAGAACTGAGTCTGTCCTAGGTTAGCGCATGCAAAGAAAATGCCCTACCGCTTGCGCCACCGTTCCAGCTCCAAACAAATAATTTTTAAGAATTTGAGACGGGGCTGTGGATTAGACGTGGACCGCTGCAGGGAGCCACACTTCTTTTTTTTACCTGCTTGTGTCGCCATTGAGCTACCAAGTTGCCCACTGCCTGTGAATCCAGGGTTGTTTAAATGCCTGGTCTCTGCAGCACTGATTAAAAAAGAGATTTTCTGGGGCCGGTGAGATAGCATGGAGGTAAGGCATTTGCGTTGCATGCAGAAGGACGGTGGTTGAAATCCATATGATCCCCCGAGCCTGCCGGGGGCGGTTTCTGAGCGTAGAGCCAGGAGTAACCCCTGAGTGCTGCCAGGTGTGACCCAAAAACAAAAACAACAACAAAAAAAGATTTTCTGCTCTTCTGGCATATATTTGCATTAAAACACAGTGAGGCTTCCCATAATGTTGTTTATATATTATTAGAAACTGCAAGAAAACAATAGGATCATATCAATCTGACTAGAGGGTTCTGAATGCAAAACAGGAGTTTAAGTCCCAAGCTACATCTGGTCATAGATATAACACCAAACCTTTCCGTAAAAACCTCCAAACTCGTCTACTAATAAGCAATCTCTTGAATTTTTTTTAATTAAGTACATTGGTTCATTTTCCAATATCCCGGTTCCTGCTCTCCAGGATTGGGGAGAGTGAGGAGAACTAGCTAGTTCTGGTACCAGAGAGTCAGACCAGTGAAGTTGTATCTTTGGGGTGCAGAAGGAGCCCCAGTTGCTGGAAAAGATGCACAGACCCTGGGAGAGCTTAAAACCTACTTGGAAATGGAACAAAAGGGTTTTATGGAAGTATCTGCTGAATCACGATGAAAAACTCCCATTGGGGCAGGTGGGTGAGTGGCTCAAAGCGCTGGAGTTCATGTGCTATGTGTGGGACCCTTCTCAGTTACTGTCACCACATACATGATCCTCTAAGCATCACCAGAAGTGAGCTGGGGGAGGGGGATGTGACTCTGAAAAAAAATAAATGTTCAAATGTAAATCAATAAAGGTAATAAACATTTATTTAAGATGCTGAGTTGGTGCATCTCATCTTTGCCTACAAGATAGAAAAGATTGGGGAGCTTTCATAAAACATGTATCGGGTCAGAATGAGAGGGAAGAGCGCTTGCCTCACATGCAGCACTGCAGAAAAGCACCTGAACTCTGAGCATCCAGATGTGAGCCTCAACACCCCCAGGTGTGCCTCCCATCCTAGCACACTTTTATGTGCCATTCCCACCCAGATCAATAAAATCAGGATCTCCAGATCTGGAGCGGTGGTGCTAGAGTTAAGGTGTCTGCCTTGCAAGCATTAGCCTAGGACAGACTGCAGTTCGACCCCCCGGTGTCCCATATGGTCCCCCCAAGCCAGGAGTGATTTCTGAGTGCATATCCAGGAGTAACCCCTGAGCATCAAATGGGTGTAGCCCCCACAAAACAAACAAACAATCAGGATCTCCAGGAGTCAGAGAAGTTGTGCTGGATCACTTCCTGGACCAGGAGCAGAACGACTGCGTCTGGATCACGTGCTCAGTCAAGCCTCAACACTTGCCAGCTGTGGCCCAGGGCCAGTCTCTCAGCCTCTCTGTGCTTCTCTTGTCTCAATGTTCAGAGGTAATAACAAAACCAGCCTTGTGAGGTTGCTCTGAGAAGACAGCAGAAATGTGTCACTGAATTATTGCTGTCACTATCTTCGGGGGTGACCACATCCAATAGATCTAGAAAGGTCACTCCTGGTTGTGTCCAAGGGTCCATGTAATGTGCCTGAAGATTCAGTCCAGGCCTACTGCTTGCAGGGCACATACATCCTGTTAGCAGGATGCACACAACCCTTTGAGGAAAATATCCGCAGAAGATTTTCTTTTAAAACCTTTTGTCTTCACATTTGATGAAGCTGTGACCCATTTTGGGGAGTCACCAAAAAATTCTTTCCATGTCAGAAACTGTAGGAACAGCTATCTGGGGATCATAAAAATAGGTGGCAGCTTGTCTCTGATGATCCTATTTTACTAATTTGAACCGAGTTTTTATTTTTTTTATTTTGGGGGGGGGGTGGGTTACACCCGGCAGCGATCAGGGGTTACTCCTGGCTCTATGCTCAGAAATCGCTCTTGGCAGGCTTGGGGGACCATATGGGAAGCCGGGATTCAAACCACCGTCTTTCAGCATCTAAGGCAAACGCTTTACTGCTTCACTATCTCTCCGGCCCTGATTTTCTTTATTAAAATATTTGAGGGCCCACAACTGGCAGTGCTTACTTCTGGTTCTCTACTCAGAATTCCCTGGCAGGAGTTGGGGGACTGTTTGTGATGCCAAGGATCAAACCTGAGTTGGCCATGTGCAAGGCAAGAGCTTTAACTCTTCTGTGCTCTCTCATTGTACTTGCTATACCCCAATTCTGCCTCAACATGATCTGTTCCCCTGATCCTCTAAGAGCTCTGCCTCCCAGGCTCTGTTAAGTCAAACAATGTCAAAAGCATTCAGCACTAACTGAGAATGCAGCACTCTCCAGTCCAAACAGGGCAATCTCGCTCTCCAGAAGCCTCCATGCCCTTCAATTTATTGACCTGGCAGGTGTAGATTAGTCCGTTTTTTGCTTTATGTGCAAAACTTTTCTTCCAGGCCACTTTTTTGATGCCAGCAGTAACATACTGCCAAATAAAATAAAATTATTCGAAAGAGTAATTTATTCCAAGACTACAGATATCTACCTCGTCGGCCTCTCTTGGCCTGAACCTGAGCTGTCATCCACTTTAAATTACTTTCTACATCAGAGGCACTTCATGTCTTAAACTGCCATTCAGACCTGCATCCTTCCAACTTTCCTGAACTCCTAGGAATCAGTGCACCAGCTTTGGTCTATCAATGTGCCACACATAATGGTGTGTTACCCTAATAGATGACCCAAGTCCCACCTGTTTGCTTGGTGTATAAGAATGTTGCTTTATGGGACCGGAGAGATAGCTTAGATATAAGGCGTTTGCCTTGCGTGCAGAAGGTCGGTGGTTTGAATCCCAGCATCCCATATGGTCCTCTGAGCCTGCCAGGATCGATTTCTGAGCATAGAGCCAGGAGTAACTTCTGAGTGATGCCAGGTGTGACCCAAAAACAAACAAACAAAAAAAGAATGTTGCTTTAGGAAGGCCCCATGTTGACAGAGAGGGGACAGGTCACAGGGGAAGGGCACCATGATCCATTTCTCTGACAATGACACCAGCTGGGAGAACATAAATACAGGTGTTTTGGTTCAGCATGTTGAAGCCAAGAGAAGCCTGCTGACCTCTGTGGCCCTATTCCCACTGCACCAGAACTCGTGTGGATAAAAAGCAAAGGCCTCAACATATTCTTACTTCAGAGTGGTCTATTTCCTTCTGTATTTGTTAAAAGAGATTGTAAAAGTGTAAGCACTTTTCTTCAAATTTTCTGTTTTTTGTTTGTGTGTGTGTGTGTGTGTGTGTGTGTGTGGTGTGTGGTGTGTGGTGTTTAGTCCACCCAGCAATGCTTAGGGATCACCCCAGTTTGCTCATGTGGTGACCCCATTAAACAGGGCTGGCTGTGTGCAAGATCAGCAACCTGAACACTCTACTATTTCCTTCACCTGCCATTCTTTTTTCTTTTTTTTTTTTTTGGGGGGGGGTTTGGGCTCTGAGGTTCTCTGTGCTCAGAAATTACTCCTGGCAGGCTCAGCGGGGATCATCTTGGAGGGATGCTGGGAATCGAACCCAGGTCGGCTGTGTGCAAGGCAAGCACCCTCCCCACTCCAGCCCCATTTGTTTTTGTAAAAAATGAAATGAAAACTAGGCAATTTGGATTTGTGTGAAAAAAAGATGTTTTCAAGAGAGTTCACATCTATTGTAATTATGGTTACCAAAATGAGGTGCCACATAGACATGCATCCCCTGGACACAGTGTGACAGTGTGACAGGACTAAATGGAGCATCATTACTGCTTGCCCACACAGTCTCCAAAGCAACCAGCAAAGGCCTTTCCTTCCTTTTAAAAATTCACGCTGGAACCAGGCAAGCTATCTACGAAACATCCAAGGTCTTTTATAGCAACAGTTGGAAGCAGTCCTCTACCAGGAAAGACACTACCAAGGGTGTGACATCGACCTCCTAATAAGACACTTCCGTTTACACTGAGAAGACGTGACAACAACAATGACCTGCGAGAAGACATGACAACAACGATGACCTGCTCTACAGGACATGGTTCTCTCTATTGCCCCTTAAGTGTGAGGTGAAACGAGAGGATACTCTGCACCATCCTGACTGCAATATGGGATATGCAGACTCCATGATCTTTAATACAGAAGAATGATACCAACAACAGAGACTATGTGAGGAATGGAGGTGTATTGCCACTACAGACGATGACTTGAATTGGACAAACTAGTTTGCCTGGAGCCTAGAGTCAGTCCTGTGCCAGGAAACTTCAGGGGTAGGGTCTCCATGTATTTAAACCATAATTTGTCTTTCCATGTCCCTTATGTTTTGGTGGGCCTATGCAAACAAATGCCACTTTAATATCGTTTTTTACTATGTTCTCTTGACTCCAATCCTTAAGAAAAACAACCCATTAAAACTTTTGAGGTTAACTTAAACTAGTAAGCATGTGCATGGAACTAGATAAATGTACTTTGCCCTCAATGTTTAAAGAGTTACATAAGTCTAATATCTTTAGATTATATGGTGTGCTGCTAAGAAACAATATGTACTACAACTGGGGATTTGAGGGACAAAGTAATTGTATTGTACATGGGTTCAGTTTTGTTTTTCTTAATGTTCTTTGGCTGAAAGTTCAAGGCTGGGATATCATCGATGGAACTACTGAGAATCCTGTTTATGGGTGATTGGGCTTCCACTGTAACTTTACCCTGTCCTCTTTCTTTGCATCTTTGTTGTCATAATTAAAATAATAAAAAAATAAAAAAAAAAAAAAGAAAAAAAATACTTGCTATTGAGTCACTGTGAATTACTAGTTACTCATGATTGAGTTTTAGGCATACAATGTTCCAACATTAATCCTTCACCAGTGCCTACTTTCTTCCATTATTGTCCTCAGTTTCCTTCCCACACCTCTGCCTGTCTCTATAGGCACTTTTTCCCTTTTTGTTTTAGACTCTGTGATTCAGAGTACTGACACCAACCAGGCATCATATGTATCACTTCCTTCTCTGCCCACCCCAGCAACAAGCTTCCTGGTGAGGACCAATTCTCATGTTCTTTGTTTCTATTGCCCTGGGACATAAGTTATTCCCCTACTATGACTCTTTCTATTTCACAGAGAGATTCTGTCTGTTCCTCTCCCTCTAACTTCACTCAACTTGATATTCTCCAGATCCAACCACATAGCAGCAATTTGCATGATCTCAAAGTTTCTTATGAACAAATAGTATTTCATTGAGTAGATGTGCCACTGTTTCTTTATCTAGTCATCAGTTCTTGGGCATGTGGTAGTTTCCAGATTTGGGCCATTGTGAGTAGTGCAGCTGTGAACATAGGAGTGCAAATGTTTTTTCTGGATTGTGCTATTGGGTCCTTGGGGAACATTCCCAGGAGTGGAATTTCTGGGTCATATGGAAGCTCAGTTTCTTTTTTCTGTTCTGCACAAGTCAACATTCCCACCTGCAGAGAATGAGGGTTCCTTTTCCCCACGTCCATCCACACCACCACTAGTTGTTGCTCTTCTGCTGAGTGACTGTCTTGGTGGGCCAGTGTGGTGGCTCACTGTTGGATTTCTCACTTCAGTGAGAAAGCATATTTTTTCAGATGCCCCTTTTTGTTTCTCTTCTTTGATGAAGTTTCTGTTGATTTTTTAATGGGGTTGGATTGTTTTTCCTTGTAAAGTCCTCCCAGTGCCTCATCTATCTTGGATGTTAATTAACCTTTTATTAGATGAGCAAAGGCCTTTCTTTAGTTTAGGGGTCTTCAGCTGCTGATCTCAGCCCCTCTCCTCCTCCTTCCAGAACAGTCTGTTCATCTTGGGCATTGGCAGAGACTCAGTAAGCCAGTGAGGGGCGCTGGCTTCCCAGGAGTCTCTTGTCCTCTTCGTCCTTGCAGACACACTGTGCCATTATAAGAAATGCTCCATCCTTTCCAAAATAGAAATTATATTATGGTAGAGTTGGGTCTTGGCCTGAGACTGTTTGGAGGATCACATCCAGAGATGCTCAGATTTTACTCCTGGCTCTGTGCTCAGGATTCACTCCTGAAGGACTTGGGGAACCATAGAGAATGCAAGAGATACCACAGAACTTCAGGTACAATGGTCTTTGAAACAATTTACTTTTGGAGGTGGTGTTCAGGGTTTACTGTACTTAGCCTGACAGGCTGGGCCTGGCAGGCACTCAAGGCCAGCAATGACAGGAGAGACGGGGATCACGAGTCACCCCACGGAGTACTGGGGATCAACTTGGGGCCTCCTTCATGCAAGGCAATTGACAATGTTTTGAACTTTATTTCCCCGCCACCCACAATCTCTCCACTACCAGTGTGGGCTGTGGCTTAACCCCAGTTGGAAAGGCTGGACCCCAACTTTACCAAGTTATTTTGACCTGTTCTGAGTAGCAGATGGTTCATGAGGAGGTGGATATGACGATGTCAATGTAAAGGCATATCTCAGACCTAGAGCTACTGAACAGCCTATCTGGGAATCTCCCTGAAAGAGCGAAAAGTGTGTTAGACACTGATCAACAACAGGGACAAGTCTGTTTTAGACTTAACGGGGCACTGTAATGCACCATCTCAATTACTGGCTAATACTCAATTACTGGTTGTTTCCTACTGATTTCATTTACACTGTGAGAAGGGCAACAGTTTTGAAGCAGAGTTGTGGCACAATGTTCAGGTCGAGAATAAAATACTTGGTAAAATTCAAAAGCTTAGCCGGAGAAATAGCCCAGAGGCATTTGCCTTGCAAGCAGCCGATCCAGGACCTAAGGTGGTTGGTTCGAATCCCGGCGTCCCACATGGTTCCCCGTGCCTGCCAGGAGCTATTTCTGAGCAGATATCCAGGAGTAACCCCTGAGCACAGCCGAGTGTGGCCCAAAAACCAAAATAAATAAATAAATAAATAAATTCAAAAGCTTAGACCAAACTTCAATTCTGAAGCTGACAAAATTTATTAATGATACTTCCCCTTTGTAATATTTGTAATGCTACATATGGTTATAATATGATTTTAATCATTCATTCAAATAACAAATATTGATGTACTTAAGAGTATAAATATAGGGGCCAGAGTGATAGCACTGGGTAGGGAGTTAGCCTTGAACGTGGCTGACCCAGATTCAATCACCGGCATCCCATATGGTCCACCGAGCTTGAAGGAGTGATTTCTGGGTGCAGAGCCAGGAGTAACCCCTAGTGCCACCAAGTGTGGCCCAAAAAAAACAAAACAACAACAAAAAAGTATAAATATGGATGTATGTATATAGTTTTACAAAGACTGAAAGTTTTCTCATGAGGATATCATGAGTTTGTATAAAATAATGAACATCAAGATAAAAACTTCCATACCAATACCCTAGAAAGTTCTTCCAAGAAGGACCTTCAGGAAAATTCTTGTAGACATATACAATGGATAAAACTTGGTAGCAAAAATACAACTTGACAGAGCACTGGCTATAAATACATAGATATTTAAAAAAAAAAAAACAAAAAAAACCCAGAAAGAATACAAACTCAAATGCCAAAAGGAAAATGAAAACAAATTTGCTTCATTATACCATTTGAAAGCACAGTAAATGGCGGTCATGCTACAGTGACTAATATTTGTCATCTCTCCCTAACATAAAAATCATCAAATTTATTCATAATACTCACAGCCAGTCTCCACTAGAAGTGACAAGGAGCAGGACAGTTAAAGAATTACTTCTAGGGAGGGCCGGAGAGATAGCACAGCGGTGTTTGCCTTGCAAGCAGCCGATCCAGGACCTAAGGTGGTTGGTTCGAATCCCGGTGTCCCATATGGTCCCCTGTGTCTGCTACTTCTGAGCAGACAGCCAGGAGTAACCCATGAGCACCACCGGGTGTGGGCCCCCCCCCCCCAAAAAAAAAAGAATTACTTCTAGGGACTGCTGAATGTCACCCATCAATTATAAGTGTCTTCTAAATTCCTTTTATGTTTGCAATAAAAACCATTCTATCACCTTCTTGCTGTAAGAGCCCTTAAGTAGATATTACTCTTGATACTTGATCACAAAGATTTTCTTATTTTTGCTTTTATGGGGAGTGGGCTTACTTGGTGATGCTCAAGGGGCTTCTCCAGCAGCACTTGGGAGAAACCTGAAGTGCCCATGCTCAAAGCCAGGCCTCCCACATACAGAGGTTGATCTCAGCAACTCTCTGGTCTAACAGGAACTGTTCAAATTAGGGGACAGGATAATAATCAGGGCCTTTCACCTTTACCAGATAAGTCCACACCTTTTCATTTCACCTTAACATAACAAGCATCGTCTAGGAAAGACCTATCTCTCTCCACCTCTCCATCCCATTTAAAAGCTGAGTGTGGCCCTGGGAGTACTTCTTAGGTTTGAAATCATATTTACACAGTCACCTGGGAGCATAGATAACATAGCACCAATCAGGCGGTAAGCTTTATTATTAATGCATAATGAAGTTAAGACAACTAGTTGTCGCTTGGAAATAAAAACTTTTTCCAAGTTACAATGTAAACGTAACGATAATTTGGAAACCATCCCCATGAACAAAATGGCAAGGGGTTGGACCTTCAAGAAGAGAATTCAGAGTTTTACAATGCAGATTCACTGTCGAAGTTTAATTGACACTGGGCTGGTTGTTTCACCAGAAGCCTCGTCTTTGCTCTTTGCAGAGGAAGAAACAGGTACAAAGATGTTTCAATTTTCCAGAGAAAAAGAAGGACTTACCAGAGTCCTAAAGAGTCAACCTTGCAGTAGAGCTGAGTCAGAGAGAAATGAGGGACATGTAAAGCAACAAGAAAGTAAGGAAGACCCATGGCTAGGCTTGATTCCTGACTCCTAATTTTGTTCTGTTGCCACCGCGATTCAGTCTTGTCGGCCTCAGGGAAACTGTGCAGAAAAACTTGCAGGGAGAAAAATAAAGCCCTTGGAAACTGGGGACACAGAGCTTCTGTAGCCGGCAGGCCTGCGCTTGCTTACTCCTGCTCACTATCTTCCCCGTCAGGACTGTGGATTCACGCTCTGTCTTTCTCACATACGGTGCTTTCCCGTGCTCACACCCACTGAATCCTCCTGTGCGTATAGTCCCCTGAGTTTATGGTCGGGGCAGTGGTAAAGGGTTCCCAGACTTGCTCAGGCTCGGGCCCAGATGTGTTGTTACTACTTTCAGAGCCGCCTCTTCTGCTCTCGGAACAAGCCACCCAAAGCCTTTGAATATCCGGGCTTGTGTCAGGATCCAAACAGAGCAGGAGAGACCTAGCAGCAGATGCCAGTTCCTGGAGCCCAAAGCCAGGGCCTCTCTTGCCACCACCATCAGTAGAGGTCGTGTGGACTGCAAGGCCTGCTTGTAGGCCCCCAACCAAGCTACAGAGATTTTCGATGCTGTTCTTGAAGACATTCTTATCAGTGGGGAGTCCTGTATAGGGGAGAAGAATAAGTCACTGACCATTCACTGCCCCCATCACTCTAAGACAGTCAGCTTACAAGGCAACTCTAGAAGAGTCTAACTCTTTAGGCAAAAGTGCTTAGATGTAATAAATGGAAGCTCGAAGACACACATTTCTGGATTGGTCACTAATGCCCATGAAGTGGCATTGATTAGATTAGTAACAAAGTATCTCTGAGTCCTTCCACTTTAAAACTCTATTTATTCCTGGCTCTGAACTCAAGAATCACTCCTGCCAGAGAGAAAGCACAATGGTAGGCATTTGCCTTGCATGCAGCCAACACAGGATGAATCCCGGTTCGATTCCTGGCATCCCATATGGTCCCTCGAGCCTGCCAGGAGCGATTTCTGAGCTCAGATCCAAGAACAACAACAACAAAAAGAATCACTCCTATTGGTGCTCAGGGGGCCATATTAGATGTCGGAGATAGAACCTGGGTTGGCCATGTATTATAAGGCAAATGCCCTCCTCACTGTCCTCTCTCTCCAGCTCCTCAACTCTAAAATTCTGACTAACTCCAAATCCCACTTGGAGTACATACCTCTTAGTGCAGAAATAGTCATTTGAAGAGTTTGTTCTAAGCACTGATTTAACTTCAAGAATTTGGAGGCGAGATTAGCCATCGTTTTCAAATTGTGGTACTCGGGATTTTCTTCTTGTCCTTGAGTGCTGCAACTTTTCTGTGGAAACAAAATTAAATCTTCTCTCAATGCATGTGATGGGATCCAATGGCAGTGAGGGTTGGCCGATGATCTTAATTATTGCCAGAATGTCACCTTCAAGAAAGATGGAGCTCCAGCTCCCCATCATTCTATTTTATTTGTAGGGTGGATTTGGAGTCATACCTGGCAATGCTCCTATTTCTGCACTCAGGGATCACTCCAGAATGGACTCAGGGGACCATATGTGGAGCTGGGGACTGGACCACAGTCTACCACATACAAGGCAAGCATACCTGTTGTATATTTTTACAAGCTGTAACAAACTACAAGGATTAAGTTTCTAGAGAAATAAAGAATTTTTCATTGATTCTGAATCAATGTCCATTCATCTAAGTATATAAGGATAAAGAAAAATAGTGCCACTTGCTATCTAATAGCACAGGAGATACATTTTACTTTATTTTTATAGCATCACTCTTTACTCAGTACTATAAGTCACAAATTTTATTTCAATTTTAGGAGTCCAACCTTGTACCTCTCATTTATACTTGAAGGTTTCCCCTTTCTCCTACAGTTTTTGGTGGTGCTACAAAGCCCCAGGAATCACCCCAGGCTGCAATGTGTCAGAGTTCACACACACACACACCACCCAGGGTCACACTCATGAGTGACTGAGCAGAAACTAACTGGCTGCCTCCTGGCCTTCAGTCAGGCTCCAGGAGCTACAACCTCTGGCCCTTCTACTATATTTAAGTGAAACATCCCTCCGTTTCAATGGGCTGATGTCACACCTAATCTATATTTACTTCCTTATTTGTGCTGTACTGGTTTGGTATGCAGGAGGCCCAGCTTCAAGCCTGGCACTGCATGAACTGCTGAGCACTGCTAGGAACAGCCTGAGCATGGAATCAAAGGAGTCAGGAGCAGAACCCAAGCCTCACTGGTTTTGTCCATCAACAAATTAAATAATTTGTTGTACAGTTCACCTATGTTTTACAACTTTGTGCAGTTGTTAAACAGTTTTAGGGACTATCATGAGAATTTCAGCAAAAATGACAGTTACTAAGCCACTTAGTAAGACAGATAAAATATTTTGTTATGAACCAACCTCTGTACACTAGCTTAGCTACTGCTAAAACTAGCAGGCTGGGACACTGAAAAAAAGGACCTGAACAAGTGTGTACACAGGAGGTCTCCCAACCACTCAACTCTAAGAAAGAGGCTGCATGAGCTTAGCAGGGAAGGATACAGGAACCCGAAAGGCCTGAGTCAGAGTCCTGACACAGCTCCTACCCCATAAAAAAAATTCAAACAGCTATACTTGAACCAAATGTGAAAAAGAAAGTGAATATTTTCAGAACATTGTTCCTCTTACTGTTTTCCATTCAGTAAAGAAGTTTTCCAGAGAAACGATCAGTTCCATGATATGAGCTTTCATCTGCCTGGAAACCTGAAAAAGATGTTGTTTAATCAATTATTCTACAAATATCTTATTGTATGAGGATATTAAAATGCTATCATTTGAGCAATATTCAGAAAGACACTATCTGAGGACTATAAAGGGACAGGGTAAGTTCTAATCTGGCTAGAGGACGAGGTGGTGTGTTTGGAACACCTGGACAATGGCGGAGTAAAGCTACATATATCAACCCTAAAAATGGCAACCAGGACAATAATATAGCAAAGAAGGAGGTTGCCTGGCATGTAGCTGATCCAGATTTGAAACCCTGCACCCCATAACGTTCCTGAGCCCAATCAGGAATGATCCCTAAGCAATAGGGACAAGACTAAGCTCTGAGCACTGCCAACTGTGCCCCCCCCCAAAAGAAAACTCACCCATAAACATGAACACTATTGTAGCCAGTCCACCTAAACTATAATGCAATTATTTAGTTATTTATTGTTTGGGGGCTATACCTGGCTATGCTCAGGGGTTACTCCTGGCTTTGCACTCAGGAATCACTTCTAGTGGTACTCAGGGATCATATGAGGTACAAGGAAACAAACCCAGGTTGGCTGCATGCAAGTCAAGCACCCTTCCTGCTATACTATCTCCTTGGCCTAATACAATTTTTTTTTTTTGAGTCACACCCGGCAGCGCTCAGAAGTTACTCCTGGCTCTACACTCAGAAATAGCTCCTGGCAAGCTTGGGGGACCATATGGGATGCTGGAATTCGAACCATGGTCCTTCTGCAAGCAAGGCAAACATCCTACCCTCCATGCTATTTCTCTGGCCCCCTAATACAAATTTTTTAAGGAAGAAATGAAATCTAGCCTCTAACTTGGAGGACTGAGCTCTAGGTTCCTTTCTTGAAACTCAGCTCAACAATAAAAGCACCTGAGTTCAGTAAGCCAAGCTTCTCTCTGGACAAACTGCCTGGTAGTGATTTCTGTATTTACTATGGTTACTCTCTAATATATGCTACAACAATAGTATTTGCTTAAAAAAATTTTTTTTTTTTTTTGGTTTTTGGGCCACACCCGGCTTTGCTCTGGGGTTACTCCTGGCTATCTGCTCAGAAATAGCTCCTGGCAGGCACGGGGGACCATATGGGACACCGGGATTCGAACCAACCACCTTTGGTCCTGGATCGGCTGCTTGCAAGGCAAATGCCACTGTGCTATCTCTCCGGGCCCGCTTAAAATATTTTTATTAATGAAATGTTCTAAAGCTTCCTTTGGAAGTGAGCAAAATAATTAATATCTCAAGCAAATATTTTTATTTGAGTCTATCATATGCATTTTCCTAGTTTGACCTATAATGGATATTTCACATGTGTTAGCTGAACAAAGTTAGTTAACATTTATTATCTCACAGAATTGCAAAACATTTCCCCCTGTAAGATTTCTTTTTTGTTTAATTACTGTTTTTATCTGAAGCACTGTGACTCCAATAACATTAGTGGTAGGGTTTCTGTAGACAACATTCCAGCACCACATATTATACCAGTGTCTGCTTCCCTCCATCATCTCAAAGTCCCTTCCTAATTTCCCCTCCAAAGCCCTCCTCCCACCTGTTGAGTTTTGTTCTGTCATCCCTGATAATAGAACAAGCCAGCACAGATTAAATTATACAAACGCATAAAACTCCAGCTCTGCAGCCTGAGTGATAGTACAGCAGGTAGGATTCTTGCCTTATACAAAGCCAACCTGGTTGGATCACCAGCATCGCTGAGCAGGGAGATATTCCCCAAAACAACAAACAAAAACTCTCCGGTTCTTTGAGCTATTGAAAAAGAAAAAAAAATTTTTTCCCTGCTATGCTCTTACCTCACAGTGGGCATCCTGCCTTGAGAGAGAAAGCTGAAGTTCTTTTGCTTGTTCTAGTCCAGAATTGAAAAGGATCTTCATTCCTATATTGACACCATCATAGATAGCATCTAAGAACTCCTTCTAAAAAGTGTTTACAGAAAACAGGATCAAATATTAAGTTATACTCTCTGCTTATTTCAGGGACAATAAACTCTTGAGTTTATTAAAATCCAGCAAACATAGAATAAGAACTAGGAGTCTGAGAAAAGAAAATGGACCACTCCTTACTGGGTTTTCTTGTAAAGTGCTACTCGGCCAAGCTCTGTTTGCTGAAACAAAGCATGTCAGAACAAGCCCATTTCAAGAGCACAAAAAAAATCATGCTAGTTAATGCGAGTGTTTCAGCATTACAGAGTATTCGTTCAGTTGAGAGCATTGGTGCTCAGCAGCCTGAGGACACAAAAGGGCAGGGAAGGTTCCAAAGGAGCTAGTTATCTCAAAGAGCTGAGATGGAAACAAGTCCAAATATTGCTAGGGATGGAGCAATAGCACAGCAGGTAGGGCATTATCTCGCACAATTGACTTGGGTTCAATCCCCAGTATCCCATACAGCCCCTGAGCCCACCAGGAGTAATTCCTGAACTTAGAGCAACCCCTGAGCAATGCCAGATATTGCCCAAAAACCAAAGGGGGGAAATATCTTGCTAAACTTAAATGCAGGAGCAATTTTCAAATTTTAAAAAACCATGCTGCTCCATGATGCTGTTTTATAACTCTGTCCCCCAGAGAGTCTCCAAACCAGACTTGCCCAGTCACCTGGACACTGGTGGCCTTGCTGATGTTTTCTAGAAAGTGCAGCTTGCTCCCCGTCAGAACTGCCAACTGCCCCACTGACTTGACAGCTTGCTGCACAGTCTGGGTGACTTTACCATGTGCCTCCTTTACCATCGACGAAATCTCTGAGGAGCAGCCCTGTAAAATAAAAAGGGACTCTGAGGGGTGCGAGCAATAGCACAGCAGAAAGATCCAACCAGGGCTTCCGTTCAACTCAGGTTCAGTCCCTGAAAACCATCAGGAGTGATTTCTGAGTGCAGAGTCAGGAGGAAGCCCTAAGCACAGCTTTAAGGAATGACCCAAAATCCAACAACAACAACAACAAAAAAATAAAGAACTATGTGATTACCAGCAGAGGCAAAGAAGAGAAATGACCTGAAATAGCCCATTCTGCGCCCCTTGACATGGTGACTAAGGACTAAGAAGTTTGCACCAGAACCAGAGAGCATAGAGCCTCACACTGACTGACAGCCACACAATACCTCAGACATGGTCCCTGTGCATGGGACCCGGCGCTAGAAGCAAAAGTCAGGTTGGTCAGATTCACCTGCAACACAATTGACAGAGACAAATTGTCTCTGTCCATAGGCTTCCCTTATTTCACAGCAGCTGTCCATGGAGGCTCATGGTCTTTTCTTTGGGGGTCAGAGCCATAGGACAGCTTGACAAGGTATCTGTCTTTCACGAGGCCATCCTTGGATCAGCCCCCACTAGGGGTCACTCCTGAGCACCAGAAGCCTTTGAGCACTGCCAGGTATGGTCTGAATCTCCATCACAAGGAAAGACACTTTATTAGGGAGAAAGTCCAAGGATAGGGAAAAGGGCACCAAAAGGACATGTATCCAGTATTGGTGGGGAACAAGGGAGTCTTGGCCTCTCCTTCTCTTTCTTAGGAAAACTCTTGGAGTATGTTTCTAGAACAGGCTAGCTGCCTGCTACCAACTAAGACTGTCCCTGATACTGTGACAACCATTCTAGTCCTGGCATCACCAACCCAGTCTCACGTGAGTACAGCCTGAGTTCCACCAAGTCATCAGTTCTCAGTGCTCAGAACCTGTTGTAAGGGGTCAGAGCGATAGCGCAGCAGTAGGGCATTTGCCTTGCATGCTGTCAACCTGGGACAACTGGGTTCAATTCCCCACATCCCATATGGTCCTTTGAGCTACCAGGAGCGATTTCTGAGCTCAGAGCCAGGAGTAACCCCTGAGTGCCAGTGTGGCCCAAAAACAAAACAAAACAGGGCCGGCGAGGTGGCGCTAGAGGTAAGATGTCTGGATTACAGGCGCTAGCCAAGGAAGGACCGAGGTTTGATCCCCCAGGGAAAGCACCTGCCCCACTTGCACAAAGGCACATGTTTACTCCAAGGCACCATCCACAGGCCACCCCAGAGTAACACAAACTTGTGGTACTCAGTATATGGGCAACCACAAGCATGTGACACCTCAACCAAGTGTGCAAGCCCCAAACACCCCCACAAATTCCAACACAGACATCCCCACCTCAGCAACAAAAACACATTCCCAAAGAGGCCGAGGTATTTTATTTGCCTTACACGTGGTGAATTCCAACATTTCGGAATCCCCTGAGCACTGCCAGGGCTTACTCCTGAGCACAGAGTCAGGAGCAGTTACCCCAGCACCATGTGTTATGGCCACAAATCCTGCCCATCCTCCCCCGCAAAAAAGAAAAAAATAATTTCCCAATATAACTTGTGATGACTTTGAGTCATGAAGTTCTGGCCACAGATACTGAAACAGAAATGTTATATGGCAATTTCCAGAAACTTCCTTTTCAAAAAGACATACTTTTGACCTGGGATGCAGCAAAGTGTCGAAGTGAGACTAGGCTTTGATTCCCAGCACAGAAAGATAAGGGAATAAACAAAGAAGAGAATAAATCGGATATATTTGGGGCAACACTGAGCCATGAATAAAAGCTCACTGGAGGGCTGAAATGATAGTTCAGTGGGGAGGGCACTTGCATTGTATGCAGTCAACCCATATTCAAGCCCCAGAATCCCATAGAGTTCCTACAATCTCACCAGGACTGATTCCTGAGTTTGGAGCCAAGAATAACCCTGAGCACTGCTGGGTATAATCTTAAAACCAAAAAAAAGAAAAAAAAAAAAGAAAAGCCCACTGGCCTTTCCTTTATGCCTTCTCCCAGTTGCTCCCACAGTCAGCTAGGGCAGGGCTCTGGGAGAGATGACTTACAGAGCTTGGTGTAGGCACTATGCGAAACAGAGCAACCACACTGGCCTGCAGATCTGTGGGACAGGTGGAAAGATTTTTCCTATTAAGGCCTGATGTTAGCCAAAACATCTCCACTGCTGGCTTCTAGGTCGTCATGAGAATGACTAATGTGGTAGGAACCCACAAGACTATAAATCGAGCTGCACTCAGCCTCTTCCAGTGCTTCTTCGGAAGTCGGGACAAGTTACAAGAACAAACTCAAGATCCAGCTTCCAGCCCCTCACCCACTAGTTCTGTCAGGCTTTTCACACTTACCCTGCTGAGACTGCTATGCTAGTGACAGCCAAGTCAAGTCCTGACTCAGTAATTCAGTCTAGACATTCAGCCTTAGGATTTTAAAGCAGAACTCATTTTGGGAAATGCACAGATCTAATTTTGGGGGTAGAAAAACTCATAATTCCTTCCTGAATAAATGAGTTTTTCCGGTGATGTCAATGAGTCAAATTACCTGCAAAAACAATTGTAAGTAGCCTCCTATTTGTTTTACTTCCTGTCTCAACTCGTCTTCCAGTCTCGGTGAATTATAACAGGGAGGGATGCCAGCCAGCCAGTGTTGCATCAGCATCGCAAGATGCCCAAAAGCAAATGTGACTTGGAGAGTGAGTGACTGGGTTCCCCGATCAGAAAACACTGAAAGAAGAAAAATGATTGGAAGAAATAATCTCCAAATAAAAGAACTTACACATGATCACAACTAAACCACTGTAACACAATCAGAAAATAAATGAAAAGAACAAATGGATGGATGGGGCAAGTGGGACAAAACAGTAGAAATCACATCAAAGTGCAGAGAATGACCACTTAGTACTTGTTAAAAAAAAAAAAGTTGTAAGAGTGCTTACAGTTATCTTGGCTTTCTTCATCTTGTTCTTCATAAACTTTCAAAATGGCATAGAGCCCATTATAAATTTTAAGAAAATTACTCAACAGGCTATCTGCCATGGTTTTTTCTTCATTGTAACTCTGTTCAAAAACATCTAAGGATGAGCATATCAATTCTTTGCAAATTCCAGGAATAACTGACTCTGCTGTGTTTGGATAAATGATGCTTGATTTCTCCATCATTCCTGTATCAATAGAATGAAGCCATTTAAGCCTATCATACTTAATGTTGTAAGAGATTTCTATCATTTGCTATAATACATTCAAACAAATGCATAATTGGTCAATATAGCACACAAGAAAATCCAATGCCAAAAATGCCAAAAATACCTGACGAATGTGAAGAACTTAAGTTCTGAACAGGGTGGTCTTGGACATCATGTAAACAGCCAGAAATTCTTCTGTTCTTCATCAGACTCCGACTCCTAGAGAAAGACAGTAGTTACAGACAGTACAGTAGGAAGTAGAAATTCCCTCCATTCTCTAAGACCACTGAAAATTGCATAATAGGCTAAATCCACTTGCTTGGGATGGGATATCTTGACGTTTACTGGCATTTTCTAATCATGCAGCTGATGAACTGGGATGAGCATTTCCAAGGCTCCATGACTATGGGGAGAGTGTGGTAGGAAGGATTCCGGACTCGCTGAGCTTCAGGTGCAGAGGGAAGGAGAGACATGGGCAAGCAACTGTTCAGAAGCAATGTACAGCAGGAGAACAGAGAGAGCAGTAGTTAGTACTTGCGCCCTGCTCAGGAATAGGGTCAGAAGCCACAGTGAAACCCCTGAAGTGTGTGTGAGGGAGGAGAGAGCAGGATCAGTGTGCAAAGCATAGATTTGGTCCTGGGAAGGGAAATCTCAGTAACTATTGTAGACCATGAAAGTGGTACCAGTGCTGACCGAGGAAAACCAAGTTCCAAATGCTTTTCCCCTCAGCATAGAAAAGCCTCCAGGCCTTTTCCTTGAGTATGATTGGCTATCTAGTCTTTGGAGAGAAAGCAGAGGCTCTTATCTTTATTCCTGGAAAAAGCCAGCAATGCTCAGACTCTCCCTATCACTGTCCTCAGGTCTAACTCTGCGGGCAGCCAAGTCCACGAAACCACCCGAGCTATGGCCAAGATCTAAACTGCAGGGACCCCAGAAGTATGTTTTCTAATGAACCACTCCCCACTATGGGCAATTTTTTCCAAAGGGGTTCACACATCAACCTCCACCCCCGAATTCCAAGAAGGAAGATGGGAACATGATGGATAACAGAGAAAGAAAATGTCGATACTCAGAGGTTGTTACAGATATTCACAGTGAGGTGTGAAAGGAAAGGGCACATTTCACAACAAATCCAATCAAGAAAACCTCATCTTCAAGCCCACAGTAGCCGACCCCAGCTTAAATGCAAAAAAAAAAAAAAAAAAAAAAAAAAAGCTTGTCACAGTCCTGTCAGATAAGTTTCACCTAACCTCAGGGGAAATGTTACTATTAACTGTCCACAGCGCATCTTGGGATTTATAGGCAGCCCAAACAGTCTATTTTATTGCGGAACAACTGTGGCATCTCATTGCCCAGTAGCTGTTCATAATTAAGAATCTGTCAGCATTTCTATTACTGGCAGGCCTACCCAGAGTTGGCAATTCTGTCATAAACATTCTTACAAGGCTGAAACTTCATATACAAGGTCTCAAGAGAAAGTCATTTTTTTTTTACAAATTATGATACTTTTAAATTACAGAAATTCTCAAAAACATCTCTGCCAAGTTAGAAATGCCTCATTTCAAAAACTTGAAAAATACTGAGAAGTTTCAATGTTTCAATAACAAAACTTTTGTTCCCTAATTGTTCCCCTGAAGTCAACAGGAAAAAGCTGCATTTATAAAATCATTTATAAAAAAATTAATTTTATAAAATGATATGCATTTAAATGCATCTATAAATGTTCATTCATGATTAATGCTCATCTTGTGAATAAGTTTCTAAGCACACACAGTGTTGTACATCTGTTAATAATAAAAATAAGAATCCAAAAATTCTAAAGTCTAAAGCAATTTATGGACCCCTCCACCTGCTCCTCAAGGAATCTGCACTTCTGCTTTTGAAGGCTTATGTTACTTTAAACTGATTTGAGGGTTCCAAGCCCTAACTATCAACTTTCACAGTGGGAAAATGATGCTCAACTCCTCATGTCAGTGCCAGAGCCCTATTCAATTTTGGGCTAAATCACCCATAGATATCTCCATCCACTTGTGATTTTTAGATGAGAAATCACATCTTCTGTGAACGTTGAGATTTCCTCTTATTCAAGCACCTAATGACCAACACTCAGCCACTGTACTATGCACTTGGCAGACATTATCTCTAGCCCCTGGATCAGCTCTGCCATCTTATCATTATTATCCACATCCTCAATCCCTAAACATAGAGTCAGGAGTAAACCCTAGGCACCCCAAACAAACAAAAAGTCCTGCCTTGGACTGCACACCAGGAGATGTCCCCAGGAACCTCATGAGTTCAGGGTCAGGCAGGCAATTCAAAGGACTGGGCGCTTCATCTTACAATGCCCCAGTCTGAGCTCTGCCACCATTTGCCCCAATGGTCCTAGGGATCCCCAGTACTGCTGTGCCAGAGAACCCCTCCGAACTACTACTGGGCCTGAGATGTGAACCATCAGTACTGTATAGCCAAGCCAAATACACTTTGACTGGCCGCTGAGCCCATTCCCCAAATATAAATACCCCAAAACTTCATTGTGCTCAAAACTGAAATGCAGGCTAACCCTCCCATCTCAGCAAGCACCATGTGGCTCTGGTTAGTAACCCAAGTCATGACCAGGACCCTCCTGCTACCCCACATGGCCCCCAACAGCTACCAGGTCCTGCCCAGGTGGCTTCCTGAGTGGGTAAAACCACCCAGCACCTCTTCAGCCCCTGATTCCAGCTTCTTGGGTCCAAATCCATAAAGACAGGGAGGTATTTATTTTTCATTCATCTTTGTATTATTGGGTCACAGCAGAGAGTCATGTTTAAAACCTAAACTAAGAAGTATTTAGGTTAAAAGAAGTGTTTGGGGGCCGGGCGGTGGCGCTGGAGGTAAGGTGCCTACCTTGCCTGCGCTAGCCTAGGACGGACCACGGTTCGATCCCCCGGCGTCCCATATGGTCCCCCAAGAAGCCAGGAGCAACTTCTGAGCGCATAGCCAGGAGTAACCCCTGATCGTCACAGGGTGTGGCCCAAAAACCAAAAAAAAAAAAAAAAAAAAGAAGTGTTTGTTTCAAAGCCCAGTTCTACCCAGGCTCTACTTCACCATTCCTGGAACTCTTACGTCTCTGTCTAACCGGTACTAGGACTCCCTGAAAGGCCTCTATTCATCCAGGGAAGGCTTTTATGCATCCCTTTAAAAAGCAGCGTTTGTCACAGACAAATCTCTGCCACCATGATTTACTCTTCTGAGGGGCTTGTATGAACTTCACTGAGCATTTCAAATTGTATAGCTTATAATAAAACATCACAAACCATACCAAGTTCTTGAGAAGTCAGTAATAAACACTGTCCATTTTTAGAGAAATAAGGGGCTGGAGCTATAGCACAGCAGTAAAGTGTTTGCCTTGCATGCGGCCAACACAGGAAGGACACCGATTCGAATCCTGAAATCCCATATGGTCCCCTGAGCCTGCTAGGAGTAACTTCTGAGCATAAAGCCAGGAGGAACCCCTGAATGCTGTCAGGTGTGACCCAAAAACCAAAACAAACAAAAATAAAAAACATTTTTAAAGAAATGAGATTCATATTCTAATAAGCTGCTTTACGTTAAATCAGTGTTTCTCAAATAATGGGGCTCGGGGCTCCTTAAAATGGGGAGTGTTTGACCTCAGCAAACACTGTCATAACAAGCTAAGCCCTGAGTTTATGTCTCTGTATGTCTCTGGAGCTGAAAGTTGCTGTGTCCTGCTTCAAACCCTGCTTTGAAAAGCTATGCATTGCAAAACGTGCTCAATATAGCCATTAATCCAGACATCACCTCTGATTAAAAAATCAGCTCAAATTATTTTATATATTTTTGTTTTGCAGGTCAAAGTTTTTTTTTTAATAAAGATACTATTTACAGTTGTGGGGGGCACGCAAAAAATGTTTTCTTCTTCCTAGGGGAGCATGACAGAAAATAATTGAGAAGCACAGCGTTAAATAGTGAAACACCGAACATTTTTGTTGTATTCGAAAAGACCAAAATACAATCTCATGCCCTCCAGGCTGTAATTTGAGCAGCTCCACACTACTTTTCTTATTTACTGGGCTCCCACATGGACATAACCATCACAAGAATAGATCTTTCAAACCCTGAGATGATTTGCATGTATAACCAGAAACAGAAAACCCAATAACAAAAATGCCTTTACCTCCTCCTAGAAAAGAGAGAAACTGGAACACTTGTGATGTCTGGCTCCCATTCATCCTCAGGGTCACAAAAGACATCTTCATACTTGCTGTTACTGTCACTCTGAGTAAGAGAAAAGACACATTCTATTCAATCTGGGTTAAGAGCTCTATCGCAACTAAGAAAATGCTTCTAGTCTGTTATAATTCAAGCCTCAACTCAGTCCACAAAGAATGCTCTGAGGTTGGAGTCTGTGCTCTGGGGTTTGATCCAGGCACACATGGATCAAACCAGGGTATGGCCCAAAAATTAAAAAACAAAAAAACAAAAAAACAGAATTATAGGCTCTCTGGGAGATCTACAAAAGAAAAAAAATCCAGATAAAATGGAAAAACAGTTATACAATGTTAGAAAATACATCCAGAGATCTAATAAAAGCAACAGAAAACACTAAATAATTCATAAATTATTAAAAATGGCTTTAGAAATAATAAAGATCAAAAGATAAATCCTTAGAAGAGAAATAAAAGGCTAGATATTAAGATTCAAATGTCACATCCTGGTAGAATATACTGCTTGTGATAATAATCTTCCGCTTAAAATGTTTTAGCAACGCTGGCTATTTTATTTGATATTTCTCTTTGTATTGATGTATTGTCCCAATTCCTTTTTCCCTTCCCTCTCTCAAACTGAGGTGAAGAGCTTCTAGAAGGACTCAGCCTATTTTCGGCTTATTCGAGTTTTATCCCATTTTATTGCTTTTCCTTTCTTCAACCAAAACCACATAACTTGAACTGTCTAGTTCCCCCTCTCAAATAGAGGGGGAAATAATGAAGGGTACCAAGACCAAACAGCTGTATGATCACTAAGAAGTAAACTAGACACAGAGGGAACCTCTCATTCTAGTGGCCCGGAGGTGAGGGTGAGGGAGGATAGGTTTGGTGATGGGAATTCGCCTTATTCAATATTAATATGTACCAAAATATTACTGTGAAAGATATGTAAGTCACTATGATCAAAATAAAATTATATATTTAAAAAAAAGATAAACATCTATCCCCAAACTTTCTTTCCAAGGATATACCCCTCAGTTATCTTTCCAGACATAATTAATATTCATTAAAGAGTAAAAATTAAAAAAATATGTTCTCTCAAATACTAGATAGAATTTGATTCAGAAATAGTATTAGTGGTGGGAAAATAAAAACCACTGCATTCAACAGAAACAAGTATAGTCCAATATTGCAAACTCGCCCACAAGAACGGCCAAAGAATGTCAAGGCAAGAATGACCAAATAATCTCACAAGAGCTTCCATTATTCTAACAGAAGCAATTAATATTCTTTGTAGAAAATTTAGAAAATATAAATACACATAGAACATCAAAAATATTTATACTATGTATCTTCCATATGGTTCCATGAGCCCAATCAGGAGTGATCCCTGAGTGCAGAGCTAGGAGTAACCTCTGACCACTGCCAAATGTGGCTCCAAAACAGATTTATGAATGTTTTAGAATCCTCCAGAATTTCAGGAATAGTGCTTAACCCTTCATTATATGTATGGGTCTAATGCACTACCCACATCCCCATCAAGTTCCAGGAGCAGTTACCCACCACATAGTGAACCCCTTGATCCATTTCTCACCCAACCCTCCCTCCAGTGACCACCATAGTTTTTACTGAATCTAGGCCAGAAGTTCTCAAGCTTGGGTCTATTGATACTCCCTCCAGCAGGTAGGGCATTTGCCTTGTATTTGGCCAACCCAGGTCCAATCCCCGGCACCCCCTATGGTCACTCAAGCCCCACCAGGGGTGATTACTGAGAGCAGAGCCAGGAATAACCCCAGAGTAGGGCTGGTGTGGCTCAAAAACCAAAACCAAAACCCACAGAAAAAAAAAAATCCTACCCATTTACTGCAAAAATTAAGTTAGCATATGGACTTGAGTGATATAGCACAGCGGTAGGGCATTTGCTTGCATGTGGCTGATCCAGGATGGAACTGGGTTCAATCCCCGGTATCCCAAGTCCCCCGAGCCAGGAGCAATTTCTGAACACTAGCTAGGCATGATCCCTGAGTGTCACTGGGTGTGACCAAAAACCAAAAAAAATTAGGTTAGTATACATGATTGTTTATTGCATACTAGTAATTGAAAACCATGAACAAGGGCCTGAGTGATAGCACAGCAGTAAGGTGTTTTCCCTGCATATGGCTGACCCAGGATGAACCTGGGTTCAATCCCCAGCATCCCATATGGTTCCCTAAGCCAGGAGTGATTTCTGAGCAGATAGCCAGGAATAACCCGACTGTAGTTGGATGTGGCCCCCCAAAACCAAAAAAACAAACAAACAAAAAACAAAAACAAACTATGTGATCATTTTTTTAAAAAGCAGTTTATTTATTGATTGATTGATTGATTGATTGATTGGTTTTTGGGCCACACCTGGCAAGCTCAGGGGATCATATGGGATGCCAAGGAATTGAACCAGGTCCTTCTCGGACTGGCCACATGCAAGGCAAATGCCCCACCGCTGTGCTATCTCTCCAGCCCTATATGTGATCATTTTTTATTCGCCAATGCTTCTTTTTCTCTGTGGCACTAGGACAGGAACCCAGGGGCTGATATGTGACAGACAGGTACTCTCTCACTTACCATATCATATAAACCAAATTTTTCTCACTGAGAAAACATGCTGATTTGAGGAAGGGAATGGGGCGACACCCAGAAGTGCTAAGGGACTACTCTAGTACTACTGGTCCCAGTTCTTATACTTTTTAATGGTACTGGGTGATGACTCCAAGGCTGGAGTGAACGAGCCCTACATTCTATCCCTGTCAGCACATTGTCCTGAGCACCACCAGAGATACTTCTCCTAAATTAACTTAGATTATTTAAATAACGAGTTGATAGGTATTTTAATAATGTTCCAAACCTCATAAAGTTCCTTCAGGGCAGCAAGCTTAGACTCAAATTTTTCCAGACTCCAAAAAGTTGAGATCCCTAGTTGTAGGTTGCGAACCTGAATAGAAGTATTAGGACGACTTCCTTTATCAGATACGTAATGTCTGAAAATCAGAGAGAAATAAAGAAATTCATTCTAAGGGCTGGAGAGACAGTACAGGAGGGAAGGTGCTTGGCTAGCATGTGGCTAATCCAGGTTCAATACTGGGCAATGATATGGTCCCTTGAGCATGTCAAAGACCCTCCCCTCTCATCTGCCCCTCCCATGCTGAAAAAGAGTCAAAAACAAAAAATGAGAAAGAAAAAACATTCATAAGCTAATACTAATGCAGAAATTAAAACTATTGTATATAACAGCAATTTGTAGATTCATTCTTTTAAATCTAATATTATAAGATAGAAATACTATAGTTGTTTATATTTAAAATAACCCAAACCAAGTAGTAAATGAAATGCTAATAAGAGAATATCTTGAGCTAGAAGGAGTGTAAGCCTAGCTGAAATCCAGCTGAAAGCCCACTGAAAGCCCAGCCCAGGCCTACTCTTCCAGCCCAGATTCTCCTGTGAACGTGGACCCGCTTGTCACCATGTTCTGGCTCTCTCTTGGACACATTTCCCCTTTTTCTCTCCTCAATCTTCTTAAGGTTTCAGTTAAAAAACAACAAACAAACATAAAGCTACTGATTTACAAAAACCCTGGGGTAGTCTTGAGGAGGCACATTGCTGCCATCCTGGGAGAAGGTGCAGGACACCAAGTCTGAGAGACAGAGACACAGAACTGAAGCAATTCTCCCGGCCCCTCTCCCACATGAACCAGTGGGTCAAGAGCCACTTGGTCATTTGTATAATTAATACTCACCTGCTGAAGACATAATATTTTTTAAGTCTGTTGCTAATGGTATTGGCTTCCTGAATCATCATGGAGAGTTTCAAGGAGCTCCAATTGGGCTGAACTATAAAAAACACACAGAGCAGGTTTCAAATACAGCCATGAGGGACCAGACAGAAAGCACAGTGGCTGAGGTATGCCCTGCACTCCAAAGATCTCAATTCCTCAGCACCCACGTGGTCCTTGAGCAGAGTCCAGAGTAAGCACTAAGCGGGGCCGGCAGGTGGCGCTAGAGGTAAGGTGCCTGCCTTGTCTGCACTAGCCTTGGACAGACGGCGGTTCGATCCCCCGGCTTCCCATATGGTCCCCCAAGCCAGGAGCAACTTCTGAGCGCATAGCCAGGAGTAACCCCTGAGCGTCACCGGGTGTGGCCCAAAAACAAAAAACAAAAAACAAAAACAGAGTAAGCACTAAGCACTGTTGGTTGGGCAGTGGCCCAAACTCCCGGAGCCCCAAGGAAGATCAGGGAGGATGGTTAAAGGGCTGAAGTAAATGGTCTGCAACTGGGAGTCCTGGGTTTAAATCCTGAGGAGAAAGAAGAGAAAGAAGAGGAGGAGAACTGAGCCACCTGACTAGGCTGGTGGAAAAATGGGTGCTGGGGTCTTGGGAGTAGGGAGGGGTGCAGTGTTAGGATTATATGCATGTCAAACCATCATTAATAAAATACCAATTGTGAACCACAGAACTTCAATCAATTTTTTAAAAAGAAAAAAAAATTAAAAGAAAAAAATGTGGGGGCCGGAGAGATAGCATGGAGGTAAGGCCTTGCATGAAGACGGTCGGTGGTTCAAAAACTGGCATCCCATCTGGTCCCCCGAGCCTGCCAGGAGTGTTTTCTGAGTGAAGAGCCAGGAGTAAACCCTGAGTGCTGCCAGGTGTGACCCAAAAACAAAAAACAAAACAAAACAAAACAAAACAAAACAAAAAAATATATATATATATATTATGAGACTGAAGTGCTGTCTACTGTGCTAAGTAGGCAACTTAAAAGAAAAATATTTTTAAAGCAAAACGTAAAATCAAACTAAATATTCTGGTCTGAATTTATATTTTTCTCTCTCCAGATGTTTTATTTTCTTCCTTTAGTATTTAAAATAATTAAAATTTTTAATCAAAAATTTAAGACTAAGAGCCAGAGTGATAGCACCGAATGGAGGATGCTTGTATGCGACCAAGTTGGCTTTGATCCAGGCATCCCAGATGGCTCCCTGAGCACTGCCAGGAGTGATTCCTGTGTATAAAGCCAGGAGTAAGCCTTAAGCATTACCCTCCCCTTCAAAAACAAAAACATGCGGGGAGGTTGATATAGCTTAGTAGTAAAGCACTTGCATACACAGAGCCAACAACAAAAAAATTCTACATAGAAATATAGAAATGTGAGGCCAGAATAATAACACAATGTGTAGGGTAGGGTGTGTGCTATGAGCATGGCTGATCAGGGTTTGATCCCCAGGACCCCATGTAAGTTCCCTGGTCTCTACAGAAGTGATCCCTGAGCACAAAGTCTGGAGTAAACCTTAACACTGCCAGATACAGCCCCAAAACAACAAAACAAAAATAGAAAAACTAAAATTTTCTACTGAGAAAGAAAGCAAATTACCCAATGATTAATCATAATTAATGATATAAAAAGGAATTAAGGGTTAGAAAAAGATACACTTTTAGATTATTTTTGTGTTATGTAATAAAACGTAACTAAATGGTCTAAAAATAATCACAAAAATTTAATTATGCCCAAGTCAAAAACACTGAGGCCATCTGAAATATATAAAGTAACCAGTACTAGTTAAGTCAGTAATTACAGGAACCACATACATAACTGTAGAAAATGCACGCCAAAATTTATATACTCACTTGTAAATCTTTTATCCCTGTTACTCTGATTTTGCTGCAGAATTTGTACTTCGTTAGCAATTTTTTCCTTCTCCAACTCTAAAGCTTCCAGAATTCTTGCATGACGAATTCTGTGGTCTTCTAAAGCCTAGTTGATGGTAATTCACATAAACCCAGAAATCAGGGTGTGTATAGATAGAGATGTTATTAACTCAAGTGATGATGGCAGCACTGTAATGAAGCCTCCTTTCCAGTGCAGAGCTTAGAAAGCACATTTCTTTAGGCATATAAAGCTTTGTTTTCCACTTCCTTTTGGACCACACCCAGCTATGCTTAGGGATTACTCCTGTCTTTGCACCCAGGAACCCAGTGCTCATGGGACCATATGGGATGCTGAGGATCAAAAATGAACTGGCCGCATGCAATGCAAGTACCCTTCCACTTTACTATTGCTACTGCCTCAAATACAAGATTTGTTTTTTATTTTATTTTATTTTATTTTTGTTTTGGGGTCACAACCGGTGATGCTCAGGGATTACTCCTAGCTCTGAGCTCAGAAATTGCTCCTGGCAGGCTCGGGGTACTATATGGGATGCCAGGATTCGAACCACTATCCATCCTAAATTAGCTGCGTGCAAGGCAAATACCCTCCTGCTATCTATCACTCCAGCCCCAAATACAAGGTTTTTTAAAAGGTAATTATAAGAGGCCGGTAAGGTGATGCTAGAGGTGCCTTGCAAGTGCTAGCCTAGGACGGACCGTGGTTCGATCCCCTGGCGTCCCATATATTCCCCCCAAGCCAGGGGCGATTTCTGAGCGCATAGCCAGGAGTAATCCCTGAGCATCAAATGGGTGTGGCCCAAAAACCAAAAAAAAAAAAAAAAGGTAATTATAAAATAAATTTATAAAATGATTTTTCCAAGTCACCAACAAAAATCATTGGGAAGTTTTAGTGTCAAGAATGAGTCCTTTATCTTCCATTAATAGGAAACTGAAAGCTCTTTAGGAAAAAAAGGTAAACTGCTCAAAAAAAAAATCTATATCCAAAACCAATTTTTGGTTACATACAAAGTTTTAATCACTGGGAGGTGTAGGGGTAGAGAGAGGGAAACTGAGGGCATGGGTGGAGGGAAGTGGACACTGTGAAGGGATGGGTATTGGAACATGAATAACTTTGTAACTGTTTATCTCACAATGATTCAATAAAATAAATAACATAAAATAAGAAATGTTTCCATCGCAATTTAAAAGGTACCAAGAGGGACCGGTGAGGTGGCGCTAGAGGTAAGGTGTCTGCCTTGCAAGCGCTAGCCAAGGAAGGACTGTGGTTCGATGCCCCGTCGTCCCATATGGTCCCCCCAAAGCAGGGGCAATTTCTGAGTGCTTAACCAGGAGTAACCCCTGAGCATCAAATGGGTGTGGCCCAAGAAAACCCAAAAATAAAAAAATAAAAGGTACCCCTGGGGTGCGGGACTTGGGTGACCCCAGCACTCCTCTACCACCTTGCTCCAGATCTCCAGGGCTTTCCCGGGTCACAAGCCTGGGTAAGCCATCGAGGTGGGTCCTTTGGCGGAGCTTGAAGGTACCCTAGGCTTTCCCCCATTCCCCACTCGGCTCCTTAGGGAGGGGCTGGGTGGGGGCCTGAACTTCCGGCCTCTCAGGTTCTTGAAGCAGTCACTGATAATCTTACCATTTTATATTTTCAAAACCGTGCGGGGGCACGCGCCCATGCACACACAAGATCCATTAATAGTACTCATTATCATTAAATTATGTTTTTATGTATACAGAATGTCCATTTTGTACTCTGCCCTTTCACACACACCTACAAAAATCATTTTTCTCTTTAACTCTCTCACCCCCTATCATCATTACTCCACATTTACCCTTTTAAACTTAAGTACTGTAGAGTTCTAAGTCACAGACCAAGTGGTGCCCTGGATTTAACACCCCCCCCCCCAACTATTCCAAAAAGTATAAAAAGGACACGTATGTCTTCAGCATTTTATGTGTGTTTTCCTTGACAGCTATAACTCTTGCTGAATATTTTCTTATACAGTGATGATTCCCCCCCCCCCCTTTTTTTTTTATCTTTTCTTCTCTTTGTGAACTGTTCAATGGGGAATTTGGTGAAAGAGTCCCACAATTTAATGCTTATGTTTGAACCAAGTCATGGGTATTGTTGGATGTGTTCTTATGCCCCCATATACTCTGATATGCCACGTGGCTTTATTTCTTGTTTGCATAGGCACATTAAAATGGGAAAATACTATACATACAAATAAGTTCTTATCTAATAGAGATGGGAACACACAAATCTTGTAGTGCAATGGAACCTTACACCCTGAATATTGACATAAAGACCTGGCACAAGCCTCAGAAGAATGTGCATTCTCCATCCACCCCTGATCTAGGGAAGACATCTACAAAACATCCAAGGTTATCTATAACATCACTTGGAGGCAATCCTCTACTAGGGAAGACCTATCACTGCTCTGACATCAACCTACTCAAAAGAGACTTCCCTTAACACTGAGAAGACTTAACAACAACAATGACCTGCTTACGGGACAGGTCTTTCTGTATTGCCCCTTAATTGTGAGGTGAAACTAGAGGATACTCCACACCAGCCTGACTTCAATGTAGGATGTGCAGATTCCAGGATCTTTAATACAGAAACCGGATGCCAACAATAGAGATTGCATGAAAAATAAAACTGTATTGGCACTACAGACAATGACTTGGATTGAATAAACTAGTTTGTCTGGAGCCTAGAATTGGTCTTATGCCAGGAAACTTCAGGGGTAGGGTCTCCTTGTATTTAGACCAAGACTTTTTCTTTCCATGTCCCCCATATTTTGGTGGGCCTATGCAAACAATATTTGCCACTCTAACACTGTTTTTACTGTGTTCTTTTGACTCTAACCCTTAAAAAAAAACCTTAAACTTTTGATGTTCACTTAAACTAATATGCATGTGCATGAAAATATAAAAAAATACTATGCCTTCAATGTTTAAGGAGTCACATAAATCTCATGGCTTTAGATTGCTTTGTGTACTGCTAAGAAATGTTATAATGTACTACATTCAGGGGACTTGTGGACAAAGTAATTGTACATGGGTTCTGCCTTATTTTTCTTAATGTTCTTTGACTGTAAGTTCAATATTTAGGCGTCAGCAAGGGGATTTCTTTTGAGAACTCTGTTTATGGGTGATTGTCCTTCCACTGTAACTTTACTTTCTCCTCTTTGCATCATTGTTCTCATAATTAAAAATAAAAAAATTAAAAAAAATTAAAGGTACCAAGAGTTTTTATGACACATATATGACACCATATGACACTAAAGTCATATGCTAAACCATTAGCAATAATGGTTTGAGGGATTTTTAACAGTTTTCTCCTAAAGTTCCCCTAGCCATTTGTTTCCTAGAATTGGATAGTCCATGTATTATCATAGGATAAGATGGTGCATAGTGCTTAGCATATATAGTGCAGAAGGAAGCTTCAGTATTTTGGGCTTACTAAAGTAACAGATTCTTCCACTTTCTTTTCACTGCAAACCTGGGATGGTTTGGAAATGGAATAAAATTTCTATGTGAAACCTTACAATAAAGATAAAAGTACTTATGAATGGGGATGCTGCTCAGAGGCAAAATGTGTGTCTATGTGCTCTAAGGCAGGTGTGAGGGCCTGGCTTTCAGACACAGCACCTCAAAAGGAAACAAAACAAAATAGAAGAAAGTAACTGAAGACTAAAGCAGAGGCACTCAACTAGTGCTCAGCAGAACAGTGAAGGCATAAGAGGTGGGGGATAAATGAAAGGAATAGGGAGGAAGGGAGAAGAGTGAAAAGGAAAAAAAGAAGGTAGAGGGAGAAAGGAGAGAAGTATGAAGGAAGGGACAAAAGGAAGGAAGAGGGGCCCGGAGAGATAGCACAGTGGTGTTTGCCTTGCAAGCAGCCAATCCAGGACCAAAGGTGGTTGGTTCGAATCCAGGTGTCCCATATGGTCCCCCGTGCCTGCCAGGAGCTATTTCTGAGCAAATAGCCAGGAGTAACCCCTGAGCACCACCGGGTGTGGCCCGAAAAACCAAAAAAAAAAAGGGGGGGGGGGGGAGGAAAAGAAGGAAAAAGAAAAGAGAGAAGAGAGGGACTAACGGAGAGAGGAAGGCAGGACATCATTTTCAGTGAAATCTCTTTTGAGGGAGATAGTTCAGAGACAAGCATGTGCTCTGCATATAGGAGGCCCATCACTGATTGCCAGCAGCACATGGAGCCCTGAACACCAGGAGTAGCCCCTGCTGAGTGTGGCCAAATTCCCCAAACCAAAAGAACAAACAAAAGTTTGTTTCTGGGTCCTGTCCCCACAGATCCTGGCTCAGTAGCTTACTCATAAGTGGGCTTTTGAACCTGTACCTTTACCAGGTGCTATAGTCTAGGGTCCTGAAATCAATAATGGAGAAAGTACAGGTGACAGGAAGATGTTATCAGTCTCAGCCACTCTGGTAAAGTTGCTGAACAAACATGAGATTCTAGAGAGCACACCCAGTAAAATGATGAAACCAGTGGACAGTGCGAATTTGGAGTTCTTCAGGAGGTAACCAGCTGCCTGCTCGCTTCCTCCCTATAGGTGTTGATGCTAGCCAGAGGTGAGGATTGAGGGAGCACCTGTGTCCCCTCACAGCTGTGCCAGCACATTGCACACCTGACCTTGGGTCAGTGTGGAAGGCACAAAGGGAAAACTGGATCGAATGAATGAGCTGGAAAATCTAGTGTGAGTCCAGAAAGATAATTAATGGGTTGGGCACTTGCCTTGCAAACGGCCCACCTGGGTTCAATCCCTAGGATCCTATATGATCTTCTGAGGCTGCCAGAAGTAATCCCTGAGAACCACTGAGTGTTGCCTCCCCAAAACAAACCAACAACAAAAAGAAAGTCTAAACTGACAAGTCTGAGGCAAAGAACCTGAGCACCTAGCATAGGAGTACCAGGACCTGAGCACTTAGCCAAGAGAACCTTCCTTTCTCTGTTGCAGCCTGGACCTGACCGCCAACATTTGCGGTCAATAAACAACAAATTCTTATAAAGAAAAGGGGGGGGGGCGCCTGGAAACTTAGTGCCCTGTGCACTTGTTCTGCATGTGTCTGACCTGGGTTTAAATCTTGGCATGACATATTGTCCCCCAAGTAGGGGCTGATAGGAGGGACTCCTGAGTTCAGAGCCAAGAGTAAGCCCTGAGCACCACTGAGTGGGCCCCAAAACCAAAAACAAACTTAAACGTATGTAATGGGGATGGCCAGGAGGCTAGTAGCTGCTAAAGGATAAAGTTTCCCCAACGGGAAACAAGCCCAAAAAACGAGTTACCTGTTTTGCAGCCAAAGCCTCCATTTTTAGGCGCTTATTGTTGACATCCACTTCTTGTTCAAGTCGCTGCTTTGCCATTTCCAATTCTTCAATCTTGTGACTAGCCTTCTGGTGATTTATTTCCTGCATTTTCTTACTCTTAATTTCTTCTTGCTTTCAAGAACAAAAATAATGAAGACAAAAAAAGCACAAAGTATTTTTTAAATGCTTTTAAGAACCCAAATTCCTTTCTTTATTCAATATACCAGAAAAGGAAAACTCATCCTAGGGCTTTTCTGCTTTTTTTCAGGTCAACTGATCATCAGCCAATAATCATGAATCCTGATAGTTCTTCTGAAAGAATCCAAATAGAGAGCCTTGGCCCAATAGCTGAAAGACGAAGCTATTTTAGCCAGCTTTTCTTCACCCATTTTCCCATTGCCAATGTGCTTTTGGACTTAAAACTAAAGCAGGATGGAAAAGGCTGATAGTGGAGGGAAGTGTTCAACTGGGAGGAGATGATGCTGAAAGGTGGTTCCCGCCCTATTCAGTATATGCTTGAGACTCATTTGTTGGAAACACGTTTGGATGAAGCACCTTTTGGATTGGTGCTTTAGACCACTTGTTCTCCACCCCGAGGTGTGTCTGGAACTTCCTAATAAGATCTCGAGTGTCAGGACAAAGCTCACTTGCATTTCCAGTTTTCCTCCACTGAGCTATCTGCTTCTTAGGAGTGGAAAGCTTGCTGTGGAGTTCCTGAATCTGTTTTATCCCCTTAACCATGTGTGGGTTATTTCTTGTGTTGCCTTTGCTTCCAGATCTGAGTCTCTCTAATGTCCTGGTCTTGGAGCATGAGACTTCCACTTCAGTGAAGTGTCATGTATGAAACCCTTATCAGGAATAGTACTAGAAACCACAGTGCAAACATTTGTATTTTTTAAGAAAGTCCCTCTTGGGGCCAGAGAGATAGCACAGCGGTAGGGCATTTGCTTTGCATGCAGCCGATCCAGGATGGACAGTGGTTCAAATCTCAGCATCCCATATGGTCCCCCATGCCTGCCAGGAGGAATTTCTGAGCACAGAGCCAGTAGTAACCCCTAAGCATTGCTGGATGTGACCCAAAATAGAAAAAAAAAAAAAAAAGAAAGAAAAGAAAAAGTCTCTCTTGGAGAAACAGACTAGCAGGGGTCCTTAAACTTTTTAAACGAGGGGCCAGTTCACTGTCCCTCAGACCATTGGAGGGTCTGACTATAGTAAAAACAAAACTTATGAACAAATTCTTATGCACACTGCATATATCTTATTTTGCAATGAAGAAACAAAACAGATACAAATACAATATGTGGCCCACGGGCCATAGTTTGAGGACCACTGGGACTAGAACATGGGAGGAAAATGGAGGCGGGGCACTGAAGAGATATGTGCCTGAAATCCAGTCAGGAAGAAGTTCATCATTTCATGGGGCCCATATAAAATAATTAATTTGGGGCCAGAGAGATAGTACAACAGGGAAGGCACTTGCCTCATATGCAACCAACCCACATTCAATTCCCTGGCATCCCATATGGTTTCCCGAGCAGTGCCAGGAGTGATTCCTGAGTGCAGAGCCAGAAGTAACCCCTGAGGGCCACCAGGTGTGGCCCCCAAACAAACAACAAAACAAAACAAAATAAAAAAACTAAAGCTGACCAAAATACCTGTGTGGTTTATTTTTGTTTTATTGTTTGTTTGTTTTTGGGTCACACCCGGCAGCGCTCAGGGGTTACTCCTGGCTCTACACTCAGAAATCACTCCTGGCAGGCTCAGGGACCATATGGGATTCAAACCATCGACCTTCTGCATGAAAGGCAAACGCCTTACTTCCATGCTATCTCTCCGGCCCCATACCTGTGGTTTTGATGTGAGAGAGACAGACCGACAGACAGATCTACAGACAGACTGACCTTCCTCACTTATTCTGAGCCCTAACAATTAGCAGATAGTACATCCCTCAGGGTATACATCACAAAAAACAATGAACTATGCCTCTTACCAGTTCTATTTCCAAGGCTCTGATTTTGCTTTCGTAGGCAGCTTTCTGAGATGAAAGCTCCTGCTGAGCCATCTCTTTGGCAATCTGGATTCCTTGTGTCATTTCTTCCTTTGCTTTCAGCTGGGCCTCTTTTATTTCTTCTTCCAGTCTACAAAGCAGCAAAATATTTCAGGCAACATTGTCCAGAATTCCTCACATGCCATACTTGTTATTAATTGGGTGAAAATAAATGCTTTGTTTTCTCTCAAACATAATGCTAAACCTCAGAACTCAATTTCTGACATTCTGTCAACAGCATTCTTAAATGTTACATGCTTTACACATTGAAAATATAAACCCAACTTTTGGAGAAGATGTAGCCCATTAGCAGAGAATATGCCTTGCATGTGTAAGACTCTGGATTTGATTTGTGGCACCAAAATTTGAGTTAAATAAATAACTCAACAGAAAGGAGCACATGTCTTAGGTGCAGGGAGCCTAGTTTCAAGTCTTAGTATAACCTGTTCCCCTGAACATCCTGGAGTGATCCCCAAGCACTGAGCGGGGAGTAGCCACTGGACTACATCCAGTGGCCCCAAACCAAAACAAATAAATTTAAAAGTGTGCCTAAATATAAGTTAGTTATTAAAGCAGATATTTTCATTCTTCTGGCACTCAAGAAAAACATTTTATAAAAATGTTATAGTTGCTGAGGCCAGAGAGATAGCACAGTGGTAGGATGTTTGCCTTGTACACAGCAGATCCAGGACAGATGATGGTTCAAATCCTGTCATCTCATATGGTCCCCCATGTCTGCTGGAAGTGATTTCTGAGCACAGAACCAGGAGTAACCCGAGAGCCGTCGGATGTGACCCAAAAACAAAAACAAAGTTATAGTTCCTTCCATCCCGAAGGAAGGAACTAGCCTTTCAGAGTCCGAAGTTAGGAGCTGCCTTTAGGTGTGTTTCCATCGAGTGGGCAAGAATGCTGCTTCCACTAAAGAGCCAACAACAGCCACCAGCAAATGCAAGTATAATATATATAATAGTATAATTGATACAATAAATACAAACTAGTGCATTTTACATTAAACAATGATTAAAGTAAAAAGTACATTTCATATCAATTATCTTTCAATTCAGGTATAAGTCATAGGAGAGGTTACTGAAATGACACTAAAAGTAGATGGATGATATGGGGTCTGAGAGACATTATAGTGGGTAAGGGGTTTGTCCACAACATAATCACCCCAGGTCCAATCCCCAGCACTCCCCATGGCTCCCCCAAACCTGCTAGGAGTGATATCTCAGGCAGAGTCTGGAATAAACCCTAAGCACCACCAGAAATGGCCCTACCTCTCAAAAAGCAAGGGCTAATAGAGTAAAGGCCATGCCATATATTTTCAACCATCTACAAAAATTTATTATTTTGGGCTAGAGTGATAGCACAGCAGATACGGCATTTGTCTTGCAAGGTGCCAACCCGGGTTCAATCCCCAGCATCCCATATGGTCTCCTGAGCCTGCCAGGAGTCTTTCTGGGTGCAGAGCCAGGAGTAACTCCTGAGCACCACCGGGTATGGTCCCAAACAAAACAAAACAAAACAAAATTAATATTTTGATAGCTTAAAACAGATGATTAGTTTTATATCAGATTTATATTTATAACAGCTTATACCAGATTAGATTAGTTTATATCTTTTAATATTCAGAGGAAAATGCCTTAATTATTATACAAAATAATTTTTTTCTCTTTTCAATAAAATGTGGTTGCTTTAGCAACCAAATTGTAGTCATAGTACTAGTATTCTACTGAAAAGAGTAAAAATTTCAAAAATGAATGAAAACAGAATGAGAGAGGAGAAGGAGGAAAAGAAACTGGGAGCATGAGAAACAAGGAGATGCTGTTTACTGGGCAGAGTTTCAGAATGATGAGGAGTTCCCTGATATGTTTCCATTGAGTGGGCAAAGATACCGCTTCCATGGAAGAGACAACAGCCACCAGCTAAGCAAGGCAAGGGCAGCCCAGAGAGAAAGGAGACCCACCTTCGACAGCTGGTTATAAACTTTATAGACTCTGTCCTAAGGCATCTCTTTCCAGCTGCCCAGAACCGCAGGACCCCATCTAAGTTGCCCAGAGTGTGGGTGCTCTGATGGAGCACCATCAGAGCACTTACTGTTGGGTATCCCTTGAGCTCCAGATGGTGAATATTCCAACAGGGTACCCCAACAGATGATGATACTCCAGAATAGGGGCCACATTCCGGTTACTCTATGTATAATCCAATGATCAAGGACATCTCTAATAGCTGCTCAGTAAGTGTTTGCTGTGCCGAGGTGAGCTCATTGGAACCAGCAGAGAGGGAACCAGAAACAGGGACACGATGACTCTCTCCGTTTTTCACAGTCTGCAGGACCTCACTATGTGGTATGGGCAACAATACTCACTGTGATCTCAGAGCCACGAGCAACTCGTTTTTGGCAAATTCAAAGTCTTTTGGGCCCTCAGTCACGGAAGTTTCTCTGCAGGAAGGTCTTTTCTCTTTTTGAACTTCTCCAGGATGGTTAAACCGGAAATAATGATCTCCACCAAGAATCACTCGATCACCCTAAAAGCACACCAAGAGAATGTACTGTATAAGAGAAGTTTAAAGCAAAAATAAAATCTTGAGACCTGTCATTATGCTCACTGATTTGGCATTAATAAGTCATGGGAGCCAGAATGATAGGGCATTTGCCTTGCAAGCAGCTAACCCAGATTCAAATCTGGTCCCCTTAATACCACCAGGCAAGATTCCTGAGTTCAGAACCAGGAGTAACCCCTGAGCATTGCTGGGTGTGACTATTCCATTCCCCCCCAAAAGTTATAGTCACTAATATATATTCAATATTTTCCCAGCACTAAGCATTTCACATCATTTTATACCTGACACATATCCAGCTAAAATATTATTAGCCTGACTTTAGGAATTAAAATAAATTAAACAGTATAGAGCTTCATAATAAAAATAAAAAAACATCCAACGAGACCAATATTAGCAGACCCTGTATTAAGAACTATGCAAAAGAAGTGCCCCACTTGAGTTCTATCACCCTTGCTTAAATCATTTTTATAAAGGTCACATAGCAATGGCAGGACAGTATGAGGTCAGAGCCCAACTCCTGACAGGTCCTGAGGGTGAAACTGCTTCCTTTGCACGAAGGCAGTTAGTTAATGCTGAGGAAAGAGAACTTCAGAACATACAGTCCTCAACCTGGTCCTCTTACAGTGGAGAAAACTAGAACCAGAACGAATCGTGCAACTTGCCCCCAAATCAAACAGCTGTTTATGTTTTAGCACCAGCCAACTTACATGATGTAAGACAGTGGGTAATAAAATGTGTTTTCCATTCACATAAGTCTTCGCGTCCCCAGTGGGGGTGATACTGACAGTGCCACCAATGTTTCTGATAGAACTGTTAAGAGAAAAAACAAAAGCACATTGTGAAAATTGTAGAACTAAAGAAAAGAACATATGGAAGAATACTGCTGGGGTGACTCTTAATGGTATGAAGGCTCCTGATAACTTATGATAATGACGTTCTTTCATTTTCTCCAACTAGATTTTAAAGTTTTGGGGAGCGGGAAACAGTTTGACCTCTATCAATTCTCCATCTATAATGAAAAGAATTTCTATAATACATATTAATTATAACTAAATACCAACTTCTCTTGGTATTGCCAATGTTTTACCTACAAAAAGAAAATATTTTCTAAAATTTTATTTTAGGAACTCTGATGCCTAAAGTAAGTTTATTCATAACTTTGATGATGGCAGGGTTTCATGCATAAAACAATGGGAACCCTCACCCCCCCAACAGCGTGTCTGCTTCTCTCTACTATCTGTCCCAGTGTTATCCCATCCCTCAACATTTTTTTTGTTTTGGGGCCACACCTGGCAGTGTTCAGGGCTTGCTCCTGGCTTTGCACTCAAGGATCATACCTGGAGGGGTTCAGGGGATTATCTGGGATGCTGGAGATCAGACCCAAGATGTCCACATGCAGGGAAGTGTTCTCCCCGCTGTACTCTCCAGCTTCTCCCAAAAAACACTTTAAGTGTTTCATTATTTTACTTTTCAAAAGTCCCAGCTTGGGGCCAGAGTGATAAAACAGTGGTAGGGCATTTGCCTTGTATGCTGCCGACCCAGCTCGATTCCAGCATCCTATATGGTCCCCCGAGCCTGCCAGGAGAGATTTCTGAGCACAGACTCAGGAGTAACCCCTGAGCACCGCCAGATGTGGCCCAAAAAAACACAAAACGAAAACAAAAACATAGCTATAAATGCTATGTTTTTTTTATATTGTACTGAAAGTATTTTTCAGCTTGGAAATCACCCCCACTGTCTAAGAACTGAGACACTAGGGTGTGTATGCATATTCCATTTCACTCAACAACCTAGATGCTGTCAGACTTTAATTTATGCTGGTCAGCAAAGTATAAAACAGTATCTCATGTGGATTCATTTTGCATTTCTTTGACTAAAAAGCCTTTATGTGTAGTCATTGGTCATTTTCTTTGTTCTTCTGGGACTTGAATGCTCATGTTTTTTGGCCTTTCTTGTTTTGTTTAGTTTGGGGTGAGAGGAGGTTTGGACAATACCCAGCTACAGCTATTCTCAGGACTTACAAGTGGCTGTGTTTTATACTGTGCAGGAAAGGTGAGGTTCTGACTCACACAAGCCCAACTCTCATAGCCAGACAGGCCTCCAACTTTCTACTGGTTTCCCTCGGGTCTCACATCACAGTTACCAAGTGAGAACTCCTCAAAGTGAAAAAAAAAGAAAAAAGAAACACTTCCTCTACCAAAAATCATGGACCCAAACACAACAATATGGCAAAAAAAGAAGACGGGGCCAGAGTGATAGCCCAGCAGGTAAAGCATTTGTCTTATATGTGGCTGATCCAGATTCAATCCCTGGTTCCGATATGGTCCCCCGAGCCTGACAGGAGCAATTTCAACAGGAGCAATTTCTAAGTGCAGAGCTGGGAATAACCCTTGAGCACCAACAGGTGTGCAACACTCCCCCACCAAAGGACACAACCCAAATGTTTATGTGTGAAGTAAGCAGGCTGCAGTCATTAGGACAGGTGAGCATATCATACTTCACCACAGCAAAGCTGAGCACATCAGTGTGGACAAAGCTCAAAAACACAGCATGGGGGGCTGGACGGTGGCGCAAGAGGTAAGGTACCTGCCTTGCCTGCACTAGCCTTAGACGGACCACAGTTCGATCCCTGGCGTCCCATATGGTCCCCCAAGCCAGGAGCAACTTCTGAGCGCATAGCCAGGAGTAACCCCTGAGCGTTACTGGGTGTGGCCCAAAATCCAAAAAAAAAAAAAAAAAAAAACACAGCATGGAGCCAAGACAGTTTCTGGCCATCCCAACCGTTTGTAAACATTCAACTCAGCTGAGCAAAATTTACTGAAACACAACCACAACTCCTGCCATGAAGGCAGATAAAAGTTTAATTTCATCCATAATGATCATTTCAAGACGTGACATCACCCATTAGTCAACATGTCACATACACACACAAAACCAGAAGCATCATTACTTTGTACCTCATATGGAGAGGGAATCTACCCACCATCTTTTTTTTTCTTTTTTTTTTTTTGGTTTTTGGGCCACACCCGGCGGTGATCAGGGGTTACTCCTGGCTGTCTGCTCAGAAATAGCTCCTGGCAGGCATGGGGGACCATATGGGACACCGGGATTCGAACCAACCACCTTAGGTCCTGGATCGGCTGCTTGAAGGCAAACACCGCTGTGCTATCTCTCCGGTCCCTACCCACCATCTTAACAAAATACCTGAAACCGGCAATTTTCCTGCCTTAAAGACACAGGTGATGAATTATACCAAAGAATTGGTATAAATGAAAGCTCCAAGCAAAGGAGTCATACAGTATGAACATCGGCTAAAAGGTGGACAGGGGCCATTTTTAAAAAGAGACATACCAGTGGTCATCAGCAATCAGCACCCCAGACAACTGGATGTCGTGAGTGGAGTCGGGTTGATACTTCCCCACCGTGGTTGTTCCTTCCTTGATCATATACAGCAGCATCTCAGAGAGCTGGGGATCCTCGTTGAGGTTGACAAGATTTGGCAAGTGATTGTCCATCTGAAATGTGATTCCTGCTTTCTGAAAAAATCAGATTGGGGAAATCATACCACAAGCATGAAACTTTTAAACTCATCTGAAACAAAGGGGAAATGTCAAACATTAGAGATATCTGGAGGTCACTTTTCAGTTTAAGTCAAAGACTTCTTAGACTCCCTCCCCAATGAGCCTCTATTTGGGGTGAAGGAGAGGTGTATCCAGAGCAGAGTTCAGTCCCAGGGGCCAGTCCTGGTGATCCTCAGCCAACAGGCCCAATGGGTCAATGGTTGGGCACAGTGAGGCAGCGATGCTCAAGAGTCACCACAGTTAAACCCAACAGTGCTCAAGGGGTCTGGGAGTGTAGGGATCAAATTTCAGTCCTGGAACATGCCAAGCACTTCACCTCTGACCCTGAACTATCGTCCCAGCCCTTGAACAAATCAAGTTTCCAGACTTAAACAGACTTTTCACTCCTCTGGGATTTAAAAGCATGATGTTGACTCTAATGTTGACCCTTGAACCTCCCCAACAACCATCAGATGGGGCCTATTCTTACTGTCTTGGGTGTATGATGGGCTCCTTTTGTTGCACTTTCACTGTCCTCACCTTCCTTCCCTGTGATCTAAAGTGTGGAGGAAGCAGCTACCCCTTTGCCCTGTCAACAATCCCTTCTTCCATTCCAGCTCCTATATTCTTCCTAGACCATTCTCCTAAACAGGGATTCTCCAACTGTCAATTCTCGGCTCATTTCGAATAACTTAGAGAGCAAGCTCTGAGCAAACTGACAACAGCATAGCCTAATTTATCTCCTTGTGACGTAAAAGACTATTTTTTCCCATAAGCCAGACCACTGCCCTCTTCAAGCACTCCTCAGCCTGTTCTTCCTGACTCTGCGGCTCTACCTTCCTACGGCTATGCTTCCTTTTCTCATATATTTGAATCTTTTCAAACGCTCCAAACACAATTCAACTCTCAGCTCCTTTATGACACTAGATAGGCCATTCCCAAGACCTTTACTCCTTCCTTTTATAGGATTTATTAAACTCTTATATGACTCGTCTGTGAATCATTTTAAGTATTTCCTTTACTGTCAAAACATTTGCCCTGTACTCAGTCACTCCAATATTCTTTAGAAACTCTGCCATTGTGGAGTTCTGATTTCAATACGAAAATTGGCTCTTTCATCCTTTATGGGAAGAAAAAAAAAAAAACACCTTCCCTATATCCTCACAGCAACCCTCTATGAGTCCCACAAAATCCTTTCTCACTAAACATTTTCAGATTCAGGCTTGAGTGATAGTAGAGCAGGTAAGGTATTGCCTTGCATGCAGCCAACCAAGATTCTATTTGAGACATCCTTTAAAATCTAGCTCACCAGAAGTGATTCCTGAGCACAGAGCCAAAAGTAAGCCCTGGACACTGCCAGGTGTGGTCCCCAAACTCGCTATTTGTCTGGTAAATTCTTGTCCATGGCACTGACTTACTTAGCTGTCCCATTTCTTCCTAGGAACTACCCTCAGTGAATGAGAATCACTATTCCCCTTCCTATATAGCTCTGCCTTCTACATCCTCTGCATTAAGCCAAGTCATCAAAAATCACTAGAATCCAACCACTTTTTGCCTATAATTATAGTGCTCAACCGAGTTGCCAATTCATATATGAAAGTCAGATCCCATGCGATCTGAGAGTAAATATTATGTTCCACTCATTGTGGTCTTCCCCAAGCCTGGCAACACCTTAGCACTAAGGAAATAATTTGCTTAACCACAGAATAGAGCTAACTCACCTGTATTTAACGTCTTTCTTTTCTTTTTCTTTTTTTGTTTTGTTTTTTTGTTTTTAGGCCACACCAGAGGCACTCAGGGGTTACCCCTTGCTCTGCACTCAGGAATCTCTCCTGGCAGGCTCAGGGGACCATATATGGTGGCAGGAATGGAACCCAGGTCTACATGCAAGGCAAACGCCCTACTACTGTGCTATATTCTGGTCCCATTAACTTTCTAACTAGCTCTCAGACCCTTAGCAATCACAGTATTGATATTGATCGTATGGTTTTTTGTTGTTGTTGAGGTGGAGGTGCTTGGAATCGTTATTTAGTGGTGTGCAGGGGACTGTGCAGCCAAGAGACTGAAGTGAGGCCTCTGCATGCAAAGCATGTAGGTGAGCCCTTTGAGCCATCTCTGGGACCACTCTCAAGACTTTTAAATCCCTGAGGGTCAGTAAAATAGTACAGCAGATAGGTGCTTGCCTTGCATTGACCAACCTGAGTTCAATCTCTGGCACCCTAGAAAGTAAGCCCTGAAGCAAGCCCTAACCACCACTGGGTATGGCCCAACAACAAACAGAAAGATTCTTAAATCCTAATTCCCTTTATGGTATTGCTTTGAAAATATCTGGATTAAAGAAAGTATTGTTTGTTAATTTTGTGTGCACCAAGCATGTAGTCCAGAACCTCACACAGTAAGGCAAGTGTTTCATTACAAGAAGGGACTGACAGGGGATTCTAAGCACTGCTTGGAAAGTTTTACCCAAAAGTAAAATTAGATTTACCAGCTTCTTTAACGTTCAGCTCATGTCAGGCTAGAAAGTTTAGCTAATACCTGTAATTCCTTTGTTTCCTGAAGCTTCCTTTTTTCAGCCTTTTCAAATTTTTCTTTCCACATCCTTTCCAAAAGAAACAAAATAATAGTTAGATGTATCCAGAGAAGTAAGATTGAAAGTCTTAAGTCAATAGAGACTGGAAAACTTAGTGACATTTAACATTTGTTAAATATTTTAATATATTTGTAGGTGACTTAGTGAAATGGGGAGCAAAAGAGAAAACCTAAAGAGAAGCATGGCTGCTCCCCTCTGGGTCCACCAGGACCACCTGCAGAAATGCATGACAATGGCAGGACAGGTAAAGTCAGCCAAGAACTCCCACATGGCAGCAACACTCAAATCCCAATAGGCCCACAAGACAGCTGTTACTGCACTGGAATATACAAGGTATGGGGACCAGTTCCCACCATCCATCTCCTGGCTCTGTTGTCTTCCTTTGTAGGAAAGAATTTAAAAGATGAACAGTGAAGTAAAATAGTTTTATTGAGAGTAATATGAGGTGGGGTAAAGGAGATGGAGAAGTGGTGAGGGGAGAAAGGAGAGAAAGAGAGAATAAGAAGGAGAAAGAGAGAGAAAAAGTCAGAGAGAGGGAGAGGACATAGGCCAAGAGCACACACATCCCAGAATAAGATGTGGGATTCCCAAGATGGAGACTAAGCCAGGAAGAAAATTAAAAAAACAAACATTAGGGCCCAGAGAGATAGCACAGCGGTGTTTGCCTGCAAGCAGCCGATAGAGAATCAAAGGTGGTTGGTTCGAATCCCGGTGTCCCATATGGTCCCCCGTGCCTGCCAGGAGCTATTTCTAAGCTATTTCTGAGTAACCCCTGAGCCATCGCCAGGTGTGGCCCAAAAACCAACCAACCAAACAAACAAACAAACATTGGGTCTGGGCTGCTCTAGACAAATGGCAAGATGCCACTGACTAGAAAAGACTGATTCCTCTGGAGTCCATCCCAGCCTGGGTCCCCATGCAGCTGTGCCAGCGGTGGCCAAGTCCTGACTATTTGCCCAGGTTTGGCGGTCAGACTCACCTTTGCAGCTGCACCATGTCCCACTCCTGCTGGTGTAGCTTAATTCTCAGAGATGTGATTTCCTGCTGGCACATTCTGTACCGTTCAGGGTCAATATTCCGGTGGTTTCTCTGGGCAGCCTTTAGCTTCTCAATCTCTGCTTTCAGCTCTAAGTATGTACAGAACAGATATACAATGAGGAACATGAATACTTGTCCCAGAGGTCCTAGTCTTCCAACTATCCATTTGATTTGAAATTCTAAATTCTTATCAAGTACTCACAGATGGCACTTAGACCTCCATTGCCTCTCACGCTCTACCTAAGGCTTTACCAGGACTGTGTTTTGTGTCAAGGAAATGATCCCCCTTTTCAGTAAGATGGCCGCATATATTCTGAGATGGAAAGGAGTCAATGATAATAACATTGGGGCAGCAGCAGACATGAGGTGGCACTGGGCCAGTTACACAGGTAACATATACATATATATATATATATGGTATATATATATATGGTATATATATATATGGTATATATATATATACCATATATATATATATATACCATATATATATATATATACACACACACAGGTATATATTGGTAAAAAATGTGAGGTTTTTCAAACTGAAATTCACAGTATTCATTTATAATAAAAATGGTCTAATGTGTAAAACTGGATGGATCCCATAAGGGAAGAGAGACTGTGATACAGCAAACTCATGCTTCTCGGGACCTCTGAAGTGTCTACTTATCCCCATTGCAGTAAAGGGCCAGATGTATATAGCGATAGTCCAGCGTTAAAGACACTTGCTCTAGTACCACCAGAAGCAAACCCAGAGCACAGAAGCCAAGAACACCTGTGGTCCCTGCCCCCACAATCATTAAAAAAAAAAAAAAAGAAAGGGTCATAAAACAAAGGGCTTTGGTTCTACATCAGCAAAGAGAAAGCTATACAAATCAGAATTTCTCCTAAGTATTCACACATCTACCCTAAGTGGATGATGACTAAGAGATTAAAAATAGGATCTGCCAAGAGTTAGTCCTACTTCAGGATTTAAGGTCCAGTAAATTGCAGATGAACGAACCAAACAAATGTTACTTCGTTTATAGTATGGTAAATGTAAACTAAGGCAAGGTCATAATGGGAAGATCAATGACACGAATTATTCTTCTGTCACAGAAGACTCCATTTAAACAGTAATGCCCACAGGGTCAGAGGAAGTTGAGCACACTAGAGTCCATGTCTAGCATGCAGGTGTCCAGATTTAATGCCTCATGCCATCTGGTTCCTCTAAGATGATGGGGAGCAACTCCTGAGCACTGGACCAAGAAAAGCTCCAGGCACCACGACATTGCCCCAATAAAAGGAAAAAATAAATATGTCTAGTTGACACGTTCTAAGACCTTATTCTCATAGTACCCCCCACCGCCACCCCTTACTCTTTCTTGCTAACTCTCTCTATCCTTCTCCATCCTTATAGGCTGATGACTGACATCTATTAGAAAAATCTATACTGTTTTATGGAAAACTAGTTGAAATTGCACATTTTTATGGCAGGTATTTGAGAATAGAATGGTGCAAACTAAAATTTCCAAACAATGGTCACCTCGAATTAACCTGGCATTCACATCCTCATTAACTTTAGCGACGTTGACTATCATGCGGGCCTGGCTGGCATATCTGAGGGTGCTCAGCGTCTCCTCCATGCTGCTGGCTGCAGGGCTAATAGTGGCGATCATGGCTGTCTTTGAATTTCCACCTAGGCTTTCTTTCAACAGCCTGCAAGGAGAGAAAAAATTTAAATTCCAGTTAGACAGACATTGTTTCTATTACAGCAGATATCTGGGAAAAAATAGCACAGGGCACAAAAACACAGACCACAGGTCTAAGCTGTAGCCTCTATCCAGCAAATACCCTCAATTGCTTGGAGTAGTAAGGCTAGAGAGAGACTTCCAGGGGCTCAGTACAGATATACTACGATACTCATATACAGTAGCATATAAATTACAAATGTATGTAGCATATATAAATGTACAAATAGCATAACTGTACTGTATTTCACATATACTAAAGTTAAACAAAACCAACCCCACCCTTACCCCCGAAGTGCATCTTACATCATTATTATTGAAAGATACTTACCAGGTGAGAACAGACTCGCGATATGGGATAAAAACCTTCTTCCGATTGGCTTGTTCTGAGAGTGCAGATATGACCTTTCCCAGTGTTAGCAAGGACTTGTTTATACTCACACCTTCCTGTAGAAAATTTGTTCAAAGTGTTCTTAATATTAAACAACTGCTGATCAGTCAACTTCTCCCACAAAATGTATTTCCCCATATATAGTTACTAAGTAAACACTTTCCTAAAGTAACAACTTTCGTATGCCTTAATATCTGCTCCTTTCTTTGGAGAATTATAAATGTCCTGAAAATACAAGGGAAGAGCCTCACACGCACCTTCATGCGATCTCCACTAGTGTGCGCTGTGGAGCAACGCTCACTGCCGGCCAGATCGATGAGGTTGATGCGGCTGGTTATCCTGTGATCGTGTTCTTCCCCTTCCACAAGCTCTGTCTGTAATAAGATGATACGAAATCATTCTGTGACTTGCTTGCCATCAACAGCCGTCTTCGGTAAAAAAAAAAGTTATGCAAGATACAAACCATTCGTTTATTTCTGGAACTATCTCTTCTTTAATCGATGATAAGTGACAATGCATAAATATTCCAGAATGCACTGTGAAGGGCTTACATTATTTAAAAAGACTTTAAGGAGAGAAAACCTGACAACTGCTCTTGATTTCATTAAGGAAATAACCAAAGTACAGAGGTTCTAATTATTCCAGCAGAAAAATAGTACAGCATAAAAAACAATACAATTGCTCAAACAAGAGAAAAACTAAAGGTACTGTAAGTCAATGGACTATTACATAGCTGCAAAAAATGACATTTTGTAGAGAATAATAGTATGACATTTTTACAATATTTGAATTACAGATTTTTTTTGGGGGGGGGTCACACCCGGCCGCGCTCAGGGGTTACTCCTGGCTCTGTGCTCAGAAGTCGCTCCTGGCAGGCTCAGGGGACCATATGAGATGCCGGGATTAGAACTACTGACCTTCTGCATGCAAGGCAAACACTTTACCTCCATGCTATCTCTCCGGCCCCACATTACAGATATTTTTTTACAGATATTTGAATTGTGATTCTAAAACAACAGAAAGATTATATACCAAAATGCTCACAGGGATTTGAGTACTGGAATTATGGTTCAATTCAATTCAACTATGATTAAAAATTGTTTTGTCTTTCACTTTCTTAAAAAATGTTTTTAAACAAATATAATTTTAAAAAATTCACACTCTGGTATTTATTCAAATACTCAACAATTCTCATTTATTATTGATAATATATCATATATTGATGAGAAACATAATAACCACATATTATTTATGTTTAAACAATGAGGCAAAAGTCACATATACCAAAAGTCAGTTATTGTATGACTTCCTGATATCCAATGATCTTTATTTATCTAACTGTACCTTTAATCACTAGTGGAAGGAATAAGAAAAACAGAGAAGTCAGGCAGGAGTGATATTTGCACATGGCCAATCCGAGACAGTCCCGGGTTCGATCCCCAGCATCCCATATGGTCCTCAGAGCCTTTCAGGAGCGATTTCTGAACACAGAACCAGGAGTAACCCCTGAGCACTGATGAGTGTGGCCCAAAAGCAAGCAAACAAAAAAAATAGAGAGAAGTCAAAAGATTGGAGCACTTGTTATATATGGGGGGGGGGGGGGGGGAACGGGACTCTGGGTTCAATCACCAGCACCACATGCTTCCCTGAGTGGTCCAAAATTAAAACAAAATAAAGAACAAGAAAAATATGATCTTGGGCTGGAGAGATAAGTACAGTGGTAGGGCATTTGCCTTGCATGAGGCCAACCCAGGAGGGACCCAGTTTGATTCCTGGCATCCCACATGGTCTCCAGCCTGCCAGGGGCAATTTCTGAGTACAGAGCCAGGAGTAGCCCCTGAGCATTGCCAGGTATGGCACCAAAACCAATCAATAAATAAAGTTAAAAAAAATATGGATCTTGAGCCCATCCCACTATGTTACCTAAAGAAATACCTGACAATACAAACCTACCCTGGTCTGGGTCATCACCAGCGTAAACACGGAATGAGACCGGGAACTTTTGTCATTCATGCCAGTAGCAGCAGTCGCCCTCTGCTTATTTCCAAGCTCTAACCAGCTCTACAGTGAAACAGGAGAAGCTTAATCAATGCAACTGACCGGACAAGTAGGGGACAGGAGACAGCAGTTAGGGAGCAGGCCGGGTTCAGTCCCTGGCCCCATATGTCCTGCCCATCCCCAACCCCATCCTGGCCTTGCAAGGCCCCAGCACCACTCTGTGAAATGCCTCGGGGTCCCCCAGCATCTTTTTGAGCTGCTAGGCCTAGGTGGTCCCCTAATCACCACTCCTATCATAAAAATGCCACATAAGTTAATAAGTACTATACACATTTATCATTAGCTTATAAAGTACAATTCATTCATTTATTACTTAATAGTTTGTATTTCCTTGGAGGTGGAATGAGTGTAGCAGGTAGGGCCTTTGCCTTGCACAATGTCAACTCAGTCTAGTCCCTGGCACCACTTCTGATCCCCATAGGTCTGCCAGAAGAGATCCCTGAGCTCAGAGCCAGAAGTAATCCCTGAACACTGCCAGGTGTGGCCTAACAAAACAAGCAAAACATTTGTATTCTCATTGTCTGCTTTGTTTTTGTCTCAGAAATACAAATAGAAAACAGAGCCCTAGAAATCTAGTTTCTAGGCCAGGAATATAATTCAATAGCAGAACACAGCCCATCATATAGGATACCTGGGATTTGATCTCCAATACCCCCCCCCCCCGCAAAATCCCCATCTACTATAACTCTAAGCTGACATGATGATCAATATTTATTTTCAATTATAAGTCTTTTGTTAAACATTTTTAACAGGAACTGGTGTGTAGCACTGGAGGTAGCACATTTGCCTTGCACATGGCCAACCCAGGTTCGATCCCATATGATTCCCCAAGCCTGCCAGGTGTAGTTTCTGAGCACAGAGCAAGGAGTAATGCCTGAAGGCTGCCAGGTATGACCCAAAAACGAACAAAATGTTTTTAAAAATTAAATTGGTATATGGCAAATCAAGATAAGCTTTTGATTTCTTCAAATAGCAATAAAAATATTCTTAAATGTATGATCATGATCCATCTAGCATAAGACTAAATATAATCAATCTTACCTGGATATCAGCATAAGAACTGACAACATTCCTATTTAAAAAAAAAGAGAGAGAAAATAATGATTTTACTGAGGAATACATTCTTGTCCCCATAAAAAAAGAACTTTCAATTAAATAATTCGTCTCTAAAAATCACAATAAAAATTCACAGCATTATGGTACTGATTTTCACAAAATCTATTTTTTCAACTTAAATAAAACTTTAATTTTGCCAACATTAATGATTTTTCTTATATACTATAAATTACTTTAGAATTTTAACCTTAATTCAAGTCTAAATCACAAACTCAACCCCAGAAGATATAATTTCATACATATGTATATGCCCTGATTACATGACATAGATCTCAACATAATCTCAGACCTCATAAAGGGAGCTGAAATCATATTCAAATACTTTGCCTTTATGAAGAGCATTTCTTCTTTTCTAACGTCTCTTTTTTCACTGACTTGTAATTAATTACCCTATTACGGAATTTCAAGGCTATGGCTTTATACCACTGTGTGACATTACACCACTCCACCATCCAAGCTCCTCCTGACACCAGAAAAACACTGCTCCTCATCCCTCTCACAAAAGCATTTTTTTTTAATGCATTGATGTCATTTTGTTCACAGACCACAAGTGAGCCACCAAAGGTACACATTGGAATTATTGTAAAAGCACTGAAAGTCAAGAAATGACTCCTAGGATAGACCAAACTCTTTTATTTGTTAGTTTGGTTGGTTTGGGGCTACACCAAGCAATGTTCAGGGCTTATTCCTGGCTCTGCATTCAGGGAACAATCCAGGTAGTGCCCCTGGGAAGCTGGGGATCAAACCCGGGTCAGTTAGCAGAAAACCAAGCACTCTCCTCACTATTATCTCCAGCCCCAAACTCTTTTTATTTTTTTCTTTGGTTTTGGGTCAAACCTGGCAATGCTCAGGGGTTACTCCTGGCTCTATGCTCAGAAATCGCTCCTGGCAAGCTTGGGGGACCATATGGGATGCCAGGATTTGAATCACCATCCTCCTGCATGCAAGGCAAATGCTCTACCTCCATGTTATCTCTTCGGTCCCAGCCCCCAAACTCTTTTTTTTTTTTTTTTGGTTTTTGGGCCACACCCGGTAACGCTCAGGGGTTACTCCTGGCTATGTGCTCAGAAGTTGCTCCTGGCTTGGGGGACCATATGGGACACCGGGGGATCGAACCGAGGTCCGTCCAAGGCTAGCGCAGGCAAGGCAGGCACCTTACCTTTAGCGCCACCGCCCGGCCCCCCAGCCCCCAAACTCTTAAGACTCAACTCAACAGTCATCACACAGTTATTTCACACTGTCCTGGGGAAAGAAGGAAAATGTGTGATAGGTGCACACAAAGGCCAGAAGGGGCCTAACTGCACTTTCACCGCTTTACTGCAGCCACCTGCAGCTGAGCCACTTACATTGACAGCGCTTCCACATAGGGTCCGGAAACAGGGTGCTCCCTCACTCTCAGCTAGAAGAGACCAAGACCAACATCAGCACCAGGAACACCACCACCAACATTTGACAGTTTATTTTAAATAGCAATTTCCCCTATATATTTAGTGTAAGACTTGCCAATACTATTCTTAAATTAGATATACAGGTTCCATAAAAGAAATATGAAAGCATCAAAATAATGCTTTGATAATACCACAGACTGAGGCCAGAGCAGATAAGGCACTTGTCTTACACCCAAAATCAAATAATAATAATAATAATAATAATAATAAAATTAACAATAACAATACTACAATTTGATTATATATGCACAGTACACAACAGCTCACTGAACAATCAACTAAGTGACTAGTTCTTACTCTTCAGTTTTAGTTTTGGGCTCACACCCAAAATAATACCTAGTGCTCAGAGTACAGTGCCCTACCTGCTGTACAACAGCCCCCGTCCTTAGTTTTTACTCTTAAGTTAAATCTTGCGGTAACTTATTTATTTTAATATTGTTGAAAAAAACTTTTCAAAAAATTATCTGGCATTTAAAATGCCCCCCAACTTTACACTGTACATTTTCTACCTTGGGATCAGAAAGAAACTTTGAAAGATATAAATAGGTTAAGTTATATGTAAGATTATATATATATATATATATTTTTTTTTTTTGGGTTTTTGGGCCACACCCGGTAACGCTCAGGGGTTACTCCTGGCTATGTGCTCAGAAGTTGCTCCTGGCTTGGGGGACCATATGGGACACCGGGAGATCGAACCGCGGTCCGTCCAAGGCTAGCGCAGGCAAGGCAGGCACCTTACCTTCAGCGCCACCGCCCGGCCCCAAGATTATATATATTTATATATAAATATACCAGTGACATATTTATTTAGTACTAACAAGGTAATTTTATTTTACTGCTTTGAGGATTTGTAGTCTACAGGGGATTTAATGTTTGCCTTAAATGGTCCAACTGAATCTTGAAATAAATATTTTAATCTCAAGTTCTCAAAAATTTTATCAAAAATTGATAAAAAAAATTAAGTGAGGTTAAATTAACTATTCTCTAAAAAACAGTATCAGCATACTTTAAACAACAATGTGATAACAATGCAAATCCCAGGATTCTATGATATAATCATATTTTAGTAACAATTTTAGCTACATATATCATGTTAAGAACTAACAATGAGTACATATAAAAAACTCAAAATAAACAATAAATTGCTTTAGTCTTACTGGTTGCTTTCTCTGCCTATTTTCACCTTTACCAACCAGGAGGTCATGAATTTTTTCATTATATACTTCAAAGAAACTCATTTCAAGTTGATAGATGACCTGGCAGAAACAGAAACACAACATGATACGTATTTGAAAGTCCTTGCCAGTTTTTGCAAACCATATATCTGACCCAAAACATATTAAAAAAACAAAACTCGGAGTCGGGGGGCGGGGCAAAAAAAAAAAAAGAAGAAGAAAAAGAAAAAATACTCCGGGCCAGTGAGATGGCGCTAGAGGTAAGGTGTCTGCCTTGCAAGCGCTAGCCAAGGAAGGACTGCGGTTCAATTCCCCGGTGTCCCGTATGGTCCCCCCGAGCCAGGGACAATTTCTGAGCGCTTAGCCAGGAGTAATCCCTGAGCATCAAATGGGTGTGGCCCCAAAAACAAAACAAACAAACAAAAAAACTCTAACATTCATTAAAGAAAACTGAAAATCTCAAAGAACTTTAGAGCAGACATTTGTATAAAGATGTACAAGAGACCAAGCATGTGGAAAGGGACTCAGCATCACTAAAGGAAAATGGATCATTGCAGGATCAGTGTATCACTGCATCATCGCAGAAAAATGCAAACCAAAAGCTACAAAAAGAAACCACTAATGCCAGAGGATTAGAGGTGATGATAAATGCAAAGAAAGAAAAATAGGGGCCGGGCGGTGGCGCTAAAGGTAAGGTGCCTGCCTTGCCTGCGCTAGCCTTGGACGGACTGCGGTTCGATCCCCCGGTGTCCCATATGGTCCCCCAAGCCAGGAGCAACTTCTGAGCGCATAGCCAGGAGTAACCCCTGAGCGTTACCGGGTGTGGCCCAAAAACCAAAAAAAAAAAAAAAAAAAAGAAAGAAAAATAACAAATGTTAATGCAAATGCAGAGATACTGCACTGCTAGTGGAAAAATAAAACAGTGTAGCCACTGTAGAAAACACTCTAATTCATCAAAAAGTTAAATGTTTGGCTCAAAAGAACATTGCTGTGGCTTAGAGTGGCCTGCTTGAGTCCAGGGTCAAGAGTTTCAATCCCCCCCACCAAAAAAATATGAAGTTTCCATCCCCAGTATTCCACATGCACCAAGCTCTATCATGGCAAATCTGCTGTCTGCAATCCCCAATGCTGAAAGTGATTTCTGGCTATGCTGTAACTGGACATGTGAGGCGGACCACAGAAGGGGTGTGACTCTCAGGGAACTAAAAAGATCTGCAGGGGCCGGGAAGGTGGCGCTAGAGGTAAGCCTTACAAGCGCTAGCCAAGGAACGACCGCGGTTCGATCCCCCGGCGTCCCATATGGTCCCCCCAAGCCAGGGGCGATTTCTGAGCACATAGCCAGGAGTAACCCCTGAGCGTCAAACGGGTGTGGCCCAAAAACCAAAAAAAAAAAAAAAAAAAAAAAAAAGATCTGCAACCCCTGGCAAGAACACCCCTAAAGACGGCATGACCCCTCACAAGTGACACCCCCACACTGTGTGCCTCAACTCTGAGCTCCCATGAGCAGGTGTGTGCATCCCACAGTCAGGTTTAGTGAGCACCTCCAAGGAGCAGCACAGCTGGGTGTGCGCATGTAAGTGTGCGTGGGCAAGTTGCACAAGTGTGTGTACTTATGCGTGTGAACCATCCCAGTCATCACAACAGCAACAGCAGCAGAAGGAAGAGGACAGGAGACAATCAAAATGGCATTTTAAATATACTAGTCTAGGGGCTGAGAGGTGAACCAGAGGGCTGAAGCTCAGGGCCTGGGTTTGATTCCAGTAACCTCATCACCAGGGTAGCCAACACAAATCTAGTATCACCAAGGGGATCACCAGACCTCTGAGCACTGCTCAGAAGACATTCCCCAAAACAGCAATAATAGGAGGGATAGTTGTTCTAGTAATGAAAAATATATATAGCAATTTCAGTTCTAGCTTCCCAAAAGAGTTGTCTATTGGTATCAAGTTAAACTTGATTGTATCAAGTGAAACTGAAGATTGTAAGGTAGCTGATGGCACTTGCCTTGCACACAACTAACACTGGCTCAATCCCCAAAACCACCTATGGCCCTCCAAGTCGTCACAAGTGATCCCTGAGTACAGAGCCAGGAATAACCGTGAATACCAACAGTTGCAGCACTCCAAAATAAGCAAATTTACATACCAACCCAATTACTATGAATACCTGTAGGTACAATGAGAACATACCTCTTGGCTTTGTTTTTTGGCTACTTGAGCAAAAAGATCTTCACAAAATCTTGGAATTATTCCTGGTTCTTCACTAAATCCCATCATCCTGGAAAATACATTATGAATAAAGAAGAGGAAAAAAAAAACATTTTTTTCCCTTTCTGGATAGATTGAAGAGACAGAGGGAGCAAAATAACAAAGACTTATTGTCGTAGGATATGCATATTCCAGGATATTCAATACAGAAACCTGATGCCAACAATAGAGACTGCGTAAAAAATAAAACTGTATTGACACTACAGACAACAACTTGGATTGAACAAACTAGTTTGCCTGGATCCTAGAGTTGGTCTTATGCCAGGAAATTTCAGGGGTAGGTCTCCTGGTATTTAGGCCAAGGCTTTTCCTTTCCATGTCCCCCATATTTTGGTGGGCCTATGCAAACAATATTTGCCACTCTAACACCATTTATTGTGCTCCTTTGACTCTAAACCTTAAAAAAAAAAAAACCACTTAAACTTTTGATGTTAACTCAAACTAATATGCATGTGCATGAAAATATAAAAAAAATACTATGCCTTCAATGTTTAAGGAGATTGCTTTGTGTACTGCTATAAAATGTTATAATGTACTGCAATCTGGAGACTTGTGGACAAAGTAATTGTACATGAGTTCTGTTTTTTCTTTTTTTTTTTTTTTGGTTTTTGGGCCACACCCGTTTGACGCTCAGGGGTTACTCCTGGCTAAGCGCTCAGAAATCGCCCCTGGCTTGGAGGGGACCATATGGGACGCCAGGGGATCGAACCGCAGTCCGTTCCTTGGCAAGCGCTTGCAAGGCAGACACCTTACCTCCAGCGCCACCTACCCGGCCCCTGTTTTATCTTTCTTAATGTTCTTTGACTGTAAGTTCAAAATTTAGGCGTCAGCAAGGGAATTTCTTCTGATAACTCTGTATATGGGTGATTGTCCTTCCCCTGTAACTTTTCCTTATCCTCCTTATCCTCTTTCTTTGAATAATTAATATCATAATTAAAAATAAGAAATTTAAAAAAAATCAAAGACTCATTGTCAAACTAGGTTCTGAAGTCAAATCTGCCAGAGTTAAAATTTTGATTTTATTATTGGCTCTGTGACCTTGGACAAGAAATTTACCATTGGTCAACTTCTATTTTTTGGTCTGTAAAATGGTAATAAATAGAACTGGGTAACTCAGAATGTCTAAGCAGGCTATCCACACAGTTATGCTTTTAGGGGCAACACTTAATGGTGCTCAGGAGCTATTCCTGGCTCTGTGCCCAGGGAGCCAGATGGGATAGTAGAGATCAAACCCAGATCCCATGCAAGGTAGACATGTCATAGTAGTAGGGAACTTTACTGATCTTATTCTGTTCCATACACTTGTGATCGGGCTGAAACGATAGGAGAGGTGCTCTTATCAAGCCACTTATAAGATGGCTTTTTTTTGTTTGTTTTTTGGGTCACACTGGCAGCACTCAGGGGTTACTCTGGCTCTACACTCAGAAATCGCTCCTGGCAGGCTCGGGGGACCGTATGAGATGCCGGGATTCAAACCAACCGTCCTTCTGCATGAAGGCAAACGCCCTACCTCCATGCTATCTCTTCGGCCCAAGATGACTTAGTTTCAATTCTCACAACAATATTTACAAGACTACATTTCTGGGTTTCTGTTGACACTAGAAATATAATCTATAATAAAATTTATTATACACACACATATAAATATCTTACACAAAATCAGAACCTCAGAGGCCTGTCACTAGCCCAATTTTGCAAAAACTATGTAAAATAAATGAGCTCAGCTCTTCCCATTCGAACCATATATTCTCCCAGAAGATGATCGAAACGTTCTGGATAAACATTTGGCAACAAACTCACGTGTATGATTTCCCAGAACCTGTTTGACCATAAGCAAACAGACAGGTATTATAGCCATCGAAGGCCCGTTGGAGGAGAGGGGCCGCCAGTGTCGTGTACACAGTGCTCTGACTGGCATAGTCAGCCTGGCTTTCATCAAAGGACCAAAAGGAAACATCATAAGCAAAATGATAAACTTGTTTCATGTCCAGATGCTCCACAGCTATTTCTTTCCCCTTCTGGAAGACCACTTGGGATGCTTTTTCCATTTTCTCTCTTTAAAAAAAAAAGCACAGAGAAAACATAGCACATTATTGTAATTATCTGGAGAATTATCTCACAGAATTCAAGAAGTAACACAAAACTAAGCAAGAGAATGTTTCAGCTTCAAATGGAAAATATAGGACAGCAAAAAGAATGTTAGACAGTTTTAAGAATATACTTCCTCTAATTCCATGTGACCCCCACAAAAGAAAACCGAGTTCCAGATTTTTTCTCCCTAATTTTTTTTTTTTTTGGTTTTTGGGTCACACCCAGCAGCACTCAGGGATTACTCCTGGCAGGCTCGGGGGACCATATAGGCTGCCAGGATTCAAACCACTGTCCTTCTGCAGGCAAAGCAAACACTACCTCCATGCTCTCTCTCCGGCCCCTTTTCTTTCTTATTTTATTTTTGGTGTTTGGGTCACACTCAGCAACGCTCAGGGGTTACTCCTGGCTCTGCACGCAGAAGTCGCTCTTGGCAGGCATGGGGGACCATATGGGATGCTGGGATCCGAACCACCATCTGTTCGAATCAGCTGCGTGCCAGGCAAACACCCTACAGCTGTGCTATCTCTCCGGCCTATCTTCTTTATTTTTATTTGTGTTTGGGGGGGCTGTCAAAATTTCATGCCTGTAAGGCATTCACTTCATTTAGCCACATTCCCAAACTCCAGAACTCCAGATTTCTTACCCAGAAAAGCTATGCTACTTTTTTTTTTTTTTTTTTTTTTTTGGTTTTTTGGGCCACACCCAGTAACGCTCAGGGGTTACTCCTGGCTATGTGCTCAGAAGTTGCTCCTGGCTTGGGGGACCATATGGGACACCGGGGGATCGAACCGCGGTCCGTCCAAGGTTAGCGCAGGCAAGGCAGGCACCTTACCTTTAGCGCCACCGCCCGGCCCCAGCTATGCTACTTTTATAGAATTTTCCAACTTTTTCTTTTTCTCTTGATCACTGCCTATTTCAAGTGCAACTTCTGTCACTTTTCTGTGCTATTCCAGTTTAAATCTAAAAAACTTGCTAAAATATATAGAAACTTTAGCAAGACCGAGCAATAGCACAGTGAGTAGGGTTTTGCTTTATCGGAGACCATCTGGGTGCAATCCCGACATCCCCTATAGTTTGCCAGGAGTGACTCCAGAAAGCAAAGCTAGGAGTAACTGCTGAGCACCAATGAGTGTGGCCCCAAAATAAAACAAAAAAACCTTTGAAAGCACAAATCTACATAAAGAGTGACAGCACAGCAGTAGAGGTAGAGTGTTTGCCTTGCACGTCCCTGATGGACCTGGATTTGATTCCCGCCATCCTATAGGGTCTCAAGCCTGCCAGGAGGGATTTCTGAGTACAGAGCCAGGAGTAACCCCTGAGCGCTGCTGGGTGTGCCCCCCCCCAAAAAAAAAAAAAAGAGAGGGAGAGAATAAAAAAAAAATACAGTTTTAACAAACTCTGAAACTAAATCCTAAATCTCTTGGTTACTTGCTGTTGGCACTATTAATCCAACCCTATTAATTCAGCATTATAAATTAATTACACTTCTCTGCCCTAAATTATCTGCCTAAAAATCATAGGTCTTGTGTCCAAGTACCTGTCTTGCATATAGCTGACCCTGGCTCAACTCCTTGCAATGAGCACCACCAGGATTGATTGATCCCTGAGTACAGAGCTAGGAGTAAGCCCTGAGCACCACTGGGTGTGACCAAAATCCACCCTCGTTTTTTTCTAAATAAACAAACAGGTGTGAATACCTTGTGCTGAAGGGGCGGACACGAACTGCAACTGTCACTTGACTGTTCTCTACCTTTAAGGAGTCCAAGTCTGCCAGAAAGCTCTGAGCCATGGTTTCCTCTGTGGACCTGAGTGTGACTTCCTGGGCCCTCTCAGGTCTGTCTGAAGGATGGGCACATTGTGATTTAGGTCTGCCTTGTGGGCCGGAAATCCTATCTCTCAGTATGGAGACAGCGGGACTCTTAGGCTTCGGGGTGCTGCACTTTGGCGTCCACCTGCACTCCGAAGCACATTTTGCAGGTGTTGTTTTTTCAAAGCTTCCCAATTTGTCTGCTTGTTTTACATCCTTCCTGACTCTTGCAGGTTGGAAGTTTCCTGTTCCAGGCACTTGGCCGACTCCCTTGCTCTCAGCTGCTTTGGGGAGATTCTGACGCTGGGATCCACCAGGTGCTCTGTTACTCAAACCCTTGGGAGAACCAGGTTCATTTGCCCTGCTGGGCACTAAAAATGTTCCTTCGCATTTTTTATCAACCAGCCTGTCTTTGGGGTCATCAGCTAACGGCCCGAGAGCTGTTGTGAGAGAGTCTTTATCAGCCATCACAAGCTTCACATTTGTGCTTAGAACATTTGTGTGTTCTCCTTCCCCCTCCTGTGCTGTTTTTTGCTTTTCTTCCTGCCCTGTTTTAGTGTGACCTAAGGGAAGCTGAATTTCTGGGGGGTTTTCAGTGGTGTCTCCCAGCTGTTCATCTGGCAAAAGTGAGTCTTTGCTCCTGGTAGTCCGCCTCCGAAGTGTCAGTTTCTCTCCAGAGTCCGGGAGAAGAGGAGCACTTCTGGGTTTCTTACAGGCGGAAATAACGTAAGTGTCTCTGATATGATTTGCCAACCTCCGTGACGGCTCAGCCTTTGCCTGCTCTGACATAGAAGACTTCAAATGTGGCTTAAGTCTGTTGCTGTGGGTGAGGCCATGTAGATACGGAGTCTTCTGGGAAGAGGGAGTACTGAGGACGTGGGTGCTGTCTCTTGCCTTTGTCCAAGAAACTGGCATGGTGGTAGGAAGTTGCTTTTCTGGAAAATGTGGGTGCAACACTTCAAAATCTTCTTTGGATGTTCACTGGATTCACGGCCTCTTGTGCCACTTTGCAAAAATATTTTCTAAGTGACAAAAATCATATATTTAAAAAATTAGAATGCATAGACTACCCACAGGTTTCAAAATTAAGAGAAAAATACAAGAAACTTCCAATTAAACCTAAGTTCCCAGAGGATATCTTAAAATCAGTCACACTTTCTACCAAAAACCCATTATCTCTATACAGACAAGCATCTACCTTAGCGCTTATGCCCAACAAATATTACAAATAATACTTGTATTCTTTTTATATATTAAATATATAGAATAAATATTAATAATAAAGAAGACCCTTGTTATGGGGTAGGCCCTCTGATACTAGGAATTTCAAAGACAAGACCACCATTTTATTCTCTCAGAAACCCATACAAGGATATCAAATACACCAAGCAACTAAAAGGATATAAAGTATATATCAGGGAAAATAGGAGACAGGAAGGCTCAGTGCAGGTGGTGCTGTGGAGATCTGCAGCACCTGATCAAAACCAGAGATTGAACTCAAGCTCCCACATGAAGAGCATGCAATGCAGCCCTTCAGGCCTTATCTTCACCGCCCCTTCCCTTTTTAGAGTTAATTTAGTGCCACACCTGATGGTGCTCAGGGCTTATTCCTGACTCTGTGCAGAGATCACTTTTGAAGGTGTTTGGAAACTCTTATCAGATACACATAAGGCAAGCACCCTACCCACTGTACTCACCAGTCCCAGACTCTGACCCCTTTTTTTTAAAGCACCCCCAGCTTGGGAAGAGAGACCAAAAGAAGCCTAAGCAGTGGTCCTCAAACTATGGCCCGTGGGCCACATATTGTATTTGTATCTGTTTTGTTTCTTCATTGCAAAATAAGATATATGCAGTGTGCATAAGAATTCGTTCATAAATTTTGTTTTTACTATAGTCAGACCCTCCAATGGTCTGAGGGACAGTGAACTGGCCCCCTGTTTAAAAAGTTTGAGGACCCCTGCAAGAGTCAGGCATTTTTTCTTTTTTCTTGGCTTTTTGGATCACACCTGATGGCGCTCAGGGTTTACTCCTGGTTCTGTGCTCAGAAATCGGTCCTGGTAGGCACGGGGGACCATGTGGAATGCCGGGATTTGAACTTAAGTCTGTCCTGGATCGGCTGTGTGCAAGGCAAAAGCCCTACCGCTGTGTTATCTCTCCGGCCCCGCAGGCGTTTTTCTAACCCTTACTGGGGGGGAAAAAACCCATCTGGTGGAGATATAAGTGGTATCACAAGACATATTATTCCCAAAAAGAACCAGAGTCCAATTGTACTAAGAAAAAAAGGCGCAAAGTTCACAGCCTGCCTGTCTTCGGGCACCCAGCCAGCAAAGCCCACACAGGTGTGTGTCTGCAAACCACATCACCAAAATTACACTAAAGTTTAAAGTGACAGCAGCAGTGGGACAGGGGTCATGCTCCTTTTATCACGCAACTGCACCCAATTTGGTTGTATTTGTGGCCTTGACGTTTGCAGGCCAGGGTCTACCCTGGAAAAATGATGCTTGCTCAAACTATTTCCTTACTCTTACTAAGGAATTGATTAACACAAGCTGTTGGGTTTATTGTTTTTGGTTTCTTTTGTAAGTCAATCTCTTAAAGATCTACATAAACATCATGGTCCTTATACAACTTTCCTTGAATTTTAAGTTCCTCCCACAAACCCAGGGAGGGGAAGTAGAGCATCTCCCTAATAATGGGACTAAATGTTAAGATCACAGAAGATGCTGGACAGAGTCGGGGGTCTTTGTTGGGGAAAACCTAACTGTCTGATTTTAAAGGGGGCTGCAGGAATACGAGGAAAACAGGACACCCCAACCAAAATCTCCCTGGCCAGACTCCCTGGGCAGTGACAACCTAACATACCTCCAAATGCCACTTGCCAGGGCGAGACACAGCACCAGGTGAAAGGTGTGTGGCCCAGCGGCCCTGAAATTCGGTGTTGAAGGCTCCGCCTGTCTCCGGAGACCACCCTCCTCCTCCTCGGCGAGCCGGAACTGGAAGGGAAACCGAATCAGCGGTCGCTCTTAGAAAAACAGCCTACAAAGCCCCAAAAGCAAGCAGCAGCAACTCGCCCCAGGGTGGCCGTCCAGGAAGATGCCAAACCATCCGGCCCAATTCCGCGGCCACCGCAATTTGAACGGGGACGCCGCCTTCTGATTGGCTGCTGAGGTTGCCCGCCCCCGGAAGCGCCGGTGATTGGACAGCTGAGACGCTCAACAGACTCGCCGCCCCGCCTTCGTCTCCTAGGCGACAGGTGGGCGGTCTCACTGTTCAGTGAGGGAATGCTGGAGTTTCCTTTGAAATCTTTGTGTTCCCGGGTTGGAGAGGTAGCGTGGAGGTAGGGCGTTTGCCTTGCATGTAGAAGGTCAGTGGTTCGAATCCAGGCATCTCATATGGTCCCCCGAGCCTACCAGGGAGCGATTTCTGAGTGTAGAGCCAGGAGTAATACCCTCTGAGCACAGTTGGGTGTGACCCCAAAATAAATAAATAAATAAATAAATAAATAAATAAATAAATAAATAAATAAATAAATAAATAAAAAGTCCTTGTGTTTCAACCCTTCCTTGCGGGTTTATTCTTGTTTATTTATTTATTTATTTAGTTAGTTTGGCTTTTGTTTTGGGTAGGATGGACTTAAGAGCAATGCTTGGCTGGGACGGCCATCCTACCCCAAAACAAAAGCCAAACTAAATAAATAAATAAATAAATAAATAAATAAATAAATAAATAAATAAATAAGAATAAATCCTCGAGGAGGGTGGGTTACTGATGGAATCCTATAAAGGATTTTAAGTGTGAAGAGAGACAGTGACATTCCCATTGATTCCCCAATATTAAGGAAGCATGATGCTCATCACATCAAAGACATAAAAATTATAATTTTTCTACAAGTTTATCACACATTTTCTAGTGCTTTGGGTGTAAATAAAGCATGGAACACAATATATGTACAATACATAAATAAAAAATAAAAAGTTTATTTTCCTTTAACCCTGAAAAAAATCTTCTAAGAGTGTTATTTCAGGTTCGAAGATGAGAGAGTTGATAAGCTTGTGAAAGATCTAACTAGCACAACTAATAAGAGGTGTGACTAGAATTAGAAGCCAATGTCATGTGATTTAAACCCAGTGCTGCTGCTGTTTGGAGTTTTCTGATTTTGTTTTGATTTTTGGTGTGTGATTTTTGGTTGTTAATGGATTGTTTGGTTGGTTGTTTTGGGTCACCTGAACCTGATCTCAGCAGTGCATAGGTGGTGGGGTTCTGTCAATTTCAGCAGAACATGGGTGCAGGGACCAGGATCTCCTACAGGCAAAGCTGCTCTTCTGCCATCATCTGTTTCTGCAGCCCTTTACTTACCATGGTTTTGTTTTGTTTTGTTTCGGTTTTGTTTTGGTTTTGGGGCCACACCAAGCATGTCTTCAGAGGTTACTCCTGGCTCTGCACTCAAGAATCACTCCTGACATGCGTAGGACACCATATGGGATGCCAGGAATCAAACCGTGGTTGTTTGCGTGCAAGGCAAATGTCCTACCCACTGTGCTATCACTCCGACCCCTAACTACAGTTTTTTTTTTTGGTTTATTTGTTTGTTTTTGTTTGTTTGTTTTTGTTTGATTTGGTTTGGGGGGCCACACCTGGTCAGTGCTCAGGGGTTATTCCTGGCTCTGTGCTCAAAAATTGCTCCTTGCAGGCTCAGGGGACCATATGGGATGCCGGGATTCGAACCACCTTTTGTCCCGGGCTGGCTTCGTACAAGGCAAACACCCTACAGCTTTGATATCTCTCCGGTCCCTCCTATCAAAGTGTTGGTTCAAAAATATTTTGAAACATGAGATTAGAGGCAAAAAAAATTTTTTGAAACATGAAAGAAAATGTTTTTGCTGTGGTGGGGGAGGGGGAGAGAGGAATTGAATCATCCTTAAAGCAAGTGCCTCACTACCCCAGCATACAATCTGCCAGACCAGTTTAGTGCTATAGCAGAGTGCCTGCTCTCCAATAATCTCCACCTTACTGCCCTCTGGGATCCCCTGCAGGTGAGCAAGCCTGCAATTAAAGATTGCAACCCCTAGGGTGGGTTGCAGGCAAGGTGAGCACCTTATTTCCTATTCTGTCTCTCCAGCCATCAATAAAACTTTTTAAATAGCAACACATGCAGATAATCAAAATATTTTCAGGGCCCGGAGAGATAGCACAGTGGTGTTTGCCTTGCA